>NW_021939798.1:2675363-2684769 GCF_001715985.3 Manacus vitellinus | reverse complement strand
TTATCTTGGTGCCTCCTCTGGACTCACTCCAACAGCTCCACATTTTTCTTATTCTGGGGACCCCAGGGCTGGAGCAGCTCTGCAGGTGGGGTCTGACATGAGTGGGGCAGAGGGGCAGAATCCCTCCCACACCTGCTGCCCACACTGTGGGGTCAGGCCAGGGCAGGGAAGGTTCCTGGGCTGCCAGCTCTGCCAGCTCACAGGGACACCTCACCCAGGTATGTGAGCTTGGTGAGCAGCCAGTCTGAAAACCAGGACAGGGATGGAGCACGAGGAAGGGCCCAATCCTGCACTGCCTCTGAGAAAACACATTTTGCAGCAAAGGCAGGATAAAAGCAGCCTCTGCATTCCCTAAACAACCAACAGCACAGCTCCAGGAGGCTGCACTGCCAACTCAGGGGGGGAGCACCATGTCCAAGGGATTTTATAAGCAGCTGATGAAAATACAAATACTGGCCCAAAAGCTTCCTGGGACCCAGTGCCAGGAGCTTTGCTGTGAGGAGACGTGGTCAGATGTACGAGGGGCAGTGCCCCAGCCCTGCCCTTCCCAACAGCTAAACCCTGCCCTGGAAATCTTCCAAGGAGAGAAAAGGGAGCTGACACACAGCATGAAAAATGTCGAGGCTGATGGCCACGCTCTGGCAAGATTAGGATCAAATAAAAGCACGATGGGCACTGTTAGGCAAACACAGAGGAGAGGTTGCTATGAGCCCCACCTGCAATAAAGCCGGATCTTGGAATGGAGACAGCGGGTTCTGAGGGCTCATAAAGTACCAGCACATGTACAAAAATCACTGTGAGGGCTTGGGAGCAATGCCAGAGCCAGTGCCACTTGTGCCTCTCGAGCCCGGCCGGGCTCCGCTCGCTCTCCAGGAATCCCAGGGAGGTGTCTCCAGCAGAGCACTCCCCACACCACAGCTGCCTGGCCCCCACCTTGGCTCCATGGATCCTTGAACATAGAAATAAAAGAGTGGATCACCGTGTTCCTCCCTCCTCCCTGCCGTGAGGATGCAAATCATGGCAAAGGGACAGCGGTGATGGAGTCCTGCAGGACACTCACATTCCCTGGAAGTGTCCAAGGCCAGGCTGGATGTGACTTGGAGCAACCTGGGCTAGTGGAAGGTGTCCCTGCCCATGGCAGGGGGTGGAGTGAGGTGATCTTTAAGGTCCCTTCCAACCCAAAGCATTCTGTGACTCCATGATTCCATGATCCAAACCTCAGCAGCCCATCCCTGTGCAGGGGTGGATTTTAATGACTGAAGCAGCATCTGGGGGGCTCTGAGAGCCCTGGCATGGTGGGTCTGGCACAGAGAGGGCTCATTCATATTGAGCAGTTTCCTCCTGTTGCCTAAGCCCAGATGCCACCCCCCCCAGCCCTCTCTGCCACCCCTCTCCCATCCCCTCACAGCAGCCCTGCCAGGGTGGGTGCTTCAGACCAGCCACCAACCCACCTACCCAAGGGCCAGGTCTCTGCTTCCTGACACACTTTATTTCCATCTCTGTGGCTTTCTGCAACCAGCACCTGCTGCTTTTGAACCACAGCAAATAAAATGTGAGTGTTGGGATCTGAGTGTTTGCTCAACACGGGATGAGAAAGTTGGGCTGGTCAGCCTGGAGAAGAGAAGGTTGTGTGGAGACCTCACAGCACCTTCCAGTATCTCAAGAGGCCAGCAAGGAAGCTGGAGAGGGACTGTTCAGCAGGAACTGTAGTGACAGGGCAAGGACAAATGGGTCCAAACTGAAAGGGGGGGATTTAGGTTAGAAATACAGAAGAAACTCTTCCCTGTGAGGGTGGGGAGGCCCTGGCACAGGTTGCCCAGAGAAGCTGGGGCTGCCCCATCCCTGGAAGTGTCCAAGGCCAGGTTGGACAGAGGGCTTGGAGCAACCTGGGCTGGTGGAAGGTGTCTCTGCCCATGGCAGGAGGTTGGAAGCAGATGATCTGTAAGATCCATTCCAACCCAAACCATTCTGTGATTCTATTACAAACTTCCCAGCTTCACTTAAACTGCCCTTGCCAGAACCTGCACACGATTTTGCTCCTTTTTTTTTCCTGGGAAAAGCCCCTGCAATGGACAACATTTCTTTGCATCTTTAATTTCCAGAAAGCTGCCACTAAGTTGCTCCCTGCTGCCCAGGGCAGGGGTGCTGGGGGATTCTATCAGGCTGCTGAAGTGCCCCATGGGGAAATCACAACACCTGGCTGTCGGGAGCCTGTGCCATCCCTCAGGGCACCCACAGCCATTCCCTCCGTGTCTGACCCCCACGGGGCCACGGGACAGGGAGGAGAGACGCAGGGACCTGCCCAAATGTGCTGGCACGGAGATAAGGGGAAAAACACTGCCTCAGCAAAAATCCCAGAGTGAAATTAAAAAAAAATAATCAAAGAGCAGGAATGCTGCTGACTCACCAGCCAGGGAGCCTGGCAAACACCACAGCAGCAAATAGCTGGGGAGCGTGGGGTGCTTTCGCTTGGGAAAACCTCCTGGAATCTCAGGTGCCATCGTTCAAGGTAGATGTGAGCCAGCAGCTCCGTGCTCGGGCAGAGGGGGAGGAGGAAATGCTTTTTCCAGGCGAGCTCTTGGCAGGCCCCGAATACGCCTTTTGAGCAGAACAGCAGGAGGGGAGATAAACCTGAGCCCTTTGTAAATCTGCGGGAGCGTGTGCCGAGCGCACGGCGGGACCTCCTGGAGCATCCCCGGGGCTGGGGGGGATCGGCCCTGCGCGCTCAGACCGGGGGAGCAGCTCTTGTTCCAGCAGCAATTAGAGCATTCCTGACGAGCCCCAGGCACAGGGAAGTGTCCCAGCCTCCAGCCAAGACACCCAGGCCAGCGGGGGGATGATGGATGGCATCCCAAAACCAGGCTGGGGATGCTCCCTCTGCCAGCCAAGCAGCTTGGAATGCGAGCAGGACACGGCAGAAGAGCACAAGGGGGGGGCATCCAGAGCCGTGCCAGGGAGGGAGGGGTGGCACGGGGCTCCACAGGGACAGAGCTCTGCCCCTGGGATGGGGATGGGACCCTGCCTAGCCCACCCTTGGTGGGAGAGTGGGGCTCCTGTCTTAGTCGAGCTGCAGTGAAGCCTCGTGTCTGGTGGTGGCCCAGCCCCCAACCTGTCCCCCCCAGTAACATCCACCAGGAGACTGCTGGTAAGTGTTTAAGAAATGGAGAGAGGTCTCAGTCTGCTCAAAGTCACTAAAAGTCAGCGTGGATGAGACATCCAGCTCTGAGGTGGCTAAAGCAGAAATAATTCTTCCCTCTGGGCATTTAATGTCACCCTATAAGGCAGCCTCTTCCCAGGAGCACAGTGTGTGGCTTTATCCCATGGGTGTGGGAGGTCCTGATCCTGCCCCCAGCACTTCTGTCTGATGACAAACACAGCAGGATTCCCACTGTGCCCAGCAGAACCAGCCTGGGGTGAGCACAGAGAAGACCAGGGGAAGGGTCAGGGGGCTCTGAGCTGCTAATGTTTTGTGCAGCCTTAAGGGTGGACAGAGAGTTTGCAGGGAATTTGGGAATCTCCAATAGAAAGCATGGAGAAATGCCCTTCAGAGCAGAAAATATTATAAAGCCCAAACTCCTGATATAAAGAGCATTTGGTTTCTGCTTATCTGCACATTAGAGAAAAAGGGGGGATTTCTTGCCCTGTGAGGTGCAAACCCAGTGCCTCTCTCCCCTCTGATGTGGGAGAGTGTCAGAGGGGAGAGGGGCACAGACACAAACCAACCCAAAACCCACCCAAAACCACTGGGTGAACTCTGTGTCACTCTTTGCCTGTGCCCCCCCGCAGCAGAGCTGCAGCACATCAGGGGCACGAGTCCCACTTCATATGGGGAGGGATCTCTGTCCCCAGAGCAAAACCAGACCCAGTTTGCACTGGAACAGCTCCTGTGAGGTGCTGGGGGTGTGATGCAGCAGGGGCAGGGCACAGGGCTCACAGCTCCACCCCAGCAGTCCCACAGGGCACCAGAGGGTGTCAGCAAGGGCAGGGCCCTCAGCGAGGCTCAAGGAGACACACCCGGGCTGTCCCGCCGTGATTCACCTGCCCGTGGTGCCACAGGTCTCTGCCAGCCCAGGGTGGCACAGGGGCATGCAAGGGCATCAGCTGGGCTGTGCCAAGTTGTCCCCAACACTGTGTTTCATAGGAACAATGAAAGCAGCCCCTGCACATCTGGCACAGGGACACCCAAAACATCACCTATCATTCCTCAACCAGCTCCGTGGGAGCATCACTTGAACACCCCTGGCTCTGACCTGCCTTTAAAGCCTTTGCTGCCCCAAGGTTTAACCACCACCAGCAGCAGGAGGCTGAAGGTTATTTCAGAGGGGGTTGGACCTTCCCAGGCTTTGGGATCTTGACAGGTCCTGGGCAGCCACTGCTGTCTGGGGTCGTGGCCACCCCTCGTGGCTGAATCCCATGTATGGTGTGAGCAACACATTGGCCTTGAAGTGGTTGGCAAGGAGGGAAGTTTGACTGTTGTTTGGGATGTCTGGGAAGCAGAATCACAGAGCCATAGCATCTTCTGAGTTGGAAGGGACCCACAAGGATCATCCAGTCCAACTCCTGGCCCCTCATAGGCACCCCAACAATCCCCCCTGTCCCTGAGAGCATTGTCCAAACATTCCTGGAGCTCTGGCAGCCTTGGGGCTGTGCCCACTGCCCTGGGGAGCCTGGTCAGTGCCCAACCACCCTGGGGGAAGAACAACAACACTGTCCCCCATGGGCATGTCTCAAGTGTTGGCACAGTGGGTGACACCTAAAGTTCAGGCTGGGCATCCACACATGGAGAGATTCAATCATGGAACAACAGGATTTCCCAGTTTAGGGGAAAAATCAAACTGCCTTCACAGAGCAGTGGTCTGTGCTGGTCACAGCACACACACAGCCCTTTTTGCACCCTCTTTGTCAGGTAGGTTCACAGAAAGGGGCTCAGCACCCAAAGCACAGCCTTGGGATGCAGACTGGCACCCAGAGCTAATCAGATCTAATTGTACCATCAATTCTATTTAATCATGCTCTTGCATTCCCTAATTCACTTACACTCCACTGTGCCAGCCATCCCAGGGCTGGGATTGCAGGAGGCTGCCAGTGATTAGGATCTGAATGATGCCATTCAGAGCTGCCTGAGGGTGTGAGTTTGTGTGCAAGCCCTTCCCTGCTGACTGAAATGCAGATGGGGTAGAGATGACTCCAGAAGCAAGAGGAACCCCAAAACCAATGGGGTTTATCAACACTGTGTTTAGCTCCAAGGCTGGATCAGTCTGGGTCTCATGGAGAGGAAAAGGTTCTAACAGGAACTGGCAGAGCAGCCTTGCACCACCAGAGTCTGTGCTCGGGTTTTTCAGCTACACTGTGAAAATACCTTCAAAAAACCTCCCTAAATAAACAGGGAAAAAACCAACAACAACAACAACAACAACAACAAAAACAAACCAAAACAAACCAAAACAAACCAAACAAACAAAAAAAAACCTACAGAGAAAGAATAAAAAAATTGTGAGCTTTCTTCTGACCTAACGTTACATCTCTCTGCCTCCCCTCCACATAATTTTTCATTAAAACATTTTCTAATGGAATCATATTCCCGTTTAACTGGCTCTGCATTTTCTGCCATTAATAATGTTATTTTGAATGGCTGGATCACACTATAACAATGTCACACTGACAGCACACATGCCCTCCATGGGATCAGTGCCCCAAAGCCAACAGGAACCTCCCAGGCAGAATGGGGGCAATAACTGCAGCCTTATCAGCCCTGCACAGTGATTTATTGGGATAATCCCAGACAGAGCCTCGGCATTTCTGGTGTGTCACCAGGACAGGGACGCTCCCAGCACATGCCAAGGGCAGGGCAGGGGTGGCACTGAAGGCACTGGCACTGCCCAGCAGAGCTGGCAAGGAAAAGAAGGTGATTGCCTGATGTCTGCTAAGAGCACTTACAGATCTGGGGAGGTCCAAACATGTCCTTTTGATTTACACTGATTCTACACAAGGTGCTGCAAAACAATCAGTGTTCCCAGGGATCAGGAATTAAAGGCACAGCAACAAATGGTCATCTTCTCTTGTGACAGCAGGTTTGTAGGACTTGGATCTGGAGTAGAACTTAATGATACCCAATAGCCACTGATGAAGAGAAAGCAGTGAAATTAATGGATAAGTTTTCTCAGTATTTTTCTAGATTCCAAAGCTTGAGTTAATCTGTCATCAGGTTATTCACTCTTGATTTTAGTATGGATAAAAAGTATCTTGTTTGGAACTATTTATTCATTACAGCTCATTGCAAGGGAATTTTGCAGGTATAGAGGGGACAGATTCGAGAGACAGATGGAGAGTGACTCGATCCCAGCCACTCCCACGGGGTCCAGGCCCTGCAGTCACCCTTCACCAGGGCAGGACACGGCCTTGGCTGGTCCCTCCAGGCATCCTGACTGGGAGGGAAGAGTCTAAATATTTTATCTTCAGTTCATCAGCCCAAAAACACTGTCTTGAGGTGTTGGCAGCACTACATGAGTCATCTTGGGGAGATTCCCAGCTCATCCTGACAGATCTCTGCTTCTTGATACCAGTGTGAGTTGTCCCTGTTATCCCATCCCTGGTGCTGCAAGGGCAGGAACATGGGAGATCATGGAATCACAGATTCACACAGAATCAGAGAATCACAGATTATAGAACCCCAGAGAATCATGGATTCTATGATCTGGGTTGGAAATTATGGGTTGGAAAGGACCTTAAAGATCATCTGGGTTAGAAAGGACCTTAAAGCTCATCTTGTTCTACCCCTGCCATGGGCAGGGACACCTCCCACCAGCCCAGGTTGCTCCAAGCCCCGTCCAGCCTGGCCTTGGACACTTCCAGGGATCCAGGAGTAGCCACAGCTTCTCTGGGCAACCTGTGCCAGGGCCTGCCCACCCTCACAGGGAACAATTTCTTCCCAATATCCCATCTAACCCTGCCCTCTGTCAGATGCCTCATCCACCCCACAAAGGGCTGCCAGAAGATCAGGGATGGGAACTCTGTCTTTATTAAGGTACAATTGTCCTATTTCTGCACTGTGCAGGATAGGGGAAGCTGAGACAGCTGGGATTCCTCCAGAGGAGATTTCTGTCCTCACAGGGCTGGGTAGATGAAAAACTTTCCTCTTGCAGCTCATTGTGCTCGGGGATCCCAAACTCACGGGGCAGCCTCACACAGGGACCAGGGCTGAGGAGAGGATCCTGTGTGGGCTCATGCTGTGTGACAGCAGAGCAGGGTGAGCTGCTCCCTTTGCTTATTGTTATTTTGACCAGCTTTTTATTAAGGTTACAGATCGAGGCCCTGCTGCCCCTTTGGGCTGAGCAGTTCACATGTGAGAGCACATTCAGGAAGGCTGGAGGGCCAGCACCCGCAGGCAGCTGCCAAAACAAATGGCTGTATTATCCAACAGCTTCCTCCCCAGAGACCTGATTCATGAAAGAGAAAACCCAAGCCAAGCAGCCTTAGGTGTGGAGCAGCAGCCCTACACAAACACAGGGCCCGTGAGTGGGGCTGGGACAGGCAGCACCTCTGGTTTCCTTCAGCACATGAGTGTGATTAAAACCACATGGACAGGGAAAGGCAGGTTCTGGGGGAAAATCAGTTTTACCAGGGAAAAGAGGAAACTACAACAAGAATATACCGAGGTGGGGGAATCATGGAATCTTCTGAGTTGGAAGGACCCACAAGGATCATTCAGTCCAGCTCCTGGCCCTGCACAGACACCCCAACAATCCCACCCTGCCCCTCAGAGTGTTCTCCAAACCCTCCTGGAGCTCTGACAGCCTTGGGGCTGTGCCCACTGCCCTGGGGAGCCTGGGCAGTGCCCAACCAGCCTCTGGGGGAAGAACCTTTGGCTGAGATCCAACCTGAACCTGCCCTGACACAGCTCCAGCCCTTCCCTGGCTGCTGTCCCTGGTCACAGAGAGCAGAGATTGGTGCTGCCCCTCCACGGGAAGTTGTAGCTGCTGTGAGGTTTCTCCTCTCTCCTTGAGGAGTCCCAAGGTCACTGGAGATGGAGCCTTGGTCTTCAGGGCTTCCCTCCCCACTCAGCCAAGTGGGCTGTGGTCACCTCCCTGCTCAGAGCCCAGCTCCTGCCACTGCATCCCACCCCCACACAGCCCCCACAGGAGCTCAGGGGCCACTTCCCACCACCTGCACACTCGAGTGACCTCCTCACATCTCTCTGCTTGCAAAGAAACCCCCACACATCAAAACCAGATGTCTGTAAGGTGGTGACAGTGGCTGGGGTTCAAATGTTGTGACAGCAATACAGCACCAGTTGGGAGACACCAACACCAGTTGGGAGACAGTAACACCAGCTGGGAGGTGGTAACAGCAGTTGGGAAATGCTAACACCAGCTGGGAGATGCTTTCATTTAAACAGAGGGACTACGGGACTTCTCAATCCCGATGGTTTTAATCTCTTGTTCTCCTGCAGAGGCAAAAATGAAACTGCAGCGAGGGAAAAGCAAAAGATTTTGCATTTCTAGAGGGAATCCCACACCTGAAGCATACTTTGGGCCAAGAAAATCATCTCACTTCTGCATCTGCTTGCCCTTATCTGCTCAGAGGGCCACAACAGGATCAGGAGGAGTTGCCAACAGGTAGCACTGGCCACCACAATGTGCCTTCCCTGCCTTCCAGCCAGGCCAGGCATGGACCACAATGCTAGGCATGGTGTCTCCATCCTGCACCACTGTGGGAGTTCCCACCCAAAACGGATTTTTTCCAAATTTCTTTGCTCTCACACCAACCTTTCACTTGACATAAGGAAGCCAGAGCAGGAACTGGAGCATCACTGTGGCCAATACAAAGGGATGAATCACTTGCTCCTGTCCATGAAAATCCCCCACCACTGTCACTTACATAATTAATGCCTCTCATCCCACAAGTTCCTGAATGGATTGAATGATAGGGAATATTGGGTGTCTCCTGCAACAGTCACACAATCCCTAAAGAAAGCACAGCTGTCCCTGGGAAGAAGCAGCAGATGTTCTAATGCTACAGAACCAAAATGACAAGGAAGGTGTACAAGCATCTGGCCCTAAAAATGGCCTTAACATCTCCAGTCTTGCAAAAAGCATCTTAGAACTTTTAAGGGTCACAGGGACTTTGATTTTATCTCATCTGAAAGACGGTACCTCCCCCTAGCTCCATGCTGAGGAACTGGTTCAGCAATGGCTCTCAAAACATCTGTCCCTTGGAGCATCTGGGGATTTCTCCAGATCCCCCAGACCAAGCTGGGATGTTCCCAGAGGACCGTCTCAAAATGTTTTATAGGAAAAATGAAAGAGAAACCAGATGAAAAGCACAGCAGGATAACAAGACCTTGGATGCCACAAGTGAAAAGGCACAAATAAGAAGGTGGGTCTCAACTCCCGAGGCTCTGTCCCTG
>NW_021939798.1:2666523-2674233 GCF_001715985.3 Manacus vitellinus | reverse complement strand
CCACCTGTGCCAAGTGACACCCATATTCTTGAACATTTAGCTGCCCTCTTTTCCCTTTGATTGCCACCTGCATTTCCCACATGCCCCCTGGTTTGGGGACGGATTTTAGGCCTCCAGCCCTTGGTGTCATTCACTCACAGAGGAGACAGGTGTGAAGGCAGGTTCACATGGGAACAAGCACAACATGGTGTGGCAGGATGGCCCACCCCAAAAATGCCTAGAATCCCCTCAGAGAATGCAAACAGTGCAGGCCAGTGTGCAAGTTCTGCTGCTTGGCACCAGGGTGCTGCTTTGGTGTTGAACTGTGCTAAAAGCAGCCTGGTTCCCCAGACTTCAAACACACCCCCTGCTCTTTGAAGCAGGATTTGACAGATAAGCTGCTCACTGGCCTGGAAATCTGTGCCTGCCAGTCCATCACTTTATAACTGTAAAAGCCCAGTCCAACTTTCATATGGCAGATACCTCCACAGACTTCCTTAAGTGTGGAGCTTCTCCCTCGAAGCAGGGACACCTCTTCATGGTCACTCCTCAGGGGTTAGGAGAAAGAGAGATCTGCCCACTGTCTCATGTGGTGAGTTGTGTCAATCTGTACTTAATGACTGTGGGTTTTTTTGGCTTTGATACAATTACTTTAATATAATTGCATTGATACAGTGCACTTTACTAATTTATGCTATATTATACTCTATTAGTAAATTTTTAGCTGTTACACTCTGTAGTAATTAGTTCTAAGATCTTTAGTCTCTTCACTTGTCTGTTCATTTGTCATAATAAATAATTCATTTCAAAGAAATATATCTGATTTGCCATCACTAAAACCTGCGGGACAAAGTGATTTAATCACACCTCTATAATTCCTTAAATTTTAACTGTTGACACAATCCAAGGCTAAAAGAGGACTCAGCTGCACTTAAACCCTTCTCTGAGAAGGAGTGTAGAAAGCAAGGGAGTCCTTTCTACACCTCTTTACTCAACAGCAAGGCTTTTTTTAATAACTTTGTCTAAGCCTTCCACTCTCCCATGATGGTTTGATGAGCGCTGGTGGGGCTGGAGGCAAATCACCATCTCAAGATCCCCGTTGCAGACTCCTGCCTTCCTCTGGGAAACAGCCCTGTGGCTTGGTAAAGCTGGGAATTATTTTTGGGTTAAAAAAACCTGTGCAGAAATGCACAGAATACACAGGGGTTTGCATCTCTCAGCAACAACTCACCCCCCTGGCCCTGGCCCCATGCAGGATGCACAGATAAATCACTGCCAGCCATGGGGTTTCCCTCTGCTGCTGTTGCAGGAATGGGAATGGAGAGGCCAGGAGCAGCAAGAGCTCCTGGAGGTGTCCAGGGGCTTGAAGCCAGAAGGTTCAGCCCAGCAGCAGGGCAGGACATTCCCTGCAGGGCACCACAGAGCCATCCCAAAGGTCACCTCTCCCTGCGATGGTTAAATTCATTCCAAGCAAAGTGGTGACTCAGGAAGCTGTGCCTTGGGCTGTGCTGGCAGGACACAGCTGGAATAGCATCTGGAAGCAAAGTACAGCGTGCTCTGGGAGCAGAGGAGCACAGGGATACACCACCCCCAAGAGGTTCCAGGAAGCTGCCAAGGAGAAGGGAGGAAAATCTGCCACCGGAGCACCTCCCTGTCCTTCAGGCTGGGAAGAAACAAAAGCTGAGAGGAGGAGATGAGGCTGGAGCATCCCTTCTGTCAGGGAATCACCCATGAAGCAGCCAGGCTGCTCCAGGAGACTCCCCTCCTTGGGCAATCCCTGCCTTTTCCCAGCAGGGCACTCGGAGCCTGGTCATGTCGTGGTGCTGCAGCTGGAGAAACAGCAACGAGAAACAGCAATTTGTGGGAACAAAATGAGGTTTCCAGGCTTGGTTTTGTTCCAGGGCTTTTTTGGTGCAATCTGGGACACCGTTCACCCTTTCCAAACCTTCTCACCATCCCTCCCAGGAACAGCTCAGGGCACTGTGGACACCTCAGGAGGGTGGGCACGGCAGAGCTCAGCTCAAAGACACAGAGCTGGGTGCACCTGGGTGCAGCCCCATCCCAAGGCCAGTCTGACCAGTGGGTGTCCATCCCTCCCCCTCTGACAGTCCACTCTAAAACTCAGAAACCTTCTGGACAAATACTTTCCCAGGTGGAAGAGATTTCCAGAAACTGATGTTTTCCAAAGGGGTAAAAAAAACCCCTTTCAGTTATTCGACTTCAGATTTCTGGCTTATTGCCCAGAGACACCACTAATTTAAATCCATGGGAATTTATAGTACCCAGCAAGGCATCCCACCACTCTTTGGAAGACATGACACATATTCCTATATTCTCCACTGCTATTTCCACCAACAGACCTCACTCCACATCCTCCCTCTTCCTTACATGCTCTTCCTTATTATCAGTGTGCCCACTGTCCCCACCCTGGCTCACCAAGGCCACCTTGAGATGGCAGGGGGGGAGTCCTGAGGGCTCTCCATCACCTTCCTGGAGCTGGTCCTCAACACATGAACAGAGAAGAATCAGCAGAGAGGAAGGGAAAGGAGGAGGCACCAGAAGCTGCTTACAAATTGTGACAAATGGTCCCACACAGCAGGGGCCACCTTCTGCCCCAAACATCCTCCAGATCCAGTCAGATCTGGACCACCTTCATGCCCAGGGAAGCACAGCTGGAGAATATCACAGAATCCCAGAATGGTTTGGGATAAAGGGACCATAAAGATCATGTAGTTCCAACCCCCTGCCATGGGCATGGGCACCTTCCACTAGCCCAGGTTGCTCCACCCAGGAGCACCTCTGAGGTTCTCTGCTGATGTCATAATTGAAGTTTGGTCTTAAATGACTCAGTGGACCACGTCTGTCTTGCCTAACTTTAGGTACTTTGCTAAATAACGAGATGTGGCTCCCTGGGGAGTTGGTGGGAGTGGAACATGGACAGACACAGCCCTGACACTGTTCCCCCTCCTGCAAACACACACTCCTTGCACTGCCACACACATCCCTCCTCCTCATCCTCTGCTCCATTTAGAGAGGAAAAGAAACATCCTGCCAGCAGAGGCAGGAGCTCCGTTGTGGTTTTAATTTCACTACTGGCTTTTTATAGCTCCCAGGGACAAAAAGCTCTGTAACCTGAGAAGGTCGGGGTAATGCAACCAGCCCGTGTTCAGCGTGTTCAGCGCTGCCAGGGCCAGAGGCAAAGGCTGCTGAGAGCAGCCAGGCACAGAAACACAACCCTGCCACCAGCAAACCAGGGGGACACGGTCCCAAACAGCCCCTGAGGCGACACAGAGCCCACCACCTCGGGGAAAGGTGCTTGTTCCTGCTTATTCCTCGTGCTCTACCCCCGTGAGGGCTCTCTGAGCTCAGTTACACAAGGAACCCCGTTCTGACGCTGGGCTGGTGCTCAGGAGCAGCAGGATCAGGCACTTGAGGAGCTGCTCACGAGTGCTGGGGCAGGACACGGGTTCTGGTCCTTCATTTCAGCACCACAAAGCACTTGGAAGGAGCTGTTGGCTCCACGGCTCTTTACGTTGGATTGCAGAGAGCATATTTGTGCTCGAGTCAATGTGATACTAATTGTTTGGGGGAGGGAAGAATTCAGACCCCAGATTCTGTTTCCCTTTAGCACGAGGAAACTTCGAGGGGGAAAAAGAAAAAGCTTGGAAAAAAAAAAAAAAAAAAGACTTTATCCAAGCTCGGTTGGGAATCTGCAAGAAAAATGTGGAGGCACAAGGGCAAAGCCCAAAGTGAGGAACGAACTGGTTGGACTTCCCTGAGCATCAGAAGAACTGTTTGGGAGCAGTGAGGGGTCCCGGGCCTCCTGCCCACACCAGCTCTCCCACCCTCCATCCCTTTCCAAAGTGCTCATTCACAAACTCCAGCCCAAAGTGCGCCGGGCACTCCAGGAAGCCTTAAAGGGAAACGGGAAAAGCGGGGAAGGCTGAGCGGAGCCCGCTCCGACGGCACCTCCCAGCAGCTCCCCCTCCGGGATGTTTCCAGAGCACCACGAAATCCTGAATAACCCAGCGGGGCTTCGCTGCTCTCTGAAGCGTCCGTGTCGTAACAGAGCCTCATTCATCACACACGCGCTGCTAATGAGTTTTCCACTGAGCAAAGCCGGGGATGCTCCCAGGGACTGGGATAAAATGTTATCCAGCCACTGGATAAAACTGGGTCCCTTGTTTCACGTCGGATTTTTTTTTTTTAAAACCCCCCCAAAAATAATAAAAGGCAATATCCAAGTGGGGCATTCAGCCCCTGCTTCAACTCCTTCCCAAGATGAGGCATTTTTCCCTGTCTCACAGGGAGGGCACCCACTCTCCCTCTCTGCAAAGTCACCTGAGACTTGCAGACAACCCAGGGAAAGGAAGAGAAGTCACCCCGCCAGCGACAGAACAATGCCAGGCCCGCCTTCAGAAGGGGTTTAGGCACCAAGAGCCTGGTTTTGAGATTTTGACACCCATTTTTCTTTCAAGTCAATACAAAGCGAGAGTCCAGAGTGTTTGGTGCAGAAATCTCTTCAGCAGAGCAGGACCTCAGCCCGGGCAAGGACAGAGGAGGCATTTGGTGACTCTGTGCCATTTGTCCCTTTTCCTCCTCTGCCCAGAGCTCACTCCCAGACCAAACCCTGCCATTTGGCAGCTCACAGCAGGAAAACCAATCCCCCACGTTTCACGGGGGGATTGCATTCCACAGAGAGAAAACCTCGGGCATTTGGCCCTGTGACCCTACAGTGGAGGAAGGGTTGGGTTCTCCCAGAGCCCCATCCAGCCCGTGGAGAGGGATATATCCACACACACAGCCCAGTGTCCTCACCACTGCTCCCCAGGGGAAGGCAGCCCAGCAGGACTTGCAAATATTTTGTGTTCTAGGAGAGTGAGCCCTTGCCAGGAGCTCTCAGGAAGGCTCCGGCACGCTGGGATCTGTTCCCAGCTCTCAGTCCAAAATATCCCTTCACATTAATGCTCAAGGCATGCCACAAAAAAACAATTATGTGCTGGGACTTGTGGCAGGGGCTGACTCCCTGGGAGTGTTTTCCAGCCCATTTTTAGCCTCTATATGATTAGAGCTATATTGCTTTACACATATTCTGCCTCATCCTGCAACGTCCATCATGTCTTTAAGGGGAAGATGCACGTAGATGTGTCATGACTGCTTCTTCTAAAGGCCTGAATTACATCCTTGCAAGCTTTCCCCAGCTGGGAAGATCTGCCTTTTGGAGCTCACATACAAAAACTATTAAAAAAAAAAAAAAAAAGAGGTAAAATTAAAAAGAAGGCAGGAAAGGCAGAGCTGGAGCCCCAAAGGCTCAGGAAACACCAACAACCTGACAAACCAAGCAGCCCCAGCAAAGTTTCTGGACAACAGAAGGGTGGGATGCTGCAAAAGAGAGGCAAAGGAAATGCACCTTAATGGCCAGAGGTTGCACATGGAGGAGATATTCCATTATCCAGGGAAAGCACTGGGCAGGAGACACTGGTCCTGATGCTGTGGGATACCCACAGTCTCACCAACAGCCACAGGAACCCCGGGTTTGCCCCAAAGGAGCAGGTGACACAACCCCATGTAAGGTGACCTCAGACAAATTATGAAAGAAGCTGCACTCAGTGCACCCAGATTGTCACCAGCCACAGGACCAGAGGGGCAACCCCACCAAGAGAAAGGTTGGGAAGCATGCAGTGGCTTTGGTTTGGAGCTGGCAACGTGTCCCATAGCCCCTGGGAGACCCACATCCCCCCAGAAAGCAGTGTCAGCCCTCAGAGGGGTGAGGAGAGGAGGGGAGGTGGCTCTCCTGGAATTCAGGCAATGTGGCCATTAGTCTTGGAGGACTGTGCTGCTACAGGGAGGGGGAGGAAAGAGTTTTCCAGGGCAAAAGTGCTTATTCATCACCAGAACTCATCTGGAAATTGTCCAAAAGACGGCTGCTTGAAGAAGTGAAACTTCTCAGCACGTCCCTCCTGTGACATAATTCTGAAGGAAGGTTTGTCCTCCCTGCAGGATGTGGGATCAGGGCAGAGGTTCACCCTGGGACTGTCCCTCCCAGGCACAGCTCTTGGCTCTGCTTTTGGATCACAAAACTTGTACCAGCCTCAGCCTGTCCTGCTGCAGGAAAAGAAACTGAGTTGTTGGGAAATACATTAGTTGGGAAAAATCTCTTCCTGTGTAACCCACGTCCCTGTCCCAGGGTGCAGAGAGCATGGGGCAGCTCAGCTATCAAAACTGCCACCAAACTGCTCCCCAGCACTGCAGGAGCACGAGCACAGACTTGGGCAAGGCTCAGGGTGGTGGGATGGAGGGATCTGCATGAAAACAAGCAGCAGGATGCCTTTTATCCCAGGGGGAGTCTGTGCGTGGAGAACATCAGCTGGAACGTTTTCCAGCAAACCAAGAGGCTGGAACAACGCCAGGGGAGCTGTAATTTCCACTTTCTGTTTCAGAATAATTGATCTGCCTCATTTGCAGTGCTGGAAGCAAAGGGTCTGGCCAAAATTTGGAGTGAAGTCCACTTCTGTGTGAAGTCTCACTCTCTACCTACCTCGAAATCCTGCCTCTCAATCCCTGGCTGGAGAAACAGCTGGAACCTCTGCTCTGTCCACTCTGTCCTGGGCCAGCTGCCTGCAGGCAGCAAAGTAGGGGCTGGATTGGACCCTGATGGGTCCTCAGCAGCTTGGAAAATGCAGCAGCTTCAGGTTAAAGTCAGCACAAGGCAAGTGAGACCTTAGTGCTGCTCTGCATGGCCCAGCTGAGCGTGACCACACCGGGAATGTGCCCAGGGGAGCCATGGCCATGTGTGGGGAAGTGTGGCCTACTGAGCTTTGGTTTTAATTAAACTGATTTATTTCTTCCCCCAAAAACAGTTATTTAGGTAAACAGAGGCATCTTGTTGGATGTTTTGCTCTTGGATGTACCAATTCTACTCCAAATCCCTCAGAAACGAGGATTTGGAAGCCGCACCCAGGCTGGGACTGAGGCTTTGGGATACCTTGTGGTTTCACAGGGAGCCCCAGACTGAGTCCCCTTCCCTCAGTTTGGGCCTGACCAGCTTCCCAGGAGCACCAAACCACTGTGTCTGTCTGTTCCAGTCCCAGCAAAGACTCTGCACCAGGGACAGGCCCAATGCCACCAATCTCCCCAAAGCTGGAGATCATCCCAGCTGGCTGCACTGACACCACAGAAGGAACCAGCTCTGCTACAGGGCAGGAACAGACTCAGGTTCCTAAACCATCTGACTTCACCCCAAAGCATCTTTCACAGGTGAAAGGCATTTTTAAGAGTCAAGTAAAGGCATGAATCTTCCCCTGCTCTATTGCACTGCTATAGGGGCAGTGGGGTTTGCATGGCAAAGCACCAAACTCACCCCAAAATCCCACTGTCCCACTGACAGGGAGCTCTCAGGGATCCACTTGGACCAGCTTGTCCAAGCAGGATGCATTTTTCCATGCTAAGCTACAGACAAATCCCTATGCAAAACAGCATCCTATAGTGGATTCTCCAAGCCTTTTCCAGCAGGAACTTCCCCTTCCTGGGAGCAATGTGACCCACCTGCCTTTCCATTCCTGCCATGGTGCAGATGGGTAGAACACCCCGGGTGTTACAGAATCACAGAATCAACCAGGTTGGAAAAGACCTCTGAGATCATCCAGTCCAACCCATGACCCAACCCCACCTTGTCCCCCCCACCATGGCACTGATGCCACATCCAGGCTCTGCTCAAACCCCTCCAGGGAC
>NW_021939798.1:2645741-2664983 GCF_001715985.3 Manacus vitellinus | reverse complement strand
GGAACTGGATGATCTTTAAGGTTCCTTCCCACCCAAACCAGTCTGTGGTTCTGTGACCTTGCACAGACAGAACACGAGGAGCCCATTCCTGCAGTTCCAAGTGTTGGGTGTGGTGGCAGACGGGCACATGACTGACTGGAACTGCCCAATCTTCTGGCTCCTTTAGCTGACATGACCTCTGTGGGTGGCTGGAATGTCATCCACCTCCTGAGGCTGCTGAAAGGGAGCCCAGGATGCCAGCACCAGCAGGGAAATCCTGTAATCACAGAGGAGCTGCCACAGAGTGGCTTCCAGGCACCCCACCAGGAGGCTGACAGGTCCTTGTGTGAGGTCTGGGCACAGCCACCAACACAGGAGTGCCCAAGGATTGCTGACTGCAAATCAAAAGACCTTTCCCAGCTGCTGCCTTTTGTGCCATCCTCCACCACGGCTTTGGCATCTCTCTGGCATTTAGGGAGTGAAGTTTGGAGAGCAGCAGGTCTGACCTGCTGGTTCCTGAGGACTGTAAAAAATAATCTGTCCTATAAGAGAGGGCCATGGGCTAAAATGGAACTGCCACCACTCTGCTTCCTTGGCAAACAGTCAAGCCAAGAGCTGGGAGGTGGATGGGAAGAGGTGGAACACCAGTCCCCCACGAGGGCAGCTGATCCCACCTCTGTAGGCAAGGACTGAGTGCTCTGCTGCCTCCTCCCTCTGGCTGTTCATGTTTTAAGCTCCAAATCCCAGTTTTAAGCTCCAGCAGCTCCCCAGTTCTGTGTGGACAGTGACTGGTACCTCCTGAGCCCACAGCAGACCCACCAGCACATCCATCCCAGAGGATGCCTCTTCATTTCCACCTTTGCCACCACAGCAGAACCCACCTTCCTTGATCCCAGCAGAGGAAATATTCCAGCTGCTGGGAAAGGAAAGGACAGGAGATAAGGGAGGCAGATCCTTCTGCAGCTCTGCCCTGGACAGACACACGTGCACTCCTCCAAACCAGGCTTTGCCAGGGACCTTCAGCTGCCCCTGCTCACACATCACCCTGGTGGGAGAGGCTGGGAGAGCTGGGGCTGCTCAGCCCAGAGAGGAGAAGGCTCTGGGGAGATCTGAGAGCCCCTTCCAGTGCTTAAAGGGGCTCCAGGAGAGCTGGAGAGGGACTTGGGACACAGGCCTGGAGGGACAGGACAAGGGGGAATGGCTTCCCACTGCCAGAGGGCAGGGATAGATGGGATATTGGGAAGGAATTGTTCCCTGTGAGGGTGGGGAGGCCCTGGCACAGGTTGCCCAGAGAAGCTGTGGCTGCCCCATCCCTGGAAGTGTCCAAGGTCAGGCTGGACGGGGCTTGGAGCAACCTGGGCTGGTGGAAGGTGTCCCTGCCCATGGCAGGGGGTGGAACTGGATGGGCTTCAAGGTCCCTGCCAACCCAAACCATTCTTTGATTCTGTGACTTTATGGTCTGCATCTTTTAGAGGAGACATTACTTATTTTCAGTGCTGTTCTTCCTGAACAGGTGACACAGACTCTCACACCAGCACAGCTAAAGGTGTAGCAGAAAGTCTCTCTCCTTGCCCAGGCTCAACAAGAAGAGATCTTTTATCTCTTTAGAAACTGAAAATCTGTGGTCAAAACCCAACCAAAATCAGTTTGTGGTTTTCAGATTTTTAACAAGAAACTGTAACACCTTTAAAAAAGCATCTACTGTGCATTAAGAAAAATTTTAAAAAGCATCTAAGTTTCATTTAACTACTGAGAAGTTTCCATTACAAGAAAAGTGTAAAAATCCCATGTCCAACACAAACTGCAAACTCAGAATTCCCACTGCAGGACTAAGGTTGGACTCAAAGCAGGTGCCACCCACTGAAGACTGATAAAGGTGACTACACTTGAAGTTTTGTGAGAGTGGGGTGTGGGGTTTCACCCTGACATTTGACCCAGGGAAATCTCATCCAGCCTTTCAGCTTCCCTCCTGTCCTGCTGTGCTAACAACCAGCTCAGCTGAGAGATGGAGCCAGGGGGGTCAGGGAGAGAGAAGAAAGAAAAGGAACAGAATGATCAGTAGGGAAAGACTGAAATTACAGGGATTAGGTTCTCCTTCCCACGATCCCCACCCATGCTGGGATATCCAGGCAAGCCTTCAACACAAATAAAACCAAGAACACAGCAAAATTCCTCTGGAAGTGTTGGTTTCACTGGAGCAGATGGGTTTTGGGGGTGGAACTGCATTTCCAAGCTACCTCTTGGTACCCAGGGACTCAAACAATGCCCGTGACCCCCTCAGAGGGTTTTCCTGCACCCAGAGCTCTGGAAATCCCATCAGGGCTGGGATACTCAAACTTGCTGGACTTTGCCTCTGCAGGGGAGGAATCAAAATGCCATTGCTGATGCAGCAGAGGCTCTGGCTGTTGGAGCAGGGCAGGGATGCAGGAGCCAGGAAGGCAGTGCCAACCCTCAGCGAGCGTGGGGAGCCTGATGAGCTGGCACATAGCTGGGCACTGTGAGGCAAGCCAGAGGAATGGAGCTGATTGTCCTGCTCCAGCAGCTGGGAGAACATGCCAGAGATGAGACCAAAAGCAGTTGGAGGTGAGATGGAGATCTCTGGCAAGGTTTTGGAGGGTCCCCCTCGGAGCTGCACAGTGAGCACAGCACAGCGAGCCAGGCTTTAAACCCACTGCTATCAGGATTATTTGTCCTGCATTTAAAGCTTTAAGGTGCAAAAGTGAAATCCCCCTGGATCCTAGAAGAGTGATCCTGCAAGGCACTGAATCCTCTCCACCTTCAGAGACTCTCAGGCATCACCAGCCCCACCTTCCTGCCCACTAAGCTTCTCCTTATCACAAAGATCTGGGAGTTTTACTCCCACATGAGCCAGTGTTAACCCTCCACCAAGCTGCTCTTCAAAGGGTCACAACTGATCCAAAACCACAAACATATAAACCAGCCATTCTGGTGAGCAGCATCAACACAACAAAGCCCTTCAGGCACCATCCCTGGGCAGTTCAGATTGCAGAGTATTGCCAAAAACAACCAGCACTCTTGGCTGAGAGGCAGCAGGAAAACCTTCTTGGGAAATACAGTTCACACGGGTTTTGAAGAGCCAGTGCTGGCCTTTGAAAACCTCTTCACCTGCCACCCACATCCAACCTCCCATTCCTGCTGAAACACTGGAGACAACAGTAGCTAAAGAACCTTAACACACGAGGACTGACCCAAAACTCCTTGCAAGCAAGGTCAGAACTTGAGAGGTGGTTCAGCTGTGAAACAACACCCTGAAAAAGTCTCAAAGCACTTCAGAACTCTGTGGTAAAGGCCATTATCCAAATGCCACAGATGGAAAAACACATGTAAGGGGAAATGTAGTGATTTGGACCTTTTGCACCCAGCAAAGAGTGACCTGATAACAACCCCCCTGATCACCATCCTCATCATGTTGCAGAGTTAATCCCAAAATGGGGGCTCAGACTCCAGTGTGATGCAGCTCCACAGGACAGCTTTGTTGCCAGGGATGCAGCCCCTGGGCACCCCGAGATCGTGGTGGGTGCTTCATGCCTGGGCTGGAAACACTTCCAGCCCTGTGCTGGGGTACAGGGAGACAGAGGCTCCCACTGCCAGGAAGTCAAAGCTGCCTGGACCCATCCTGAGGCCGAGGGACTGAGGGGGTGATGTGCTGTGTGTTGCATTTGGTAGCACAAAGAGAGCTTGTGTTTATGCACCGAGTTATAAATATTCCTTTTTGAAAAGACAAAACTGGAAAAATGTCTAAATGTCTATTTTTGCCTCCTCTGCTTCACCCACTCGAAACATTGACATCATACCAAGCTCCTACTGAGGCAGAGTCACTCTGAGAGCTGGAGTGGCACAACTGCACCCAGAGCAAAGGCTGGGACAGAAAAAAAAATATCTTTATGGCATGAGAGGACAGAGCAGTGCTTGGGGGGGAATTCTTGCATGAAAATGGTCGGTTTTCCACTGCTCTTTAAGTCCAATAAAAATGACTCAGCAAAGCCCAGGTCCA
Organism: Manacus vitellinus; assembly: GCF_001715985.3. NCBI lineage: Eukaryota > Metazoa > Chordata > Aves > Passeriformes > Pipridae > Manacus > Manacus vitellinus. Next base: position 2,660,989 of record NW_021939798.1, on the reverse strand, counting down.
GACTGTCCCAGCTTTGCCCTTGACTCACAGAATCACAGAATATGATGAGTTGGAAGGGACCCACAAGGATCATCCAGTCCAACTCCTGGTCCACCCCAACAATCCCCCCCTGTCCCTGAGAGTGTTGTCCAAACCCTCCTGGAGCTCTGGCAGCCTTGGGGCTGTGCCCACTGCCCTGGGGAGCCTGGGCAGTGCCCAACCAGCCTCTGGGGGAAGAACCTTTGCCTGAGATCCAACCTGAGCCTGCCCTGACACAGCTCCAGCCCTTCCCTGGCTGCTGTCCCTGGTCCCCCCAGAGCAGAGCTCAGTCCCTGCCCCTCCTCTGCCCCTGCCCAGGAAGGTGGAACTGCAGTGAGGTCTCCCCTCACCTGTGGTCTGGTGCTGTTCCAAGAGGCTTCCAGCTACCCAGGTTCAGCCTTAGCAGCCAAACAGCAAGTGATTCCCTCCAACAGAATCACAGAATAGTTTGGGTTGAAGTGACTTTTAAAGCTCATCTAGTCCAGCCCCCCTGCAATGAGGAGGGAAATCCCCACACCCCCCCAGTTTCACATAACCCCTCAGAAGTCACTCCAAGCTACCTCTAAGAAAACAAATCCACATCTCTGTGAGGATCAGACAGTTTGGAGTTGGCTGTGACCCCCGTGGCACTCACCACAGGCTTTGTGAAGAGCTGTGAAGGATCAGAGAGCAGCAGGACTGGCAGCTCCAGCACCTCCCCTCCACCTCACAGGGTGGTGAGGACAAGTTTGAACACTGCTGTGGTATTTGGCACGAGCCAAACTACTAGTAGTACTAGGAACTACTCACTGTAGCTTCTGGCAGCAGCTCAGTTCCACCAGGGCTCAAAGACGACCCCGAGGTGAGGGCAAGGCATGGAGCACTTCCCGCCTGGAGCTGCTGCTGGCACAGGTGGCCACGTGGTGACAGATGAGTCAAGTGGAGATTGCAGACAAAACAAACCAAAAACCAAAACAGAAGTGTTGAAAAAAAAGCTGTTTTGGAACCACCTCAGTGTTATCTGGGCAACTCCTGGCTCTGGTCACAACCAACTCTAGTCTTCATGTGCTCCTGATGGTTGTAAAGCACCTGGAGATGAGGGTTCTCGGTGACAAACCCTCCAACAAAACTCTCTGCTTCTGAAAGCAAAGCAGTGTGGGTAACTCCCAAACCTGATCTAGGGACTGGGCCCAGCAGCTCCAGGGATCAGCCCCACATGCTTGCTGAGGGTTTGTCACCGTGTGCCCTGCCAGGGCCCTTCCTGCAGGGCAGGTGTCCCACCCAGAGACGTTTTCCTAAACACACATCAGCACACTGGTGACCTGCTGAGGGAACACAGCACTGCTCTGGAGCACAGTAACTACTCCAAAACCCTCAGCAGCTCTGCATCCACTCCATCCATCAGCCACATCCCAAAGTGATACTAAACCCCCCATCAGGGGTCCCCAAGCCACAATGGCCACATTGTCCCCAACCTTCTCCTCCCATCCTTGGGTGCTGGCATATATATGACCACACTCAGTCCTGCAGGAAATCAGCTCCTATTTTACTTAAACAAGGCAGTCAGCACCTGGCTTGTGTCTGTTTAATAACCTGAGCATCTGGTTTCCATACAGCAGGCAGGGAGCAGCCACAGCATAATAACACTCATTTAGAGCTGCAATTAGCTCTGGGCCCCCACTTGGACATTATCATGATTAAGTAGGTGCTGCTACATCTGTTGACAGACAGAGGGGGGGCAATTCCACCCTACCCCCAAGAGACTCCCCACATCTCCTCCTGTCCTCAGATCCCCAGTGTTCCCTTGTGCCACATCCAGTGTTCCATGGATGCTCTGCCATAGCAGGGATTCCTGCACCATCCAGCAAATGTTTGCCTGCCCAGTGCCAGGCTACAGAGCAAGGCAAGTGCCCAGGGCACCTTTATGGGTTGCTTTAGGGGTTTCAGCCTTGCCCAGAGCACAGAGCTCACCCACATGATGAGCCCTCTTGGTACCCACAGTGCCCCTGCACCCCCTCCAGCACAGCCCTGGGCTCCCCAGCACCAGGCATTGCTGGACCTCGGGGCTCCAAAATAGCAGGGAATGGTCTCAGCTGGAGCTGAACAGAGCTTCAAGTATTTTATTACTGCTAATGGAAAGTACAGGCTGAAACAGAATTACCATTCTGTGATTTGCAACCCTGGAAAAGTCCTTTTTGTCCTCAGTGACAACAGAAAAATCAACGTTTCCCATAAAAGTTACTAAAAGCTTAATTTAAGAATTACCAAAGCCAGCCTGTATGGGTTTTGTTGGTGTTTTTTGTTTGTTTGTTTTTTTCTCTTTTGCTTTCTTCACTGTGAGTTTTTCCCCCTTTTTTCCTACCAGTGCTTTTCACAACACTTGGTTTTGCCTGCTTCCGTTTTACTCTAATTTCTCATGGAGAAGCAGTGCTCCAACCTTCACTGAAGACATAACGCATTTTCAACTATTTTTTAATGACAAAATCATTCAATTCCTTGAAACTTTTACACCTCTGGCCACGTTGCTGCAGGAATCTGTACTGCCAGGAACCTGCAATGCCAAAATATTCTCAGGAAAGCTCCAACACACCTGAACTCCAGTGCACAGGCATGACCCAACCACATACCCCTGACCCTGCTGCAGGGAAACAGACAGAAAACCACCTCGTGTGAGGAAAAGGAGAGCAAAGAAGAGCCCACAACACCTCCACCAGTCCTAGACCTGGCCATGGGACAGGATTCCCCAGCTGGAAAGATGCTGTTGTGCCCTGGGACACCTTCCCTCAGCGAGCTCTAACGTGCTCCAGCACATGTGGAAACACTTGCATGTGCAAAAGGAAAACAAGAATGTTTTCTCAGTCACCTCAGCTACTGTTTCTGGCTCTCTAGGGATGATTTCAGCCTTTTTCTCTACCATTTCCCACCACAGAAGTGCCTGTAAATAACCTGAGGAAGGAGAAGGCCATTCCCCAAGGAGGAGGAGGTGGAACAGTGAGAATGGTTTCACACAGAGCTATGAACAAGACCCTGGCAAAGCCTCCCTGCACCAGCAGGAGGAGGGGGATGTTTTCCTGCTCCCCACCCCTGAGCCCTGCAAGTGCAAACAACTCACACAGCTCTGCATGGGCAGGGATGGCTGACAGCAAACCTGAGGGGAAATCAGGGCCTTATCCACCTTCCCTGGGAATATGGGACTGCAGAGCAAACCCTGAGAGGCTTGGACAGGGGTTCACATCACATCCCACACCCCCTGCACTGGCTGCAGCGCTGCCATGGGACACCATCCTGGTGCCAGCTGCGAGATGGCCACTAAATAGATGCCACCCCTTACAGATGTGCCCCCCACACTGGAGCTCTGTGCCAAGGGGGGCAGGGGGACAGTGCCCACAACCCCCCCAGTCCCGAGCAGGACAGACACAGCCCCAGCTGGGGCTCTCTCCCAACTATTTCCACCACCACCCTGGCAGCAAGGGGGGAGCACACGGCACCTCTGCCTCCCTTCTCCAGGATCCCTCCCAGGAAACTAAGTCAGAAACTGAGGTTTGTTTATTTATTCCCATTCCCGTGGCTCGTGGCCAAAGCTGAGGGCTGGCAGGAGGGACAGGCCCTGAACACGGGGCTCGTGACGTGCTGTGGGCACGAGGGTGCCCGGGCTCAAAACAGGGCAGGGAACAAACTTATTTTTGCATCCACAGAAAGAGGTAATTTCTCTAATTTTTTTTTTTTGGTCATATTTTCTAATTCCTCACATTTTTTCCCTGCAGAAACCCAACACTGTTTCCCAAAGCTGACGAGTGGCACCAGTCCCACAGCAGCCAAAAATCCCCTGATCTGAGAGTGCAGCTTTGGGAACACCATTAGGTGCAGCAGCAAATACTGCTGATTATAAGTTGTTTATAACTTCAGTGAAGTTTTCCAGGGCAAACATCTTCCTCAAGCAAATTTCATTTTGACAGGAAGCAAAAAACACCTGCCAATTCTTTTTTTACACCATCACCAGGAAAGTAAAAGTACTTTGTTTCAAGTGCTTTAAATGCTGAAATGATCCAGCACCAGCTCAGTCCCTGCAGAAGTGGAATCTGAAAGAAGAAGGGATCACCCCTGTTGGAAGGGGTGTCTTTTGGTGTTTTCATGACAAGAATTCCCATATTTGCCAGTTAGAAACTCCAGGGAAATGTGAGGTCACATCCCCAGCAGAGCCCTGTGGGGAAACAGGTACAAGTGGCACCTCCTTCATACCTCTGCAGAGCTCCCTCTCAGGTGTCTCCTCAGCAGTGCTCTTGCAGGAGGAGATGCCCCCCCTCAGGAGTGCAGGCTGGTGTAGTTGGTCACTGAGCAGCCACTCAGCATTTTTGCCCAATTTGGACTTCACTCAAAGCACAGGATGGACCCACTGTAGCAGAGCTAGATACACTCTCAGAGGGGCCTGCAGGCTCTGCTGTGCCAGCTGGAACATCCTAAAGGAGGAAGGTGGCCACAGAGATGGTACCAGAACACTGGGTTCTACCTCTGACAGCCAAAAAAATGATGAGGTGGTGCCTTTGCAAATGGTTTTTAAAAGCCTGGCAATAATCCTCAGTGCTGAGGGCTGAGCTGGCACACATCAGCAGCTGGACACCCAGGATGGGCTCTGCAGTGTCACACTGGGGGAAGGACTTGCAAAAATTCATGTCCCCCAAGCTGCTTTAGCCTCAGGTCATCTGTAAAAGTGAGGAGCAGCAGCTCATCTGCCAGCTGATTAATCAGCTTTGCTGCTGCATCACTGTGCTTTTAATTGACCTGTGTCCCATACATGGATATCATAGAATGGCCTGAGTTGGAAAGGACCTTAAAGCTCATCTCATTCCACCCCCTGCCATGGGCAGGGACACCTTCCACCAGCCCAGGTTGCTCCAAGCCCTGTCCAACCTGGCCTTGGACACTTCCAGGGATCCAGGGGCAGCCACAGCTTCTCTGGGCAACCTGTGTCAGGGCCTCCCCACCCTCACAGGGAGGAGTTTCTTCCCAATATCCCATCTATCCCTGCCCTCTGGCAGTTTGAAGCCATTGCCCCTTGTCCTGTCACTCAAGGCCCTTGGAAATAGTCCCTTTCCATCTTTCTTGTAGCCCCTTCAGGCACTGGAAGGCCACAATTAAGTAACCCCAAAGCTTCTCTTCTCCAGGCAGAAATCCCAGTTCTCTCAGCCTTTCCTCATAACTAAAGTAGTAAATGCAGCTTGGTCAGACCTGACACCCTAAGGACAGGCAGGCAAGGAAAAAAGGGACACAAGCACAAGGAAATGCCCACTGTAAACTCCTCTCCCTTCCAGTCCATGCTCCTTCAGCAGGACACAGCAGCTCCAAGGAGCTGGGACACCAATTCCCAGTGCACTTCTCCACTCATCCAACACCCCCAGAGGCTGTTCCCCTCAGCCAACCCCCCCATGGGTGCTGGCACTCTGTGCTGATGCCAGCAGGGTCACAGGAGCAGAGAAGGAGCCCTGTGTGTGGGGCTGTGTGGGCGTTCAGGCATCTCATCTCCATCCCCGGCCCTCGGGGGCAGTTCTGAGCAGCAGAGCTGCAAACAGCTCCTGCCATGTGAGGCAAGACCAGCAGCAGAGGTTCTGGTCTCCTCCAGACCTGAAAGCAGAGAGCACAGAGTGCATCACCACCACCTCCTGTGCTCCTCTGCTTTCATTGACACGGGGCTTTTAGGAAAAGACTCAGAAAGTTAAATGCTGTTTGCATGGGTAGTTTAATGGACTCCGGAAAACACACAAGAGCATCTTCTTTCTTTGCTTTGCTTCCAGCTGCAGGCAGATCAGTCCTTCCTGCTGGCACACACCAGGTTGCTCCATGGCAGCACACGGGAGGGAGGTCTCCTTGCAAAAATAACCCTGTTGTAAACACACTGTGATGGCAAAGTGCTCTGAGCCGGGGGCATTCCCACGGAGTCCTTCCCGCTCCCAGGGCTGCTGCCTCTGCTCAGCACCTGGGGCTCCTCCTCAGGACCATCTCCTGGAGGCTCCATGTTCTGCTCTGTCTGTGCAGGGGGGTTGGATGGAGCCTTTCTCTGCTGGTCCTGCTCAAGGAGCCTCCTGACCAGGGGCTCTGTGTGGGTGACGTAGGCAGGCCCGGGGCGCTGGATCTGGATGAGGTGTCCCGGCAGCCCCACGTTGGCTGAGGGCAGCACAAACTCTGGAACCCAAGAAACAGATACCATGAGATCCCAGCCCAGCTTCTTCCCTCTCTGGGAAGGGTTACAAAGAAGGGTGACACCAAGGATGCTCTTGGGAGGCAAAGACCACGCTGGGATCAGCGATGGCCGTGGAGGGCCAGGCAGCACTGAGGCACAGCAGTGCTCTACCCAGAGCTACTTTGCATCAGGATCCAAATAAGCCATGCAAGAAACAGAGATATGTCCATACTTTCTAACCCTTGAGCCTTTATTGCTATCTTTGAGCACAGGAGGAGCTGCAGGAGGTCAGTGTTACACCAAGAAACAGTGGGAAAGAAAAGGGGGTGGGGTGGAAATCAGCAGTTCTTGTTTCTGCAGCACTGACCCAACCCAAGGCCAAGGCAAGCCTGCACTGAAGACCTTCCCAGTCTCATCTTTCTGTCCTAAACCCCTTCATCACTCAAGTCTTGCACCTCACACACAAAGCCACAAGGCTGGCAGAAATGGCTGGAGCAATAAGGCTGAGCCTACTTGAGAAGGTGTCTGTCCAAGGGAGGCTTCAAAGCAGAAAATCCAGGAAAAAAAGTCATGCAGGAAAGGAAGATGCATTCAGACAGATCTTGGAAAATGAGATCATTGGTATCAGTATTTTTAGATACAGAGTCTTCACCTGACACAAGGCTTGTCCTTACCTCTCGTGCACTATTTTGTTTTTTCAACTGGGGATAATTCTGCCCTTCTCTCCTGCAGAGGGACAGTCCTTTGTGAGCCAGCTGAGCATGTCAGGGAAACACCCAAAACTGCAGCACCCTGGGGTTTGTCAGGGCTCTGACATTCAGCTGCAATACCCAGGGTCCCCTCAAAAGTGCCAAAAAGCTTTGGGTGCTCAGAGGGGGGACAGCAGAGTCAGAGCTGGGAATGAGGTTTCTCCCAAGGTCCCACCACGAATTAACACCAAAAGGCTCAGAGCTCCAAGATAGGGTTTTAGAGAAATGAGAGCATTTAAAGACTGTAGTAAAAGATAATCTGAAGCCTTTAAAGTTGTAGGGACAGAAGGGAGGAGGGAAATTGTATTTTCAGTGGTGTCTGCACGAAGCCACATCCATCAGGAAGAAAATTTTTACAGAGAGAGGGATCAGCCATTGGAATAGGCTGCCCAGGGAGAACGTGCAGTCACCGTCCCTGGAGGTGTTTAAGGTGAGACTGGATGTGGCATCAGTGCCGTGGGCTGGGAACCACGGCGGGGTTGGATCAGGGGTGGGACTGGATGATCCTGGAGGTCTTTTCCAACCCGGTTGACTCTATAATTCTATGATTCAGGTTTCCAAGCCTGAGATCGTGCACCACACTGCTCCTGCACCTCTGTCCGTGCCAGGGCTGGCTCCAGGTGGGCTCTGGGTGTCATTAGTTTACATTCTGGACAATAACATTCCTGACAAACTCCATTCTTAGGGGCTTAATATTTTCTCTTGCAATTATAAACTTTTGAATAACTTGTCGAAAAAATGGACTTTCTGTTTCAGAAATTCGTGCTGAATTTGTGTGGCCTCTTCCATCTCCTAAAAGCAGGGCATTGGAAAGTTAAATTAGCCTATTGGGTGTAGCAGATGAGACAAAGATAAAAGTGATATTCTCTTCTGAACTGGGAACTGGGTGAATTTCTCCTCTCTTCAGCCCCAACACTGCTTGTTCCTTCCTGGAGACTCCTCTTCTTAACAGGTAATTTGCAGATGATAACAGTAAGTGATGGGCTGCCTAAACTCCTCGACTCACTTCCCCCATTACCGGGATTTGTGGTGGCCTGGACTGAAGACTGAAAAGAGCATCTGGTTATAGCCAAAACACCAAAAAGACGCTATGTGTGAAATTTAAAAGACATATATGCTCATTTTTCTGTGTTCTGCATGTTCACTGCATACCTGTGGAGAGACTATAAGAAGGTAGACTTGAGGAGAAGTTTCCTTGCAAGGCACAAGCTTGGAAACGGATCTCAGAATTTTTGGAGCAGACTGTGTGTGGGTGTAGGCGAATGCACCTGGATTCTCCACTGGGCCTTGTGTGTCTCTTGACCAAAGAGGAAAGAAAATACTGAGGGTACTCCCAGAAATACAGGAAATACAAGATAAACAGTCCAAAAAGTGCTCTGGTTACTAGTCAAAAGAACAAATGGGAAGAAAGCAATCAGGTGGGAAACGTCAGGAATGTGCTTTTCCACAAGCCGTGCTCCCACCTGCGCTGCGGGAAGGCGGCCGCGCTGTCCCGGACACAGCCCAGCGCTCCCGCCGGCAGCTGCTCCCATGGCATCCCGAGGGTTGGGGTCTGCTCGCCTTCCCCGTGCTCTCCAGAAACAGCGAGCCATCCTCCCCGCAGGGAGACGTCCCACATCCAGCCAGGACACCCCCGGGAGCAGCCCGGGCTCTTCCCCGAGCCAGGAATAGAAACGGCCTGACGTGTTTGCACGAGAGGGGGAAACAAAACAAACAAAAAAAAAAGTTTCCATGCCAAAAAAGTTTTAGTGCAGCGAAACTCTGTACCTACCCCCTGTGCACACACGCTCAGCCCGAGCAGGGGGAAAAGCCCAACCAAAAATAGTCTTGGTTTAAATGATGAGATTTCAGACAGTGGCACACTCTGTGCTTGAACAGAATTTATTTTGACAGGCTGAGATAGTCCATGTCTCTTGGAATGCCTGTTCTGACTCAGTGTTTGGAGTTTTTAACCCTTGTTGCAGCACTGTTTTTACTGCTGAGTTCATCAGGCTGATGGGGAGTAAAACCACTACAGGAGGGTTAAAAAAAAAATCTTGTTAAAGGACAGTTTGACTATTTTCTAAGTGTTTCTGATGACTGGGGAGTTCTGGCTCAGCCCATTCTCCAGAGAGCTGGGAAGGACAGCAGGCCACCCCCAGCAGAAGGAATTGGGGTACCAGGAGCTGCTCTGAACAGGGACCCATCGGCTTGATGATGAGTGTTTTCATGTGTGAGGTAAAGCCCTGCAACCTGGTAATAAACCAGCAGGATCAGACACGAAACAACGCTTAGTGAGGCACAAAAAGCTGATCTGGAGCCTTTTCCCCACTTTTATAGGCCGTAGTTCATGTCTTTGTAAAAGGAATAAACACACAGATGCCATCCAGGGCTGAGCTGTGGGGATAACAGCAGAAGCACAGCCCATGGAAGGAGTTCCATATACCCCAGAGATGCAGCAAATCCCTCCCACCTGCTCCCAGCAGGACCCAGAGCCAGTGAGACGGGTGCCAGGGGGGACAGGGAGTGTGACAGTGAGGGCCAGAGCAGCACCCCCAGCTCCTCACCGTGCAAACACAAGCCTAACGTGGGGGAGAAGTTCCTGCTCCTCACCACCAAACAAAGCTCTCCCCATGTTCTGCAGAGCAAACAAAGATCCAGCTCAGTCCCTCACCCTGAACCACCAGCTGTGCACTGGAAAGGCAAGGAGTGAGCACAACGAGGTGGTGGAGCAGGGAAGGACAAGGGTTGTGGTGCTGGGCTGTGGCTCCAGCTCCTCTCACTGCATGCCTGGTGTTGTCCTTGGAGCCTTCCCTGCACTGAGCCAAATGTTCCCAGCTCAAAGGGCTCCTGATGTGAAGACACTGGCTGAGCTCATGGGTCCAGGACAGAAGGACATGTGCATGCACCAGGCATGTCTCCCACATTTGTTTAATCCTGGATAAATCCTGCTACTCCAGGGATATTCATGTAGGCTGGGGTTTCAGAAGAGCCTTGGGCTCAGTTGTGTTGCTACAGCATCATCTCACAGGGCAACAAAACCTGATGGACAGCACCCCCAGTTTGGATATTTGATGATGTGGGAACATTGGTGACAGGATAAAGTCTGGATACCCACCAGATGAATTTACCTGTGCAGTGGTGGGTGCTTGGGTGCAAAGAACCTCAGACGAGTCCACAAGGTCTGCCAAGTTGCCCATGTTGGAGTGAGGAGACAGAGGCTGGTGCAAATCCCAGATATTTCTCCTCTGACCTTATCTCTAACCCTTCCCAAACCAGCAGTAACTAAAGAAGCTCCAGGGAAAGGACACACAGAGTCTGGATTCATCAACTTTCCTTGGATTACATCCCTGATGTGAGGCAAGCCACCCCAGAAGGGACTCCTTCACACCAAGGGCATGACAGGAGACAGCCAGATGCCACAGCAGCACTGGAGCTGAAGATGGGAATGCAAAGATGCCAAGGGAAAGCCCAGAGCTGACAACACCTCGGAGCAGAACAAGAGGGGATCATCAGCCACCATTTGTTATTTACAGCCTGTGCTTGGCTACTGGCCTGGAAGGGAAAGGGCTCCACAACACCCCTGGGAATGCTCTCAGCATAACTGAGCGTGAGCTCCTCTGCCTCAGAAGCACCTGCCAGGGAGTCCTGTCTCCAGGACTGTCCTGGGAAAGGCTTCCCAGAGCAGAATTGGCTTGGCTTCCATCCCATTGGAGGCACAGGATTGTTGCCTGCCATTACCTCCCCCTGCCTGGGGTCTGTCTGAAGCTGTCCACACCAAGGGATCAGCTCGTGACCTGCTCCAATGGGAAGTGCTCCAGGCTGGACATGGCTTGGAGCAACCTGGGATAGTGGAAGGTATCCCTGTCCTTGGCAGGAATGAGATGATCTTAAAGGTCCCTTCCAACCCAAACTTTCCTGGGATTCTATGATTCAGTCCAAAAAGCAAATCAAAAAGCCTCCTTTGTCCACCACAAGCTGCCACCCCTGCCCAGCTCTGCAGGATCAGCAGCAGCCAGGCCAGAGCCAGGGACCCACCTGAGACCCTTCCCACTGCTTTGGCAGCACAAGCCTCCAGCCTGCTCTGTCCAGCCAGGCTATAAATCAGACTCAGGTTGTTTGGACACCAGAGGAGCCCACTCTGGAGAGCAGAGTTTAAAAGACCCAAACACTGATCCTTTTGTGACACTAAAAATGGGCAATACCAGAACTTTACAGTTAATTACAGAATTACAACTCCTGTGAGAATGGGGACGCACATGGACAACTTTAAATCCACATCAAAGGCTTCTGAGCTTCTAGTGATTGACAGTGAAAGGTCCAAATTTCTCTAACTACATCCAAAACAGCATCACCAAAGCCAGGCACTTCCAAAGTGACACAGAAGAACTGTCACACAGAGAACACAGCTTGTCTTTATTAACCAGAACATAAAGCACATGCTAAGTCCTGTTCAGGCTGTCCCCAAATTTCAGATGTAATTATCAATTCATGGCTGTGTTATATACCTGCCATTGCATTAGGCCTCATTTTATTCCTTTCTTTTACCTCTCCATGATGAGGAGGAAACTAGAGACAAAGCCCTGTTGCTAAAAGCCTTGGTCAATAAACATCTCCCTCCTGATCTACAACACTCCACTGATAGCACACAAGGGAGGCAGTAGCAGGGCAATAGCAAGGTAACAACCACTGCTTATTTTGTTTTTATTTTCTCCAACTGCAGGTTGAGATATTCCCCGTAATAAAAGGGAAAAAATCTCCCCAGAGGAAGAAGGGAGGGTTGCTCTTTATGAGAGACATAAAGCACCCAGCACTTTGCTTCATGCTACAACTCATGTGAATTTGCAGAGAGTTGCTGGCACTGGGACAGTTTTCACACTCTTATATTTAGAGAGACTCGCCTGAAAAACAGCCAAAGCTGTCGCTTATAAATCAAATTGTTCTGACAGTGCCCAGAGCAAGCAGTAAAAGCAAATAGAGGGAAATGAAATTACATGTTGCAGAGGGGACTCTGTGAAATAATAAGCTTTTATTTTCTGTTTTTTAAAGTTCAAGATAATTAGAACTAACTCTTTCCCCCCCTCTGTTCTCTAAGTTGTTTCTAAGCCAGCCCCTGCTGTCGGGCTCTGGGCCCCCAGCCTCTGCTTCCCTGGGCTTTGGACATGTGGTTCCCATATTCTTGGCTGGGGTACACAGGCCTGCAAGAACTGACATCTCCACAGGGTGGGGTGGAAAGGATTCCACATGGGGTTCACTCTGGACATGGGAACCAAGGCACACACCCCTCCCCAGCAGCTCATGGGCACCCAGATTGCTGCAGCACAGTCAGTCCACGGGACACCCAATCCAGTGGAAAGAGTCTTGAGAGGGAGACCCTGTCACCCTGGGACATGGTTGGGGTGGTGAACAGGGGGGTGCTGGTTCATGGTTGGACTTGATGAGCTTAGAGGTTTTTCCCCACCTTAATGATTCTGTGATCTTCCACTGACATGGGATTTCTCACTGGAACTGAAGCATCTGTTTTTCTTACAACCAAACAGAAGTGTGGCACAGAAAACCCCTGAACTCCACTGGGAAGACATCAGCAGCTGTGGCCCTTCTTCCCCACGCCCCTGGGAGCCAAGAAGCCTGACAGGCACTACTGGGCACATCTTAACCCTCTGTTTTACAACCTTGGTTTAGCCTGCATTTCTGGGGGATCCTCAGGAGAGGAATTTCCTGCCTCCAAGGCTCCTGTCCAAGGGCTTTGCAACCTCTCAGCTTAAGCAACACGAAGAGAACCAAGTGCTACTCTGCCAGAAGTAAAATTCAGACCTTCCTCGTCCTGTAGAGCTCAACAGCAGTTTGCTCTCAGCTTCAGCAGGATTTTAATTTGACACTCAGCAAGAAGCCAGAGAGAACAGCAATTGCAAGTTCAGCTGCTGGGAATGAAATAAAGCTGATGAAAGGATAAGAGCAACAAAAATCCCCTTTATTCATTCATGTGATTTTACTGTTTGAAGTTCTCCATGAGTTGCTTCCAACCCAAACTCCTCCCCATCCATGTGAATTGGAGGCTGTGATAAAGATGGAAAGAGATGATCACAGGCTGTGAAAAGGGCAGGAGAAGGAATGGATGAACAGAAGAGGCAGCAAGACAGATTTGGGAAGTCAGGATCCCATGACAGATTCCAGGCAAGGTGAAAAACCTTGTCTAGGTGCTGAGGCCACAGTGAAAAGCCAGTAGGAGAAACAAATAGCTTGACAAGTGGTTTACTACTGTTTATTCCAGGGTGGACTTGATCCAACATCAGATGGAGTTGACAAGTGCCCATCCATTCCCTTCCAGGGGCTTTGGATCCACTGGACATTGAACCATGGGGTGAACTACGATGGTTCATTAGCCAAGATCCTGTCCCAGGCCAAATACTTCTAAATGGGTGCTGAAGTGAGGAATGAATCCATGTGGGTCCCCACCACTACCTCAGCCACCCCAGGATCCACTTTCCAACCCTGAGTTTTGAAAACTGCCTGAGGAACACGAGAAAAAACCATGAGGGCTTCCCCAGCAGCAGCAGTTTGCAGGCACTGCACCCCCCAGGTTATTTTGGGTTTGATTTTCTTTTTTTCTTTCCAACCCTGAGTTTTGAAAACTGCCTGAGGAACACGAGAAAAAACCACGAGGGCTTCCCCAGCAGCAGCAGTTTGCAGGCACTGCACCCCCCAGGTTATTTTGGGTTTGATTTTCTTTTTTTTTTTCATGGGACATGTTTGACAATGCTCCTGGTGACAGCTCAGGTTTCATGGCACAGAACAGGACAGGGAGCAGCCCAGCTCAGTGAACAATACCCACAGGAACGCATTTTTAGTCCAGCTGTGTTCTCTGCAGACACAACATTAGTCCTTCTTTCACTTCTAGTTTTTCTTCTCATAAAGGGGAAGAGAACATGGTAAAAAGAAAAAAAACAAACAGAAGGTGGAGTCCAGGATAGAAACCTCTGGTGCTACACCCGAGACGCTCCAGTGTGCACATGCAAACAGCAACCAAAATAGAAGGGGTGGTTTCTCAGCTGCTGCTGTTAATTTGACAGTCACTTTAAACCAGGGGAACATCTGACCCCAGGGTGGGATGGGTGATGCCCCAGCAAGAGATACTGGGCCAGGCTGGTGTAAACAGGGGTGAGACACCAGATCTATAGGCACAAGCTTGCCCCTGCTATCAGAAAAGCAGCACTGGCTCAAATTAAAAGCAGCTCAAGCTGCTGGTTTGTCTCTCAGCCTGGCTTTAGTCACCTTTCCTGCTGATGTCTGGCTGGTATCCCCCAGATATCCCAGCATCTCTGCTGGGAGGTGGTTGACAGGGACAGCTTGTCCATCCCATGGGTGCTGTGGAGCAGGGGGACACCCATCTGGGGGAGCAGCCAGAGCACAGAAATTCAGCTAAAAGTGCTTGATTATGTGAAAACACAAGGAGGCAAATAGTTGACATTAAGCTTTCGGGAAGGCTGTGGGACTGGGCAGTTCCTTTCAGCCCTCACACAAAGGCACCCTTTTTGTCTCACTGTAAAACAGAAATGAGATTGAAGAGTCTGTGGAATTCCTGGGCATTTTTTTCCCCTGGGAGACGCAGTGGCCCCACAGTCCAATTCCAGTAGGATGGAAAGGACGAGATGTTCCTGTGTGACTCCACATCCACCTCCTGCCCTCCTGCTGCCACAGCCCCCCAAACCCTTTACACCCCCAGAACCCCCTCCCTGCTTGCAGCAGATGGAGGGGCAGAGCCTGGAGGTGCCTCCCCTCGGGACCAGGACTCACAGCTACACCCACACCTGGAGGTGGTGGAGGGAGCCATCGCTGAATCCATCCCCTTTTGGAGAGGGGACAGCAGCTCCACAGCCAAGCTGCTGAGCATCTCCAGGCCAGTTGATACACCAGGTTTCAGGTGTGTCCTGGGAGCCAGGACAGGTTCCCTTGGACTCATCAGTCCACACAAACCTCCAGACCTTCCCCCAATGAGGGGCATCAAGCCCACACCACCTTCCAGGCCTGCCCAGCTCCCCATCCACACCCATGCTCCTGTCCCAGCAAGGACCAGGAGATGTCTGCTTCTCCATCAGTGCTGTTTCCAACAGGGCTGAGGATTCCTCTCTGTTTTCTTCATGGAAGTTTTTGCCCCCCAAAGTTTTGTGCCCCAGAGTGCCCACAGAGGGCTTGAACCAACCCAAACCCAGCATCTGGCTGTGGACAGGGCACCTGTGGAACACAGCAGCGCTCTTACTCCACCTCCTCTTGCCTCCTACCTGACCCTCTGTGAACATCTGCCACCTCAAAGACTAAGAATTTGGCACAGACCCCACCATCCTGCTCAT
>NW_021939798.1:2622098-2643486 GCF_001715985.3 Manacus vitellinus | reverse complement strand
TGGCAAGGGGTGGGATGAGATGATCTTTAATACCCCTTCCCACCCAAACCATTCTGGGGTTCCATGATTAAGGCACAGCTGTTTGTGGCAGGGAAGGGACACATCCAGCATCGTGTCCTCACATCTCTGACCTTCTTCTGCACCTTCCAGAGGTGCTGCCTGGAATGGCTGTGGAGAGACTTAACTGAACACAGCAAAGCAGGAAAAGCAGGGAGTGCTGCCCCAGAGCTCTCAAAGCACTGAGGGCCATAAAAGCCTTCAAAACCTCCACAGAAACAGCCTCCTCAGCATTTTCCTCTCCATCCAGGCTTCCCTCCAGTCTCTTTCCACTGCTCCTTAGCCCAGTGCAGCAGGTTCAGCTCAGGAGACACCAGCTCAGCAGAGGCTCCTCACCCTCCTACAGCACCCAGCTCCACCAGGGAAGAGCCACCACCATCCCAGCCCAGCTCAGACAGGCATGTCCTGAGGCCAAGGGGACAAATCTGGCCCCACACAAGCCTCCTCCCCAGCTGCACTCCCAACCTGCCTCCCCTCATCTCTCCCCTGACTGACTCCAACCCCAGCAGTCTGGGGGCTCAGGCTGTGTTAAAATCACCCCACTGCTAATCCTGTTATCCACTGGGGTCTCTCATACCCCCACTTCAATTCTGATGTTTGTAAACACCCTGCTGATAAAAATAAACCCGGTGCAGCAGAGCCATGCACCTGGAATCCCAGCCAGAGCATCCCCCTTGGAAGCCCTATGGATGCTCCACTCCACAGTGAGGAAGAGCCAGGATACCTCATGTGTTTATGAATAAGCACGTGTAGTTTGAGCTACACTTGGTGACTCAGCAGGATTTTCCCTGGAAATGAGCTGGCCTGGGGAGTTATTTTAGTGCAGCTTCTGTTTTTAGTGACTCTTGCAAGACTCCCACTGTGACTAAGCAAGGCAGGAAACCTTGCTGTGGGCTGGATCTTCCTGAAAGCTCACTCACCCATGGAATTTCACCCATGGAAGCCTTCCCAGAAGAGTCAGGGATGTTGCTCCCTATGTGCAGATCAACATGCAGAGTTGGAGCTTTCATAGTTCCCCTGCACTTGTGTCCTCCTCTAACACAGGCACGGGACACCCCTGTGGTGGGTCTGCAGGAAAACACACCATAAATCCCAGTGTTTGTGCCTTTCCAGTCATGTGGGGCTGTGCTTTCTCGTGTTGTCTCCCAGTTAATCCCCCAGGAATGCCATGGCACCTCCCCAAGTGCTCTGGCTGGTAACCCAGTGGTGCCAGGGCAGGGAGAGCATCCAGACACGTGGTGACAAGGGACACACTGGAGACCAAGGCCACCCTGTGACCACTCCCAAGGGGTGCCTTATTTGTGACATCCAAAGGCCATGCCTTGGAAAGCTTTCCAGGGAAAGCTGTTCATCTCCCCGTTCCCCAGCCCCAAATTTCACCCTAATTTTCCTTAATCAGCAACAAGCTGATGGAAGTCATTACAAGCCTTCTTGGTTCAGCATCACTCTGTTCTACTTCAGCTTCTGGTGGGGAAATCAGAGCTAAGTAGGGTCTTAGTGCTACTGAAGAGCAAGCATTGACCACATTTTCCCCAGGAATCATTTTCCTAAGATATTATCCAGTATGTCCCTGAAAGAACAGTCAGTTTTCACTTCAGGGTGACCAGTTCAGTGGAGCATTTTCCATCCTTATTTCTCCAGCAGACACACTGCCCCTTGCACAGGGCTTACAAGCACCTCCGTGGTGATGCTCCAAGTCTTGGAGTTGGAGCAGAGCACAGACAAGGGTCCTGTCCCACCAAGGGGGTCTGCCCCAAGCACAGCTTGTGTGCAAGACTCCAGCAGCTCTAAACCAGCAGTACAGGCTCTTTCCAACCTTTCCCAAGTAGAATCATGAAATCCCAGAATGGTTTGGGTTGGAAGGGACCTTAAAGACCACCCAGTTCCACTTCCTGCCATGGGCAGGGACACCTTCCACCAGCCCAGGTATCTCCAAGCCCCGTCCAACCTGGCCTTGGACACTTCCAGGGATGGGGCAGCCACAGCTTCTCTGGGCAACCTGTGCCAGGGCCTCCCCACCCTCACAGGGAAGAATTTCTTCTATAAAGCAGAAGTAACCAGATCAATATTTAGGCAGCAAACACTGAGCTTCCTGCTGTCACAGCCACATTCCCAGGCTCCTCTTGCACAGGGATCACAAGCACATGGAGTTGGCTTCAGGGAGGCTGTAACATGCAGTCACCTGCAGTGTTCTCCCAGGCACTGACACAGCTCCAACACCTCCAGTACTCATACAAGCAGTAAAAAACACAGTGCTGACAGTTAAAACACACCCTGCAGAGGGGAGGGACTGGATTTGGGATGAGATGAAATCGCAGACCCGAAGGGAGCAAGAGCAGACTGGCAGCACGGGCAGGGACAGCAGCTCTGAGGATTAGTCAGAGAGTCAAAAGTTCATATTATTCCCACAGAAGGAAAGTGCTGTGAGGGCACTGCACTCAGGTTAAGGACTTAAACACAAGGGAAAGGGGATGTTCTTGGCCAGGGCTTCCCCCTCACCACACATCACTTGCCCTTTCTCCATGGGCACAAAGCCCCGGGGAAAACTTGACACGAGGCAAGGTCAAACCCAAAATCCAGGGAGAGATCAGCACCTCCCAGGCTGGGATCTCAGTCACCATGGCCAGAACACTGGGCAGCAGCCCACTGAGTCCCATCACCCAACAGCACATGGATGGGGCCATGCACCCAAACCACGTGGAACCAACCCACTCCCTGCCTCCACACCACGAGTTCCACGGAGCAGAGCCACAGGGATGGGACAACCTCAGGGGTAGTGCTCCAAATCCAGAGGCTGAGCATAAAGCTGGGATGAGGTTGAAGACTGGGAGGACCCCCTGAAGTCCACCCTCACCCAGAGAAACAGCTCAGCCCCCAGTTCAGAGGGATGTTTGCAAACCTCCAGCTCGCCCGTGGCCCTGCACAGCCCGGCCCTGAAGGGGCTGCCAGGAAGAGAACAGGTTGAACAAGGGGGATCTGGGGCAGAACTAGAGCTGACATCAGCCTGTGGTTCTCAGGCAGCAAATGGGAGTGATGAAGTTGCTGAGGTGGAGAGCAACAAGCCTGGGACACCCAGTGCTGCTCCCAGAGGGCCTTCCTGCCTCCTTCCCTGGGAACTGCCCACCCAGAGCATCCCTGTGTAAAAATTCAGCACATTTTGGATATGAAGACAGGCACCTTCTCCCACATTTAATACAAATTCAGGTACAGAGAGATGCTGAAGCACAACAAAAACCTCAAATCCAGGCACAAATCTGACTCATTTACAGTCAGGTCTATCTATAGCACAATAAAAATTAAACCCACGGACCAACAGGAAGTAAAAGAGTGTTTTCTCCTTCCTCACATCCTCCTTACTGTTGGGTTGTCCTCAAACACCCCAGCAAATGCCTGAACAATGCAGGTTACAGCAACACAACAAGGAGACTTGGCCCAGATCCTCACCCAGCATAAATCAGCACCGTGTTAGCAGAGCCAGAGCTTTATGACAGCAGCAGATCTGGCTCAGGCTCAGCCCACAAAACCAGCTGCCACCAGGCTAATGCAACACAAATTAAGCATAAGGTTTTCCAATCGAGCCTCACATCAAAAGTAGAGCTATCTGATTTAAGTTACAGGCACGGGTCCCAGCTAATATTTGGTTTACCTTAATTACTGGGCTATTAGCCTCTGCAGCAAACTGAGCTTGATAGGCAAGATCCTGCTGGCAGCCAGCATGAACTGCTGAAGAGTCATTCCCACTGATGCTCCCCCAGACACCCAGTGCCACAACCACAGTTGGCTCCATCTGCCCCGTGGAATTCAGATCACTTTTCCTGTGAAAAAGCTCTTGGCTGGGATCACATGTACCCACACATCTGTGGAGCCCAGCCCAGAAGGACCCAGCGCTGCCAAGGGGTCCATCCAGCTGTCAGGTGGTGCCTGTTTGACATGTAAAACAGACACAGTGTTAATTTGAGCATTGCTGGGCTTCTGGCTGCTCCTGCACCACAGAGGAACAAGAAGGAAGCTCTGGGTTCCCGCTCTTCCTCCCTCCCTATTTTGGTGTCTGTGATCCCCACAGAGTTTCACAGAGAGGAAGTAGATGAGTCAGGGAAGCCACATATTTCTCCTTTACCAAGACATACTATAACATGACTCAGTAAACACCAGGGACAGAACATGTGCAGCAATCCAGAAGGGATGGGGGAGACTCCCAGGGTGGCTCAGACCCAGACTCCAAACTCAGCCTGATAACCCCGGGGGGTTCAGCTGGCTGAACACTCAGAGCTTGCTGAGGAGAGCCCAAAGCGTTCCCACTGTGTGCTTCATCAGCAACTCAAACACTGCTCTGGCAAGTCCCCACTCCCAGCTTGTGAGCAGCTGCTGGAGAAACCCCCTCCAACATCCATTCGAATGGACATCCCCATTTCTGTCTGGGAATGGCTTCTCACTTGCAAGCTGGACAGAGACCACATCAAAAGGCCTCACAGAAAACATGTCCCTCCTCACCCAGCAGCCTGGCCTGAGAGGCAGGGTGACACCTGCTCCTTCCTAGAGTGTCCCTCAAGGGGACACTTCCATCCTGTCAGTCACTCACAGCCCCTCAGCAGTGTTGGCTGCTGTTGTCACATCAGGACATGGCCCTGAAGGGGTCTGTGGTCCCACCACAGCCTGGCACCCCCCAGGGCTGAGCTGCAGCAAGTGACCTGCCTGCTGGGTAAGGCACTGGGATAGAAATCCATCTCAGAGAGGAAGGAATCTCATGTACCTGGGCAGGTTCAAGCAGGTGACAACTAAGAGATGAAGCTGCTCTTCCATGGATTTCCTGGAAGGCTGAGACAGCCACAAAAATCAACTTCTCCACACCTCTGTGATGGGGAGCAGGAGGCAAAGCTTTCAGCCAGGCTGTCTCCTCTCTTCCCTGCCTACCCAGCCTGGAAGGATTTTGGACAAGGACTTGCACAGACCCCAAGAGACCCCAACCCTGCAGCACAACACTCCACTTTTCCCAGGCTGTTTTGGAAGCTCCATGAAGGAGCTGTGCTTGCAAACCACTATCTCCAGCAGCGGCCAGAAGGAATTTCACTGAGCAAGAGGTCAAGCCTCTGTGGCTTCCAACACTTCCCTTCCACAGGGCAGCCCCTAATCAAAGCTCGTTGCTTTATGTGCAGTGGTTCACAGAACTGCTGAGGCTGGAGGTGCCTCTGGAGATCCTCTGCTCCAACCTGCCTCCTCCCAGCAGGGTCAGCAGCAGGTACCTCAGGAGTACCTGGGCAGATTTTTTATAACTGAGGATGGAGACTCTTCTGCTTTATGCTTTTTTTGCTTTAACTAAAATCCCAGTCTCTGATCATGGAAAAAAGGTTTTTGTGTGAAGGCATTCAGATCAGGAGGCATCCAACCTCAACAGCAATAATGAGTTGAGCTGTCTGAAAGAGAGCTGGGAGGAAAAAATCTTGAGACTGGAACTATTTTGCTGGAATAAATCTGCTTTTCAGAGCTCTTGACTTTTTGACAAGATGAAAAACTCCAACTGGAAAATATCCACTTCACATCAAAAACCTGATCAGGCAAGAGAAGAGAAGACTTTGCCTTTGAGTGAAAAGGATCTCTCCAAGTGGAAAATTTGTACTGTTTGTTTTCATTTTGTCATTAAATCCTCCTTAGCACAGGAAAACATTCCCAGACAGCTCCACTGATTAGCAACTGGGCTGCTCTGCCATCCTGAGAAGTGACACCGTGCCCCAAGCACAGCATTCCTACCACTGGGCACTGCTGGCCCCACGTGCCTCTGCTCCTGGCTGGGGTTTCTCATGGCCCCAGACTGCCTCCTGCTGAGCTGGAGGCCCACAGGACATGTCATTGCCCAAATATCTCCAGGGCTTCGAGCCAAGATCTGCGTTCAAAAAATCCCTGCTCCAGTTCAGCTCCAAGCCCTGCTTTTGGCTTTGCTGGACCCAGAGTTTCAACCCCCAGCCCTGCATGAGCAACCTGGCCCTTTGAAACCACAGAATCACAGAATCAACCAGGCTGGAAAAGACCTCTGAGATCATCCAGTCCAACCCATGACCCAACCCCACCTTGTCACCCAGACCATGGCACTGATGCCACATCCAGGCTCTGCTCAAACCCCTCCAGGGACGGGGACTGCACCCCCTCCCTGGGCAGCCCATTCCAAGGGCTGATCCCTCTCTCTGGGAAGAACTTCCCAATGTCCAACCTAAACCTGCCCTGGGGCAGCTCAAGGCTGTGCCCTCTTGTCCTACTGCTGGTTCCTGGGAGCAGAGCCCGACCCCCCCCGGCTCCCCCCTCCTGGCAGGGAGTTGCAGAGAGTGAGAAGGTCTCCCCTGAGCCTCCTCCTCTCCAGGTTGAGCCCCCCCAGCTCATGGATTCATTTGGGTTGGAGAAGCCTTCTAAGATCACAGTCTCCAACCATTCCCCCAGCACTGCCAAGGCCTCCACTGAGCCGTGTCCCAAAGTGACACTCTAACACAGCTTTTAAACCCCGAGGGACTGTGACTCCCCCACTGCTCTGGGCAGCCTCTTCATGGAGCAGGAGTGGATGGACAAGGTCATCTCGCCCCCCAGCTGCCGTGAACGTGCATGTTGTGAGAGCCCAGCACACATCCAGGACCCGCCCCGCATTCCCTGGAGATGCCTGGCTGGGAGGAGCGGGGTGTGTTCCCTTCTGACACGAGCTGTTCTGGACACAGCCTGCAACGTGAGCCAGGGGCTGGAACAGCAGCTGTTTTTAGCAGGAAGATGCTGCAGGGCTGTGACAGCCCTAAAAATGCGAGGTGGGAATGTTCAGTGTGCGGCCAACTCAGCCTCGGGAACTGAAACACCACTTGGGACAATTCATCTTCCACGGGAAGGGAACATCCCCCAGCCCGCCCTCCTGAAACCCAGGATGACCCAAATGGGGCTCCCCAATCCCTTACTCCTGAACAACAAACAAGAGAGAACAAAGGCATAAAAGGAAACCCCACACAGACCCCCCACCAAACATAACCCAGGAAGGGACCGGAGTGTCCGAGCAGCAGGAGCTCTCCTGCTTAGTTCATCCACGTGGATTGGCACATTTATCTGCTCCAATGACTTTCTGAAGTGGTTTAGCTACAGCAGATCCTCACTTGTGTTTTGTTTTCCCCCACCCCAAGGTCTCCAGTGCTGCTGCTGGAGCAGCAGTGACTGCACACGATGATAAGGGTTTTACAGGTCCAGGAACGAAATTCCCTCAAGTAGTTGTGGTTGCTGAGTTATGGTGGGGTTTGTGTGTTTTTGGGGGCCTCCTGGAATGACCTGAGTGATTGAAGCACCTCCTTGATGATTCATTTTCCTACAAGTCCCTGATGGATGCTGCACACCACAGAACAGTTTATCTTCAAAAGGAAAATACAGGCCTGTATTCCATCAGGAATGTCACAGGAGCACAGCAGAAGGACCCTCCCAAGTGAACTGGGTTTTGTGCCTGAGTAGCCCTTCCCAAACCAAACCTTTCCCCTACGATCCAGGGCTGGGAAGTCACTTTTAACAAGTGAAGCTGAGAACAGCTCTGTCAACAAGGAAATAGTCAGAGCACTGGTGTCACCGCTCGCGTGACCCTTTCTGTATCTGCCATCTGCAGCAACCTTCTGTCAACCACCAGCTTCACTCAGCACAGGAAATTCTCCCCATTTTCAGACCACAGCTCATCAGAAGGGAGAGCAGCTCTCCCAGAGCCCTGCAGCCCTCCCAGAGTCCTGCAAACAGGCCACGAAAAGCCAAAACAAATGCTTTCTCAGGACACAGGGTGCTCGTGCTTTTTGCCTGTGGCTTAGTAACTGCACACAAAGCTCCAGAAATCTGATGAATTCCTGCAAACAGACATTCCTGTGACCAATGGATGCCCTGCTCTCCTACAGGGACCAGTTCTGGCTTTGACCAAGACTCCCTTGAGCACCATCTGATCCCTATGAACAAATCCAAAGCACACTTCAAACCTTTTTTAAAGCTAAAAGAGGGTCAGTTTAGATTAGATATAAGGAAGAAGTGTTTTACAGTGAGGGTGGGGAGGCCCTGGCACAGGTTGCCCAGAGAAGCTGGGGCTGCCCCATCCCTGGAAGTGTCCAAGGCCAGGTTGGATGGGGCTTGGAGCAACCTGGGCTAGTGGAAGGTGTCCCTGCCCATGACAGGGAGTTAAAACTGGATGATCTCTAATGTCCCTTCCAACCCAAACCAGGCTGTGATTTTCAGATAGCACAGCCACATTTGGACTGCCCCCAAATCAGCACAACCCCAGGCTCCTTTCCCTAGGATTGATGCTGGAACGTGAACAGGGACACACTGACCCAAGTGCTCACCACCTCCATGGTTCTGCAGCTTCAGAGCATCCTTTCAGCACCCTTTAGATGGCAGCAACTTTCTGAAAGCTGTGGGAACACTTGGATAAGGGAAAAAAGATTTAAGTCTGGGAGATCAATCTGGGTGAGCAGGAGGTCAGGGATAGAGCTGAGTGTGCTCACACTGCCCAGACATACACACAGGCTTGATGGCTTGATGGAGCTGGCCAGCAGTGCCAAATAAATGCAAGGAACACATCCAAAATGGTCCAAAGAGCTTTGTGGTGATTTCTAGAGGAACTGTTAATCCTTTACTACACAAGTTACTGTGTACAAGCTGCTCCATCAGCAGGACTCAGCCCTGGGCCCACGTGGGTTGACAGGGGCCACCAGGCAGCAGCTCAGCAGGGACAGAGGTGCCAGCAGGACACGTGTGATCTCACATTGAAACCTTCAGATCAGCCACTTCCAGTTAAAAATGTGCACTGCTTTTCCACCAGGATGCCCAAGGGATTTGCTTGCAAGTTTGCTGCATCTCTCACACATTCCTGCAAGGAAGCTTTTGATATCATTTCCAAGAGAAGCAAACACCAACTCAATCTGGACACCAGCAACACAAGATTCCTAAGAAATACGAGTGTCCACCACTGAATTCATCACTTCCTGCATTCTCCTTCCTGAGCTGTGCTCAAGACAACATTCCTTTGAACTTCTGCTGAGCTGTCCCTGGAGAACAGCTCAGCCCTCCAGAGTTCAGCCTTCCACCACCCTCTGCTTGCTCCTGCCCTGATCTGCATTGCAGAAAACACGACAGTGAAAATCAGAACACAATCTTCCCAGGGCTGCAGAGACAGAGGGCAAAAGCCAAAACCAGTAGAACAAGTGGCCCCCACAAACCTGAGCTGGTAGGAAAGGGATGTCTCAGATTAACACTTCATAAAGCTGGTTGATTCAAAACAAATGAGGCACCCTCAAATGAAAGAACAGGCCACTATGTCCAAAAGCATCCAGAGGTTTTTGTCGCCAGCTGTGACACACCCTTGGCTGGAGCTCCCTCAGCAAAAGGTTCAGCCCCTCTGAGGTGCTGGGCTTCCAGAGACAAGTCCCTTCCAAACCATCAGCCACATCAGCCACCTGTGGGACTCAACCCTGCACAGGAGACATTTGACACCCCAAACCACCCATTGGATCTTAGATCCTCCTTATTCAGAGGAGCCAAATCAGGGCATTTGGATCCAATTAGTTTTCCTCATCTGCCCTGAAAGTCAGCCAGGGCTGAAGCTGCTCCAGCTGCACATATGGCTTAGAGCAGGAAAGGCACAAGTCCCTCAAAACATCCTCTTCAGGATATATTTCCCAATAGTGCTGTTCCTCAGTCCAAAAGCAAAACCACTCCACTGAAGTTTTCCTTCTCAGCAAAACTGATCATGGAGCAACCTTTGTTTCCCATCTCCAGCCACGAATTAACAAACCCCTTGGTAGGTTTGTAAGGAGAGCCTATGGCTGAGACAGAATAAAATTCCTTAATTGTTTCTTGGGGCTTTGGTGTGGGGTTTTTTGGGTTTTTTTTTGTTAGGAGCAAAGAAACTCCCTGCTGCAGAAAGCCATCCAGCTCACACAGACACCTCCCTGTGCTGCAGCAGTGTTCCTTTGGCACATCCAAGCTGCAGCCAGGAGCCAGAGCTGGGAGGAATGTCACACCCCAGGGGCAGACACAGGCAGCAGTGTTTGGAGCCAACCTGGGACCACTGGTGCTCCACACCAGCACCAACCCAGCTGGGCTGGGCACACACCCACAGCCCCTGAACATTTGGAATCACGAGATCTCACATTTTGGGGAGGAAATATTTCTTTGCCCAGCTTTCCCTGCTGCTCCTCCATGTCCTGAGGTCAGCAGTGAAGGCAGCCCAGACCCAACAGCCCAAGGCAGACCTGCTGCTCTCCCATTTTGGCACATCACTGCTCACCTGACCTGGCACAGGGCACCAGCAAGAGCTGGCACTGCTGTCCTGTGGGCAGAGCAGCTCTTGCACACCACAGCAGCACTGCCAGCACACCCAGGGGCTGCATGGCCCCAGAGAGATTTTAATTAGGACCCTCTTTCATGGTCCAGATACATCCCTTCCTGTCAGTCCTCATGGTACAGGAACAAGCCTCAGGTGGCACAGCAGAGGACAAGTGAGATAATTCCTGCTCCTTGGCTTGTGGAAGTGAGGAAAGTTTGTGGAGCCCAGCTGAGGATCTCACCCATTTGGGTCTTTCTTTGGGCTGAAGTTCAAGGAGATCTGAAGGTTAAACCCTCAGCTTTTGTCCAGCTCTGGGGTAGATGGAGAAGAACCCAGATAACCAATGCTGGCCCCAAGTGGTGTCTAAGGAATGGGTGGGGATGGGTCTGGCTGGGCAGGACAGACTCTCAGAGGAGCACCCAACACACCCAGCTGTCTCCAGCTGGCCCGTGGGTACCTTAGAGCAGCCCCCAGGCTTCCCTGGGAATAGGGAAAAGCAGTCAGAGCATCTCAATTTCCTGCTCATGCTTCAATTCCTATTTAACCTGCCTTCTGGATCCGTTTTTCCACTATCCAAACTCCAAAATGAACAGACATTCCTTTCAGCAGAAGCAGCCAGGGCTGCACTGATCTGCCTGAGCCCCTGCAGAGTTACTGACTCCAGCTCTGGCCAACCCAGACCACAGAGGCACGGGAGGAAGTGAGGGCCCATGGCTTATCCAGCAGGTCCCAATCCAACATCTGCTTCCTATGTTCCCCTGGGCAGGGCTCCAAGTGCATGGAACACATACATCTGCCTGTCTGTCTGCATGCAGCACATGCCATTTGTCTCCTCCAACACTCCTGACCACTGATCCCAGCAAACCTTGGTGGAGCAGAGGAAAAAGCAGCTCCCCAAGAAACACACCTCATCCCTTGGGACAAAGTCAGGCTACCAAATCAGAGCTGCAAGTGGAACAAGCAGTGATCCCTGCCCAAGAAACAGGGCTGTAGAGCAGCTCAACCTCAACAGGCTGAAACCAGAGGCACACAGGGCATCCTTGCCCACAGCAGGCAGGGCTGACATAACCCTGGCTGGCAACAGAAACCTCTGCAGCTGGTGTATGGACAGGGCTGGAGGATCCAGGGGAAGCAAGGAGCCCACAGGGAGCCAGTCCCACCCACCTTGAGATGTCTGGAGCAGGACTGCACCTCAGCACGTTGTTTGGCTTCAGGACAGCCTGACCCCTCATCCAGCCCCAGCCTGGGGGAGCCCGTGGGGTTGTGGAGTCCTGATGGAAAACAACTGATCCCCTTCAGGATGGCAAGTGCCTCACAGCCCAAGGCCAGCTGATCCACACACCCAGTCAGATGTGGTGGCCTCAGCACCCCCAGGGCTCCCTGCACTGTCACTGTGAGGGGCACAGGGGGCTGTGAGGACCAGGGCACTGTCCGAAGAGGGGACAGGCCTTGCCAGCTGGCAGGGGATCTCTCCACAGCACCCAGAGACACATCACCTGAAGCCCACAAGTCACCAACAGGCAATTCAAGAGCTGGTTGGAGCTCCTTGAGCTATTTTCTTCCCCAGCACACAGGCTGAAATACCCTGTTAGAGGTGGCAGAGGAGTTTGTGCCTTCAACAGAACAGCTTCAAGCCAGCTCCCAGTCCTATGGCAAAATTACAGTCATGGCCCATCCCAGCACCATTTTCCAGCTATTTCATACTCTTTTTGTTTGTATAATCTTCAAACTTTAGTTGAGCAACTCATGCAAAAAAATATACCCTGGTGATCTGTGAGTTAATGAGAGAGCACAGCTACATGGAACAGCTACATACCCATTTCTCTGGGGGCAGAGGGAGCAGCACCCAGCTTTTTAAACCAAAACATCAACCTCTCTGGATGGAAACATCCTTGTGCTGCAAATTCTGCTGGGAAAACAAGGACAGCCCAGGATTGTGGTCCTGCTTTTGCACTTGGAGACCACGTGTAGCCATGGGATTCACTGGCCAGAGATGGCAGGAAATGTTACAGGAAGGTCCTGAGAGTGGGAGAGAGACAAGGATCTCTCAGAGGTCCCACTACAAGGCTGTGGCACAACAAGAGTCACCTGCAGCATCAGGGACCCTCTTAGGTGGAAGAGCATCTCTGCCTGCACACACAGCCCCACATGCAGCCACAGAGGCTGAGCCAAAATATTCCCACCCCCAGGTAGAGGTCTCAAGAGCATGTAGAGATGTAGCAGGAACATGCAAATACATGACTGCAAGAAGGTAGAAAACATCCAGGAAAATGCAAAACACCAAGAATTAAACTACAGATTCCACCATCACTTAATTACACTGTAGACTCCATCGTCACTTCCTACCCAGAGGTGCAGGAATTACACCCCGTACACCCACGGGCAGGCTCTGAGGGCTCTGCAGAGCCTGGTGAACACACACAGTTTGATGTTCATACTACACGTACCGCACCAAGCCACACAGAAAGTGATTTCTGTGTTACCTGCTGCAAAAACAAGTTCCCTGCCCATTTCCATTGNCACCCACGGGCAGGCTCTGAGGGCTCTGCAGAGCCTGGTGAACACACACAGTTTGATGTTCATACTACACGTACCGCAGCAAGCCACACAGAAAGTGATTTTTGTGTTACCTGCTGCAAAAACAAGTTCCCTGCCCATTTCCATCGCACAAGCAGCGAAGCCTTAAACGAGCCACTAATGGCTCCAATTAGCCACTAATCAACCTCAATTACTGGGCATCCCGGAGCGGGGAAGTTACACCTCGGGAAACACCTGCTACAAGAACTTAAATGAGCCTCACTGTTTTCTGCTGAGCTGCCAGTAACAAAATCCGAGTATTTTCGGCTGTTTCAGGGCACGCATCCCACATTTCCTAAGGAGGTGACTCCTGACTCCACTGGGAGCTGCGGGACACGCACGGCGAGGGCTGGCCCGGCACAACTAACCAGGGTCAAACAGAACATTAAACCTTATTTAGCACAGCAGAGCCCCCAGTTCCCAGCACAAAACCATCTCCCCGTGGGCAGCCACAGGCACCAAAGGTGCGGCTTCATCAGTGTTCCTGCAGCCGAGTTTTAAGTTTCGGCTCAGTAGATCTTTAAGACCGTAAGAAATCCCGGAGTTTTGCAGGAGACCAGCGTGGGTGAAGTGCCCTCGCTGGAGGGGCACACCGTGGGCATCCTCCAGTTTCCCCTGCTTTATCCCTGCCCTGGGCAACAACCGGCAGGATCCTGCCCATCGCCCCGGCACGGGGCACCCCCTCCCCGGGCAGCCCGGACCTGTGCACAGGCTACTTACTGAAGGTGTCAGCAGGAGGTCGTTCCATCCGTGTCAAGTGGCCAAATTCATCCTGCTCTGACAGCTCCAGGATTTCCTTTAAAAAGCTCCCCTTTGGCTCACTGAGTCTGTAGTGGGGGCACCAAGCAAGCAAATTAGCGTTTGGCAAAGTGGCCAAATTTTTCTTTCCCTTTTTCCCTGCTCAGGGCCACGGGTGAGGAGCAGAGTGCAGGAGGTGCCCTGCTGCCAACCAACAGGGTTACTGCAGAGATGTTATGGTGCTCTCCCTGCCCGGCCTGGGAGTGCAGCTCCTGACTGAAGGGCTTGGAATCGGGCTTTGGGTGCTGGGCAGTGCACACAGAGCTCACAGCGCTGGAATAGCACTGGGCAGGTGGCAAAGTCATGCATTTTAAAGAAAAAAAAACAGCACAATGAGAAAAATTTCGGCCTCACCCTCCAGTGCTGTGTGTTCCTTAACACTCCACACTCAGACTGGCAGTGCTGGTACCAAAGTCCCTTCAGAGCAGGCGGCTCCAGTGACCCCCATGGGTGTCCCCCTTGACTCCCTGCACACCCCACACTCACAAGGTTCCCTCACCAACCTGGCCCCAGGTTTCCCACAGCATAGTCACAGAATCCCAGAATGGTTTGGGTTGGAAGGGACATTAAAGATCATCCAATTCCACCCTCTGCCAAGGGCAGGGACACCTTCCACTAGCCCAGGTTGCTCCAAGCCCCGTCCAACCTGGCCTTGGACACTTCCAGGGATGGGGCAGCCACAGCTTCTCTGGGCAACCTGAGGCCCAG
Source organism: Manacus vitellinus (assembly GCF_001715985.3). Classification (NCBI taxonomy): domain Eukaryota; kingdom Metazoa; phylum Chordata; class Aves; order Passeriformes; family Pipridae; genus Manacus; species Manacus vitellinus. The sequence goes on along the minus strand of NW_021939798.1, from coordinate 2,629,037 downwards.
ATTTCTGGTTTCTTTAAGTCCCTTCACTGTGGTGCATCCAACCTGGCCTTGGACACTTCCAGGGATGGGGCAGCCACAGCTTCTCTGGGCAACCTGAGGCCCAGACTTCTGGTTTCTTTAAGTCCCTTCATTGTGGTGAAGTGATGCAATAACAGCTGGAGCTGGTGCCTCCAGGGAGGGACCCCAACCAACAAAATCCCTTGGCTTTTGTTCCCTGACAATCAACATACCCATTCCAGGGGTTATTTTTGTGTCTGGGGTCTGTTCCCTGGCTGCTGCAGAATCCCAGGGTGACTGACCAGCCCTCAGCTGGCACCACAGGGCCTTGGTTGGTGCCAGTTCCCAGTTCCTTGCCTGGGGTTCCAGCCATTCCCCCACCCTGGGCACACACCCAGCTGCCTGCACTGGGGGTGCTCCTCATCTCCAGTTACCCCATTGCACTCACTTTTCCACCTCTCCTTACCCAGGGCACTTGGCTTTGCACCACCAAAAAACCAAGCCTATAAAGCGTGGGACTGCTCTGAGAATCCCAGTCTCACCCCCTGCCAGCTGGGAGCTGGGCAGTGGGCACAGCCAGGGGCTGCAGACACTCCTTTGTTTTCCTTTTCAACACCCTCCCTCCAGGCTGCTGATCCCTCAGACCCAGCTTACCACTCCCTTCTCTAAGTCACCTTCCCTTGCTTTCTCCTTCCAGTCCCAACCTCACCCATCCCCATTTTCATGCCCTCAGCCCCCAGTACCTGTGGATGCTGCAGCCAAGCCTGGAGCAGGGCAAGTTCTCCAGGAATTAGGCCCCAGGACACACCCAGGAATCCAACCATTGTTGGGTGCCTATGACAGCACAAAACTACTTCAACAGCAGCACCTGATGAAGTGAGAGGTGGAAGTCAGCCCAGCTGCTGGAGGTGCTTTTATCCCCCAAAGCCACCTCCTCAGTCAGAGCCATCAGCTGAGCCCTGATGCTCCAGCCCCCACTGCACACCTTTAAAAGGGCATTTGAAATGTCTTGGGGAATTTCTCTGCTGGGTTTCAGCTGGATCAGCCAGCTGGATAAAGGCTACCAGGGCAGAGGCACTCAGTGCACTGCTACAGAGCTCATTTCCTTAGGAAGTAACCCTAAAATCAGCCTGGATGTCTCCAGTTGTTCCTGTTGGCCTGTGCATGGCCCTTGTACAGCCTCATCTGTCTCTCCAAACGTTTCTTTCTCCCCTGGTTACCTCCCCACAAGGACAAGCATTTGTCTGGGCAGCTGATCCAGATCCTGTGTGCACTCCTGTGGCAGTGCAGGGGCTGTATCACCATCCTCCTCCCACACCAGCTCTCCAGAAACTACAAATCTTGACTAGAAAAAGTCCTTCTGGTCACTTTGGTGCTGCTCCCTCTGTGACTCTGCTCCTGAAGCCTGTGCTGCACACACAGCTCAACTGATACTGAAAGAGGGCAGGGTTAGATGGGATATTGGGAAGAAATTCTTCCCTGTGAGGGTGGGGAGGCCCTGGCACAGGTTGCCCAGAGAAGTTGTGACTGCCACTGGATCCCTGGAAGTGTCCAAGGTCAGTTTGGACGGGGCTTGGAGCAACCTGGGCTGGTGGAAGGTGTCCCTGCCTATGGAAGGAGGTTGGAACTGGATGATTTTTAAGGTCCCTTCCAACCCAAACCATTCTGGGATTCCATGATATGATGCTATGATATCATCCTTCCTACATCCTGTGTGAACAAAATACCCACATCCAGCCCTCTCAAAGCAACACCAGTTAAATGCCTAAAACAACACTGGCCCATGCACACCCTGGAGCAGGTCACCAATCCGTGGATATTGCCCCCCAGATAATTCAGATGAGTCTATCCCATGGTTATCACACCTGCCTGGGTGTTCAAAAAGCTGGAATTAATCTGTGGCTCCATCCAGCAAACATCCTATTTTGCTGACAGATTGGAAGTTTAATTAATAGCAGGAATGTATGTTAAGCTGCTCTGCACAGACAGGCTTGGTCCATCGGGGTGATACATCCAGAAATGCCTCTGAGATTTGAGGCAAGAAAAGAAACCTTAAAAGGCCCCAAATGTTCTCATGTTATGAGCCCGTGCCCAGGGACTGCTCATGCCAGGTGCTGCTCATCAGCTCATTCCTTTGGCTCCCAGAAATTCGGGATTTGAAACCCAAATTAAACCCACCGTTAACCAGAACCTGCTCATTTGACACCACGTGTGCTACAGGGAGGGAGGGGATCCCATCCAGAAACTCCTGCAGCCTCAGGAGACCAGCTGGCCCAGTTCTCCCAGCCTCCAGCAGCATTTTATACCCTTCTGCAGGCCAATGTGCACCAAAGTCAATCCCAAACATCTCAGCTTCCCCTTTTTGGATGCATTAATTACATGAGCATCCAGACAGCTCCTCCCGCAGTGCCCACTGGCTGTTCTAGTCTTGGGAGAAACCATGTTTGCTGTTGGAGACTGTGGAAAGGGAGACTTTGAGGGGCTGTGTGGGAAGGACACACATGAACACCTGACTATCTTACATCTCCATCACACACCGGTGTAGGAAAACCACTATAACAAGGAGAACATCCACACAGAAGCAAAGCTAATACATATTTTGGGACAAAACAAGTTCTGCAGGCACAGGGAGCTCGTCTTGGGTCCTGTAAAAGCTGGCTACTGGTCTAAACCATGAAATAACAGCCCAGCTGCTGCCTTTAGCATGTCTTTGCATCCCCACATGCTGGGCATGGGTGGGTGTGTCCATGCAGAGGGTGCAGAGCATCACCAAACCCCAGCACAGCCACGGAGCACTGCTGTGGATCAGAGCCTACCTGGCTCAGTGCTGGTTGTGTATCAACTCACAGACCCGTGGGACTTCTAAATATTCTGCTTTTACCTCCATGTACTTAAAGAAGATCCAGGCTGGCCTCAGGAGCTGCAGCCTGCTGGAGCAGGAGATGGATTCAGGGCAGATTCTGTCTTACACTGAAGAGCCACAGAGAGGAATGTTTTGCAATAGGAGGAGCAGGAACGGGGTGACCTCATAGATACTCCCTACACAAAGCCTTAGGGAGCTTCTGATTCCTGCCAGAGCTTCCAGTTTGCTTCTTATGACAAACTGGAGCTTGTGATTCTTCCCAGAGCTTCCATTTATCTTCCTATGACAAATTGCAGGAGGAGTGGAGTCTGTGGGAGGAGGCTGGGCAAGAGCCCCTTCACCAGGGAGTTACAGGGCTTTCATCCTGTCCCTGATCCTCCTTCCCTGCTGCAGTGCAGGGATGTGTGTGCTCTGAACCAGAGCTGCTGTGCTTCCCCTCTCCTGGTCCCTGCATGGGGGACAGGAGGGGACAGGAGGGGACAGGAGGGAACCACTTCCCCCTGCAGCCCCTCACGCTGTCTGTGATGTCCCACCAGGTCAGTCCCCCCCACAAGTGCCTTTAGGCACAAAAATAGATGTTTTCTGATGTTTTCTCTCTGGAACACGTTGCTCTCATGGAAGGAGCTGATTTGCACCTGCAGCAGGTGGGTGAGGGCTCCCTGCAGGAAGCTGGGTGTAATTCTTACCCGACTGCACATGGGACAGGGATTTGGACGCTCATGCTGTGTCTGGATTGAGTAATGTCTCTGGCAAGAAGCAGCAAGTTTGGGAAGTGTGTAATGGTGCCTCTCGTGCCATGAGAGCCTCGAGGGATTCCTGGCTGTGGAGGGAGGAGAGGACAGACCACCCATGCAGCCACTGCCCGCCCCGGGGCTCTCCCAGCGGGCAGGACTGGTAATGCCAGGGCAAATCCTGCACCCAAACCCGTGGATATGTCTCCTCCCTGCTGGCCTCCCCTCCCATGGGATCACCCCTGAGTGGCCAGAGGAAACAGCAGTGTGACCTCTCCATGTCCTCAAAGAAAGGGTGAAGGCTGAGCCAGATGGGGAGGAGGGAAAGCAAACCTTCATCTTATGTTTGGGCAGATTTTAATAACCACAATCCTGAGCAGTGCAGTCAGACAGAGGGAGGGGGACGCCCATGGCAGGGGCAGAGGGTGGGAGCCGGAAGGGACCGAGGTGGGGCAGGATGGGGAGGATGCTCCCAAAGACAGCAGGCAGAACCCAGCAAATTCAACTGAGCCCAGCAATTCCACCTGAAACAACCCCAGGAGAGGGAGAGGGGCTGGTTATCCACCCAGAGCAGCCCCTCTCTGGGACAGGCAGTGGTCAGGGATTACACGAGCTGTCACCATCCCCATTACCAGCAGCTGTGCCTGGATACAGTCTGGCAGCTCTATCCCTCCTTCCAGGGAAGCTGGGGGCTTCTGCAGCTGAGCCTCTTTGGTAGTGACAGTAACTGTTTTCATGGAGCATGGTAAATAAAGAGGCGTTTGGGGAACACCCAGGGGCAGAGCCCTGAGGCCCAGCCAGGAGTTTGGGCGCTGAGGTCACCGCTGTCCCAGCCCCAGCGTGTCCCAGCCCTGTGCTGGGAGGAGCAGGGATGGAGGCAAGGAGGGCTGGTGGGTGCACCCAGCTCCCCCCAGCCCAGGGGAGAAAGGGTGAGGGGAGGAAAAGGGATTAGAGCTTTGGATGATGTTGTTCCACCTGAGAGAGCTGTGAGTTGCCTGCACTGTGGATGTTGTTTGCCCCATCCCAGAGATGATGGGATGGGCACCCTTTCAGAGGGGTGGCTGAAAGGAACAGCTCTCCAAGGCAGCTGTGATGGAAGAAAAGCAGGTCTCCATCCTGCAAGGTCATATTAAAGTAGGAGGATGCAGTTTCAGAATAAGCAAAAAGAGGGTTTTTTTCAGTGTGTAGTTAAACTGTGACAGGTCCTGTAGGTGCTGAGCTTGTACTGGTGTAAGAGCAGCAGAGAAGTTCAGGGAAGAGTTTCCATTGGGGTGATTTATCTACACTCCTGGAAACCACCCCTAGCTTGAGCAGTCCTTGCCCTGGGAGAGCCTGTCCCTGTGGAGGAGGAGTTGGCAGCTCTGCAGCCACCCACCTCTGGCCACTTTGGGACAGTGCTATTCCAGGGATCAGCCCAGCCTGGAGCTGCCCAGGCAGCCTGGATGGCACCAGGCAGTGATGCCAAAGGATTCTCTGGCCCCAAAGGACACAGAAGTCCAGCACTGAGGAAACACATTGACATCAAGCACTAAGGAGGCTTCCAGGAGCTCTCCCTAGTTCACACATTCCTGGAAATGAATAATCACTTCCTCTGGGAGCCCCCAGCCCCGGGAAGAGGCGCTCCAGCCTTGCCCTGGAAAAAGCAGCATGAGGACAATCTGAGCCATCGTGGCTCCAGGCTGGGCTCTGGCAGGGCAGGGAGCCAGAGCCCCTCCTGGTGTGACACGGATCCGGCCCGTCCTGGCCAAGCTGGGCCACATCACTCCCACTAAACCCTGTCCCTGCAGAGCCGGATCCACCACGCAGCACTGACCCACACCAGCCTTCTTCCCCGGGCTGGGGCCCTTTCCAGATGCCTTTGCAGTGTGCAGGAGGGATGTAACCACTTCCAGGATTTAGGGTTCATAGCCAGAGGGGCTCATTCTGTGCACAGCGAGGGGGATCCAACAGGGCAATGCCTGTAGAGCCAGGCTGGGTCCTGCTCAGGATCACATCCCAGAGGTCTCACTCCAACCCAAAGGTGGGTGTGGTGGGATTCTGGTGTGATCCAGACCTACTGAAGAGAGGGAAAGCACAGTGGCATTGTGTCCAGCACAGCACTGTCCCTGTGTGTCCTCTGCTCGTGCGAGGTAGGTACACTGGTAGCTCTGTTTGGGGAAACTGAGGCAGGGAGCCAAGGCAGCCCAGTTCCTCCAACAGGGTCAATACTGGAGCTGTGGTCAAAGCCTGGAGATCTTCTCATGGTCAGAGAAAGTTGCAAGTCAGAGGAGTTGAGCTGAGGACATCCCCAGCCCCAGAAAATCCCTTTCTGTCCTGCATCACCTGCGTTCCTCCTCCTCCATCTGGTTACAAGACCCTCAGGGCTGGGCTGACACAAAGAAGGTCTCCAGTCACAGGGAAGGGCTGGAATCCCACATTTGAGGGTGTCCCCAGCAACAGGAAAGTGCACTCACAGTGTCAGAGACACCAAAGCTGCCCCTGGTGGTAACGCTGCCAGGTCAAGATGATATTTTGTGTGTGTTTGGTGGCGTTTTTTTCCTAAATTTGTGCATTTTGCTCATTTCTCACACACCTTGACCTGTCTAGATGAGGTTTGCCTCCAACACAATGGGAGAATTTGGGGCAACATGAAGGATGATGGCCTGATGTCCTTGTGACTGGTGAGAAACCATCCCTCCCCTCTGGGCAGGAGCACAGCAGCCAGAGGACAGGGACACCATGGCAGAGCTCCAGGTGGCAGGGAACATCAACAAGGGATGGGAGAACCCAAATGTCACACTGGTCACATTACAGGGAGGAAAGAAAACAACTGGCCACAGATTAAAAAAAGGGGAAGCCATGAAGAAAAGTGCAAAATTCTGGCCATGGCCACAGATCCTGACACGAGGTCTCCTGTCAGCCCAGAGTCCTCCCCGTAGTCCTTGGTTAACACAGAGAGCAGACCCCACATCCAAGAAAATAAGAAAATAACAAGGGTAATAATTTGATGATAATAGTGTTGGCTATCTGCTTTGATACCCAGGCCAGGCCTGGCAAGGCCAGGTTGGAGCAGCTTGGGATAGTGGGAGGTGTCCCTGCTCTGGGGGTGGTTGGTCTTTAAAATCCCTTCCAACCCAAACCATTTGGGACTCTATGATTCTGTGACACTGAGTTTCTCATCCTGGCTTTCCCAGAGCTCCAGCAAAGCCCTCAGCATTAATTTCCACAGTGTGATGGAAGAGCGATGCCAGAGGGGTCCCATGTCACGACTCACTCATGGGAGTGTCCCGGAGCTTTCCGAGGGGTTTCCAGGACTGGGCAGGATTATTTGGCCATGCCCAACTAAACATGTAACTCTTTCCAGTTCCA
>NW_021939798.1:2614964-2621357 GCF_001715985.3 Manacus vitellinus | reverse complement strand
CACATCAAAACAACTTCTCGGATTGCCAGGGGATGGGGGAAGTCAAGGACCACTTTTCCTGTCTGTGAGCAGCGTGAGTAGTGATAAACAAGCAGCCTCTCCAGGGTGATTTCCTCCCCTCCTCACGCTGCCTCATTTATTCCCTGTAGGAAACGTTCCAATGCAAATCAGCCCCACTCCCCCTCTCCTCATTCATGGCTTGGGCTTTTTCTTGGAGAAGCAAAGTGCCAATTTGAGACTCAAGACCTCATCTTGGCAGTGGCATCTCCAGAGGATGGAGATTCAGGAGAAGGTTTGGGAGGCTTAAACGAGGGCCCTGGCCCCCGCTGGCACAGGTGGGGAGCTTTGTCACCCAGGATGGCTGTCATGGCCTTGCTCTGTCCACCCATGGCCACATTGACCTCTTGTCTTTCACCTTGTGCACCCAAACAAAGTCTGTCCCTTCACCCACATTTGGGCAGTTCCCAAATAAAAACCCAGGATAAAAGCCCTCAGCTCCGTGGCTTTGGATTGGTCCAACACAACGAGCCCATCACGACCTTTCCTCATCATGGAACTACAGGAACTACAGCCAGGTCTTCCCCCCAAGATCCCATCCCAGGGAGCAGAGGCAGAACCTTTTCTGGAAAGCTGGGATATACCCTGGTTTATTGGCACATCCTCAGCTTGTGTTTGTGTCGGTGGGAAGAAGAGGTGCAGCCAGGAGATGCACAGCTCTGTCCTGAGTAATTAAATATTGAGAGTAATATTCTATTCTGTTGTAACTGGGGAGAAACAGGCTCTTTGGGGAGTGGGTTGACACGTCTGGAGCAGGGCACCTCAAACCCATCTGGGGCACCACAACTCCCTGGGTGTGGGTGGGTGCTCGTGGGTGGGTGTTCATGGGTGGTCCATGGGGTCAAAATTCGGTGAATTTGACTTCACCTGTATGGGATTGGTTTAAACCAAGTGACTAAAACGTAAATCAGTGAATTTTAACCTTCTGCTGTGGTTGCTGATGGCTGATACTGTTCCACTACCAGCCAATGTATGTCATGAACTGCCATAAATTGCCCATCTTAGAGTGTCCAGCCAGCACTTCCACATGGATCCATGTCCATGCTTTAATCTCTCCAGACACTGAAATCCTTCCCATTTCCCCTTGCAGCTGCTGAGTCCTGCAGACTTGCAAGGTTTCAGCCTTTCACTTGTGCTCATTTATTTTTTTTTTGCCCTTTCCTTGAAGGACTGTGACACATCCCACACATCCCACACATCCCCAGCCGTGTGCCTGCAGGACCCCGAGGCTGCTGGCTGCGCTCACTCGGGCGTTGCTAATTCATGTCTTAAAAAAATAGCTCACAGTGTCCCCACACAGGGCTGTGAGCACCAATATTTGGCTTTTTATTCCAAATGACACGGGAAAAACGGAATGTCTCCCCTCTGACCCCGGGAAGGGTCACACAGATGGCTTCCAGGCCCGGCAAAGCTTCAGGACATGGGATAATTCCCAGGCACATGAGCTGTGCTGCTTCCTCTTGTGTAACTACAAGATATTTGCAGCTGCAAGTCAGAGGTCCTGCGTGCTCAAACCACAAGAGCAGAGCCGAGAGCTTTGCCAGGAGGGGCCTGAGCTGGAATTTCCTTCCAAAGCATATTTAGACTAGGAGAGACCTGAGTTCCTGTGGAGTTCACATCTGGGGCTGCTCCCAGCCAGGAGAGGATGCTCAGGAGGCAGAGGAGGGTTGTGTCTGTAGTTATCCACCCAGGGAATTGCAAAGCTCCTGGTGCTTCCACACCTTTGGGTGTTGTTGAGCCTCAGTTGAAGCAGTTGCTGACATTCAAAAAATGGATGAAATCCATACCAAATCCATGCAAGCTGCACAGGGCCATGAAACCCCTCTGCCCAGGGGCTGAGCAGGTGAGGAACAGGGGGAAGGTGAACAGCTCCTGCTGTGAGGGGAAGTACCCCAGAGCCCTGTTTTGGGGGGCTCCTCTGCCTGGCTCTCCCAGCTGCAGATGGACACATAATCCCATGGATGATGTGTTCCCACCTTTTAAACTTCACAGAGACATGGACCTATTCCCAAACCCCCTTTTCCTGGGAGAAATCCTGAGTGCATGCACAGGGAGGAGAGTGAAGGGATCCCAGACCCTCCATACCCTCCTGCAGAAAATGTGCAGAAAGTCGAATTTCTCCTGCTCTCAGCAGCCTCAGGAATTTATTTTATAAGGGATTTTTCAACATGGAAAAAAAAAACCCAGGCAGACTTTGTGGTGTTTCAGAAGCAAAGGACACCAAAGGCAATTCCACTGCCTTTCGTGGTCCCCAGCACGGCACAGACCCCGTGAGCCCCCTCACTGCTGCACACCCTCCCCTCCTAGCCTGGCAGAGAGCCAGCAGAAAACAGGGAAAAGTTGTATATTCCTAAGAAATCTGCCTTCACTCAACCAGATTTGCATAGGTCAAGGTGGAGCCAGGCAGCCACAGCCAAACTCCTTGCAGCTCGAGCGTGGATCAGCCCATGGATCAGCCCATGGATCAGCCCTTTCCTGCCCTTTCCCATTAGTCATTCCCTGCCTGGGCTTTATTCTTTTTTTGCAGAAATACTTTGAGGATGACAGCTCTTCCTACAAATGCCTATATTTGCTTGCAAACTTGGATACAGATGTAAAATCCTCCCTTAGTCATCTGGACTCTCGTTTTAATGGACTTTTCGACCTGAGGACATGAATTTGAAGATGTTCTTAATACAAATTATTAAGCGAGGAGGGAGTGATTTATAAGCCAGCTGGGCTTGCCTGAAAGCAGAGGCTTGATTTGTAGTCCAGCTTGGTGAGTTTTATGCTTGAGCCACTTTTAATTTCAAGGGCTCAATGACATGGTGTGTTTGGCTCAGGTGTGGGGCTCTGATTTTCCTCTGTGAAAGGATCTCACTCAGTAGGAGGGTGAAAAGCAGGATAACAGGCCATTGTGCTATTCCCTGCCCAGGGAGTCAGGCTGTGAGCAGGGAATACCTGCTGCTTCTGGTGTTTGGGGACAGGGGTGCAGGTGGGATACCCCTGAGCTCTCTAGTTGCTTGTGGAGAAAAAGCCACCCTGATCTTTGTCAGGCCATGAAATCACCTAATTCCAGGGAGAATCATAGAATTGTTAAGGTTGGAAAAGCCCTCTGAGGTCACAAAGTCCAACTTTCCCCCCAGCACCACCATGTCACCACTAAACACATCCCCAGGTGCCACATCCACTTGTTTTGTACACTTACAGGGATGGTGATTCCACCACTTCCCTGGGCAGTCCCTTCCAATGCCTTGCTTTGCTTTCAGTGAAAATATTTTCCCTAAGAGCCAATCTAAACCTCCTCTGCCACAACTTGTGGCTGTTTCCTCTCATCCTGTCACTTGGTAGAAGAGACCAACCCCCACCTGGCTCTACCCTCCAGTCAGGGAGTTGTAGAACAACCCTGGGGAAAAGAGAGTCTGAACTTTAATGTGATGCAAACCAATATTGCAAAAAGAAAGTCCTGTGAAATGTAATCCTTGCAGGGCTCTTTCTTCCTGCCCAAGCAATCAGGACTCACTTTCTGCTCTTGCCACAAGCCTTCTTTGCTTTGCTTCCAGTGTCTGGGGGGTTCCCACGTGCATCACACAGGGCTGGGCTGGCAGTAAAGCTTACACTGGAAATCTGGGCACAGGACAGCCTTCCTCAGCTTTGAGGAGGGAATGGATTTTCTTTCCTCTGCCAGGGTTGTCCTATGGTCCTGCAGGACGTGTCCACTGAGCTCCAGGTCTCAGCCTGCTCTGCAGGTCCCACCTCAGTGCCTGCAGCAGCTGGAGCAGCTCTATTTTAGGGTCAGTCCCTGGTGGTCATCTCCTGGTGGTCACAGGGCTGGTGAAGACACCACAGCAGGGATCCCAGCACAGGCAGGTTTCGGACAGAGAAGGTCCCAAGCTCCTCTCCACCTGTGCCAGCAAGTGCATCGGCCCAGCCTAGAGATGGCAGCTCCTTCCTCGCTCACCCCACATCTCCTGGGTGGCTCTGGACCCTCCACATGACATCAGTGCAGCCACCCAAAATCCCCAACGCTCAGCAAGGGCAGTGAGCAGTGGGATGGGCAACAAACTGCCTGGGCACGGACATAAACTGGATGGAAATCTTGAAAAGTCCTTGGCATCTGATGTAGTTTCCTCCCTGCTAAAAAAAGAGACCTTAAAGTTGCGAATGAAGAGCAAGAATTCAGAGTTCCCCCTGTAGTGGTGGGAGGAGGGCAGGGTACACTGTTCCATCAGTGCCAGTGTTCACAGCCATCCGTGGGCACTGATGGCAACAGGTCACAGGGGAGAGGAAATCAATTCTTGCTGCTTTTAATAAAAATGTAAACCCCCAAGCCCTGCTGAGGCCAAGTCCTGTGTTACACACATCCCTGGAGAGGGACCTGAGTGAGCAGCAACCACAAGACACACATGGTCGTGGTGCTTGTGGTACTGGTGGGGGATGAGGATGAGGATGAAGGTGCTGCAGGGCTTGGCATGGGTGGGGGTGGCAGCTGGGTGAGGCTGTGGTGTGCAGACTGTGGTCCCACCTTGTAAAAATGAAATGCAAGGCCTGGATAACACGTTGGTTGTTGTGTGGATGCCCTAAAATCGTGTAAGAGAACTGCAGGGTCTGGTAGGAGTGAGGGGAGAGGAAAGCAGCATGGAATGACAAGTCCTGGCGATGGATCTGAAGCCAGAAACTTTGACATTGCCAAGAATTATCCTGAGGATGTTTGTACTTGATGGCTCTGGGTGAGACCACCCGAGGAGGGGGGCTGAGCTGCTTGCTTGGAGCACAAGGGATGAGGAGCAACTGGAAAACCACGATGGATTTGGGAGTTCATGGGTTGGAACTGCCTGTGGCAGAGGGGTGTGCAGGCCTGATGAGGAGTGACAGCTGTTCCTCACCCATCACCAAGGCCAGCCACACCCAGTGCTGTGAGGGAGAGGCTTGGGATTGACCTGAGGGAGCCAAGTCCTTCCCAAGGACCTTCTCTAGCACCTTGGAAAGGACTTGAGGGAGCCAGGTCCTTCCCAAGGTCCTTCCCAAGGGCTCTGGGAACACAGGCTCAGGGCTGTGCAGTACCATGGTTGTCAGCTGAGGAAAGCCACTGAGCTGGGACAGATGTGCTGGGAGCAGTGTTGCACCCACACTGAGCAGGGCTGGCACATGGGATGGGCTGGGAGGGAGGAGAGGTGCTGCCCTGGCTCTTCATCACCCATTCATGGATCATGGGAACATCTCCCCCATCCCTTCCCATGCAAAACAAAGCTGAATCTGACACAAAAAAGACCAGGGTTGATGTGCTTTGTGTTGCTGAGCCAGGCTGAGTGCCCCAACATGACATTGCTGCACCTCCCTAGTCCAGGGGCCGTGACCTGGCAGCCAGCAGTGCCAGGTCATCTTATCCCAAGTCCTCTCATCCCAAAATGTCACCATTTGAATGGCAGGGAAAGCATCCAGTTGTCACTTTGTAGCACCGATGGCAGGTGCTGGAGCCTGGAAGCACCTGAGACAACTTTTTTGTGCTGTCCAACAATTAAACCTGCCCAGCTCCCACTAAACCCAACGGTAAAATTCCCTCCTGGTTTCTGGCAGCAGAACTGGGGAGATGGTTGAGTTTTGCCAACCTGGGCAGGTGCCAGAGCGCTGGACACTGGGGGAGGTGGAGCAGCACTGCCCAGCTTTAGCAGTCCCAGTTCAAATCCTTGCCAAGGTGCTTCCAAACAGGACAGCCCCTGGGATCTGGAGCAGGAGGCTGCGCTCGGAGCTATGGAACCAGGAGCAGGGGCTGGCAGCCCAGGAGCTGGCCCAAACCCAGAGGTGCTGCTCCAGGAACACCCAGCCCGTGTCCCAGGAGGGGTGCTGGACCCACAGGGGTGCAGTGGGGCACCATGTGCCCCTAGAAATTTGGGAACTGGCCCCGGAGCTGAATGGCTTCCTCGGGAACACTGATGGAAATCGGGACGGCCCCGACGCCTGTTCGAGGAGACAACCCCGCCAGCCGGTCCCACACACACGGAGCTGGCAGTAAATTCACTTTTTACTTGCTTTTTCCAGCTCCAGTGGTTGCTCACACCACCCTGTAACACCAGGGCGGTGAATCATGTTCCCGTTATATCCCGCTCTATCCCAGCGCGGCCCCAGAGCGCTCCGAGGTGGTTTTGGTGACCGCTCCCCTCTCTGGAGAGGAGGGGTGACACCCGGGGAGGTGACACCCTTCCCACCGCAGTCCCACCTTCCCAGGGGATGTGTCGGGCTGGCAGGTTGCTCCTGGAGCTTCTCACACGCCGCAGGATTGATCCTCGGAGGAGTTTCCAACCAACCCTCCCAGAAAACTTTCATTGTTCCATTTTTAAATTATTATTTATTTAATTA
>NW_021939798.1:2604521-2614617 GCF_001715985.3 Manacus vitellinus | reverse complement strand
CGGGAACAGCAGGATTTGGGGTGTCCCACAGCCGCAGAAGAGCTCGGGGGGATCAGTGTGAGTGTGGCTTGTGATGCCTGATGAAGGTCCCCCATCCTGGGTGTCAGTGCCAGGGCCCCCAAACTGCCCTGGTCACCCTCCTGCCCCAGCTCCTGGCTGAGCCCCATCAACAAGGATCTGCTCTGCGAGCCAGGGATGGAACAGGATCCAAGCAAAGTCCCCATCCCCTCCTCCATCCAGTCCAGATCCTGATTAAACCAAATTTCTGGGCACAACCCCGCTGTTTAAAACATGAGAAATCAGGTGCTCACGTACCCTGGAGTTGTGTGAAAAGGGGGGTAGTTTTGTGGGTTTGGGCACCTCCAGTGGGTTCTCAGGTGTTGAGAAGTGCATGTGGGACCAGAGGTGACACAAATTCCTTCTGCTACAGGGTCCAGATGTGAGGGAGGGCTCCTACAAAAGCAAAACATAGTCCAGCTACTAGTGAAAAGAAACTGGTATGAGTTTTAAACTTTAGAGGAGAGGGATGGATGACAAGCATGGAAGGTCCCAGAGGGGTTGAGGATCTCTCTCTAAGGGGGAAAGTTACACAGACCATAAAAAAGGGCTGGACTCAACACTGGTACACTCAGTAGGAAACCGTGAGTAACTGTCTCCTTTAATCTGGAAACACAAGAGCAGGCAGGAGCAAGGGAGTATGTCCTGTGGCAGAAAAGCTGAATGACTCATGTACTCCAGAGGTTACTATGGAGTTGTTTACATGTTGCTTTGGGATTGAAAAAAAAAATTAAAAATAAAAAAAAAAAAAAAAAGAGGGGGAAAAAAAGCTAAAGAACTCACTCAAAATTAATTAAATAGGAGGAGGTTTGTAGCTGGTAACACGAAAAGGAATAACTCAGCAGGCCAAGGAGGTTTCCAGCAGGAGTCCAGAGGGCTCAGGGATGAACTCACGGAGTAACTAATCCCCCAACCAACTGCTGCTCCTGGTGCCAGACAGGTGGAAGGTGGCAAGTGTGATCCTGTTGTTTCTTTAAGGATTCTTGAAGGAATATGAGGAACAGCAGACCAGAAGGCCCAGCTCCCATGATGAGCAAACTGGAGTTCTACAGAGCAGGATTCACAGAGAGAAGAATCGGCTGAAGAGCATCAATGTGGCTTTTGCCAAGGAAAGTCCCACCTGGCAAATATTAAAGCTGTTTGAAATGTGCAACGAGCAGCTGGGGGATGAGATGATCTGGCTTGAACAGCCATTAATTGGATAATTTACAAATTAATAGTTTGGGGGAAAAAATCCAAGCTGCTCCAATGAGCAGATCCAACAGGATCCCAGCAGCAGTTTAAGTCTGTTCCTGGAATTTCAAAGCCCACATTTAAAGCAGTGCAACCCCCCACAAAACTCAGTGTCTCTGCCATATACAGCTGCAAACACAGAGGACCCCTGGCCTTCCCTTCCCTCTCCAGATGGGCACCAGATTAGGTGGGAGGCAGTTACCACACGAAGGAGATGCAACACATCTTTCCATGGACACTGTTATCTGTGGAGCTCTCTGCTGCAGGACACTGCAAACACCAGGAATCTCTATGGGTTTGGAAAGGAATTGGCCAAATTAATGGCACCAAAATCCACCAGGTGACGTTGAGGGAGCCTCAAACCTGTGGAGGTACAAAGGTGCTCCTGGGACCGTGGCTGTGCTTGCCATTTCCGCAGAGCTTTGCAAGGCACATGGGATTAGCTGCTGCTCGAGGCAAGCCTTGGGTTTCAGGGGTGCACTGTGACCCAGGAGACATTCCTGCAGCTTCAGGACACGGCTGGGAGCAGGGAGAGGGTGCTGAGAGCACCACAAGTGATGCTTTCCCTGAGGAAGAGGAGTGGAGTTCCAGCCTCTGAGCGCTGTGGGCGAGTGGTGGAAACCAGCACAGCGTGTGCCCAACACCAGCCACACACTGGCCCTGGGGAGGAGAGGAAGGAACTGGAATGGCATCCAACACACCCAGGGTGCTGCCAGCACACACTCTCAGCACACACAGGCCCACGTGGCCTCTGTGGCACGAAAATGCTGCTCTCAGTGACACAGAAATAGCATTTCCTTTCTCTCTGCCCTTTGCTGCCTTATCAAGGCAGTGAGGAGGCGCTTGGCTGGCGGTGGGTTTGCAGGGTGGGAAGGGCTGCCTGCTCCCAAATTGGGGCTGTTTGCTCAGGAAAGGCAGGAGGGAAGCGAGAAATTCCTTCCTGCAAGGAGCCCTGGAAGCAGGGTCCTGGCCCACAGCCACCCTCCTCACGGGTAGCTCTCCCCAGAGGTCACACTCCCTTTGCTCTCCCAAAGCTCACACAGCTTTTTGTTTAGGAAATACCAGCTGGGATGTCCTGTCCCTTGTGAGCAGGGCTGACTGTGGCCTTGCCAAGCTGCTACAATAGACCCCTCCCCTGCAGGCCTCCAGCCCCAGCAAGTCTCCAAGGAATCCATGGAGGAAAAGAAGGCTCCAAGTGCCCGGGGCTGCCTGGCACACTCAGCATCCTCCTGTGCCCTTCCCCAGCACAGGGGGAGGGCAGATGGGGAAAATCTGCCTTGAAAGCTTTTGTTTTAGAGCATCCAGGTGCATAATGGTAACATGTTAAAGCACAGGGCTAGGAAAACCACTGCTTGTGTCCCTGAAATCCTTCCTTGTGTCCTGGCACCTTCCCAGGGGGATCCAGCACCCAGCTGGCTGCACGGTGGGGGAGGGCACACCACAGGTCCCTGCCGTGACCAAACAGCCCCAGAGCAGCTCAGGACACACAGGAAGGGTGACACTTTGTGCACCCCAAAAGCAGACAGCAAGTGTCCCCAGGGCCCAGTCTGTCCCCAAGCTCCTCACTGCTCCAAGGACTCAAAAATGGAAAATGAGGATGATTTCAAGCCCACCTTTCCCCCGTGTTCACAACACCAGAGGCATACTTTGCTATGTCAGAGCAAGGAGTATTTTATTATTATTACTTTTGGAGTATTTCTGCTCTGTAAAGCCTCAAAGTTCAGCCCCCACCCAGCTCTGGAGGGCTGAGGTGGGGCCAGCATTACACAGCTAATGCTCAAGGAACTGGCTTGGTGTGGAGTCCTGAGGCTTGTGGTAAAAAAAAGAAAAAAAAAGCACATTCAGAGAATTTCTCTGCTCTGTGGCAACTCCCACTTCCTGCTCCCCAGGAAACCCCAGCACACAGCGAGTGAAAATCAAACAGGACTCACACCCAAGTGCAGCAGCGATAAGAAATTTGGTTCCGATCCACACTGGGGAGAAATGCAATTAACTGCCAGTTTCTCAGAAGCCAAAAGACTGAATGTTTGCCAAGAGGCTAAAAATAAACCAAAGAGGGCTCTATTTAAAGGCACGTCCTAAGAAATGCCTCTGTCCTTGATTAAATAAACTGCGACTTCCAGCAAAGCACTATTTTCCAGCAGTTTGGGGGGAGCTTTGGCAGCAGGAGAATAAACATTAAGTCCAAAAATTTTAACACTTTTGAAAAGAACGACCTCGTGGCTGGAGCTGGGCCAGCACCTCTGACCAGCAGCAAACTGGGGCTCGCTGGGCTGGAGCAGGAGCAGGAGCAGGAGCAGGAGCAGGAGCAGGAGCAGGAGCAGGAGCAGGAGCAGGAAGGATTCCTGTTCCATCACGTCCGACCAGCGGCCCCGTGTGGCTGGAGAAGTGTCTTTACTTCAGGGTTTCACTGAATTTTGCCTGTTTACATAGAAATAAATGATCCTTTCCATGTAAACGGGGTCCAAAAGTTCCCACATCGTGGTGCCACGAGCATTTCCAGTGACAAGCCAGAGACCTGAGCAGGGGGCACCTCTGACTGCTCTCAGAAGGAGCATTTCAACCTCTTCAGCCAAGCCTTAAGAGACTCCAGCACACTCAGGAAGAGCGTGTTTCCACAGGGAAAACTTTCAAGACCCTTGGGTGAAAGGAATTGTGCCCAGAGCTCATGAAACAGCACCGTTTGACTTAAGAGTTTTAACCCCTGTTAAAGCTACATGGCAAGAACACGGTGTAGAAACAGAGCTGAGCCATGAACCACAGAAGGAATGTCTGCTCTGGTTAAACAAAGCATTATTTTAATTTCAAGATTTTATAAATACTTATTTACAAAAGGAAGGTATCAATCCAAAGAGTTAAATGTACAGCTCCCAAGTATTGCTGGAACACAGGGAGAGGAACCATGTGAATGCAATCCCACAATTTACAACACCCACTATTCAAAGAGAAACCCACATTCTTCATTTAAAATACCTCATCCAAAGTTTTCAAGCACAAATCCCACAAGAAGGAACAGACCCTTTTTGTACAGACTTTTAACTCCACACACTGAACACACCACTCTCTGCCATCCCAGTGAACACTGCAAGCCAACGTCTCATGAGCCTACAAAAGGCTTTTTTGCCAGCCCACAGACTCCTCAGCACACCACATGGATTCCAGGAAGGTAAAACCCTGTCAGTCACATTCCCTGCTGATCCCTGCACCCTCCTGGCCTGAGGAAAAGCCCTGTGGCCCCCACACACACTCCAGGACACCCGATGGCCTCGCTGTGACAGGTTGGTCAGACAAGGGCTGCTCCCACTCCCCTCACTGCAATGATGTGTGCAGCCTTCCTTGGAACTGCTACACTCTCCATACAGGCACAGGCCTACAGGGAGAACAGGGATTCCCAAAAATCCAGGGCTTTGGGATGTTACTGAGATCTGTGAATGCTTCACATAAACCAGGGCCTGGAGCTGCTCAGAGTTCACTTCCTGCAGCTTCCACGAGACTTCAGTGATCTTCCCACTAATCCAACAGCTCCAATTCCTTTAGATGTCCTTCACTGCAACCTCTCAGTGCTGTTCCAACCATGGAATGAGGGATGCAGGGCCAAAAGGTCACTACCTAAACTGGAAAAGAAGCAGCAAGAACCTCCAAGAGCAAAACACAGTGATGTCCACGACAAACTATCTGAGGCACCAACTGCTGGAGGAGTTGAGGAGTTCCCAGGTGACAGAAGGCTCAGCCTGTGCATGGCTTTTCTGAAGAATCTCCAGCAATTATCTCTTAATTCATCCAGTAGCTCTAAACCTGCAGGAAACCCACCTAGGATGTTTTTCGATTTAAAGTCTAAGCGAATTAATTCTCATTAACCAAACTAAAGAAAGGACTTAAACACAAACTGCTAGTGGAAAATGGAATATAAGTTGCCAGGAGCGTTAACCTCAAGTCTTGCACAATTTATTTACTTCTTTTGATTCACACCTTGTGTGCAGCTCCCAAATCTCACGGTCTGAGCAACGTTCTCTGTTGGTCACTGCTGTGAATCCAGCCTGGCTTGAGGCTTCCACCATGCTCAGGATGCTGTTTGCTCCTCTGTAGCCACAGTCTGCAGAAGGCAAAATAAAAGAAGAAAAGGACAGGAGAACTATGAGTCACTGCTGTGATTTTGGGGGCAAGACATTCATTTCTGCCAGAGACTGAGACAGGGTTGGGCCTCTGGGTAACCACTGCCATGGTATAAAGGAAGCAAATCAAGATTTTCAGAAGCAAATCAAGCTGCAGAAGAGGATGATCCCAGCACAGAGTGTCAAGAAAGGTGATCAGTGTTTGCTTTTCTGATCATACTGGTGACAGTAATTCCAGCAAATATTTGGGAACTTGTGGCAGCCAAACCACCTCTCCCCAGAGTCATCTAATAAAGCCAGAAAAACCAGTAAAGCTGCAGTTAAATGAAGTGGAACAGGGATGGTTGTTCCTACAGCTGCAGGGCCCCATGGAAGGAAGAAAACCCTGTGCTGGGAAAGAAAAGGAGCTGTTGAGAAGAGCTGGGTGGAAATGAGAAAGAACATAAAGGGCAGTGGCAGCCCTTTTAGCTAAGAGTATTTTTTCCAGTACACCAGACATATCCCAATAAATCCCCTGGCACTTGTCCATGGCACCAGCAAATTACACAATGCTGCAAATGGGACTTGATGACAATAATTAGCAAGAGACTCTGACTTAACTAAGGGAGTCCAAATTCACAAGGAGGCAACGTGTGAAGGGTCCCACTGCAGAACCCTAAATAACAACTCTTTTCTGGACCCACACTGTTATTTTTTCCCAGGGTTTCCAAAGCCCTGGGAATCTTACCTGCCGCAAGAACTGCTTTCCAAGGTAGTTGGTTGCCATGCTGGTCAGGTTCTTCCTGCTGCCAACTTTACACCTGATGTAACCATAAAGGTTGGCTCCCTGGAGCACCACCCCCATCACAACCACTGCCTGTGGCAACAGGAAGGTAAAGTCAGAGTTCCACCACCTCATTTGTAGGGTGCAAGATCCGTTATGGAGCTGAGGAGGGAACTCACCAGCCACTTGACTTTGAAAGAGAAGAGAGCACTGAAGGCAAATATCACCCAGATCATGGGACAGGTAATCAGGCCTAACCAGAAAATTCGGGACTCTGCTTCAGATGAGGTTTTACTCCCTTGTGCTGATACCTAAAAACAGGAATGAAGATCACAGAAGCACAAGGATCATCGAGTCCAACCCTGCACAGCACCATCCCCAAGAGTCACACCATTGCCTGGGAGGACCAACAGGCTGCTCCACTGTAGAGACCTCATTGTCCTCAAAACCAGTGCAGAATCCCTGTGCTCCTTGGTTTTTGCCTCCACACAACAGCACTGGGTGATTTCAAGATTAATTTCATTATTAGTCACATAAAGACCTCTCAGCACCAGAAAGTGTTTCCATTTATGGGATCCTTTTGTCAGTTTTCTATCAGACACAGTATAGGCTGCAGCCTCAAACCCTCTTGTAATGCCTGGGGCTAAAAGTTTGGGAAATGTGAATTTACTGCATGGTTCACTTACAAAGCTTAGAAACAGGCATAGGGGGAATCTTCTACCTCCAAAAGCACAGACAAGCAGAATTTCACTAATCCTAGCACTGGTAGAAATAAATAGTAATATTTTTAGACATCCAAAGAGGACGATTTTTCCTTTACAAGCACAGAGGTCTGACACACACTGTTGATTTTATAAAGTCTGTACATGGCAGGAGACCTCAAGCAAACACCTCCTATAACAGCTAAAAAGTCTGGACTGGATTAACATCTCATAGGCAAGTTTCCACCACCAGTTCACACCACCAGCAGTTCAGCTCACTTTGCCCCTCTCCCAGTGTGTTTTAGCTGTTCTAAACTAGCACTGTTTTGAGAAAGAATGTGCCTGCAGTGAGTGCACAAACTGAGCTGCAGAAAGGTTTAGGTTCAATCCCTAAACCACTGCAGTGCTCCCATGAGATTTAGGAAAGGATGTTTATTGCACTCCAGATCTGCTCCATCCAGAGATCAGGGAATCCCAGAAGGGGTTGAGTTGGAAGGGATCTTAAAGTTCATCCAGTTCCACCCCCTGCCGTGGGCAGGGACACCTCCCACTGTCCCAGGCTGCTCCAACCTGGCCTTGGACACTTCCAGGGATGGAGCACCCACAGCTTCTCTGGGCAACCTGTGCCAGGGCCTCCCCACCCTCACAGGGAACAATTTCTTCCTAATATACAATCTAACCCTACTCTCTTTCAGTTTGAAGCCATTCCTCTATGTCCTATAACTAAAATAAGGATCCAAAGTGGCAAATATGTGACATGTCTGACAGATGTGACACCAGAGAGGCATCAGGAACACAAAGGCAAAGCAAAGCCAGGACCAGCTGTGTGTTTCTTCTTCTTTCCAACAGTTTTCCAAAGCAGCAAAAAGATACATCAGCTGTTCCAAGCTCACACTAGAAAATTTGTAGGATACTGATACAGCATGGGAACCTTTCTTGCCTCTCATGTGGGACTTTTAGGTTACTACCATTAAGCTCAATACATTATGAGAACTTTTAAATAACTCAACAATCCAAAAGCTCATCCAGCAGCCTTTGGGAAACAAGCCCACGGTGACAGACCTGTGGCTGGAAGTAAATGTAGATTGTGCAATCTACCTTCACAAGCACAGCCACCAATTAATAGGAGGGGTCATAAAACAGAAACAATTAAAAGATTAAAAAAAAAACAACAAAAAAACAAAGGAATTTACCTTCCTGGCTTCAAACACCCAGTGACTTCTACCATCATCATCCACCTGGTTCCACCAGCGAAGGCCAACCATCAGTCTCCCTGTGACATTCTGAAACAAGAAGAGCAATCAGCTTTGTGTCTCCTGCTAAAAGAAACCTCTTGCCAAAGTTCAGCTGCCTGGGTTGCTGTTTTCCATGGTGCTTGTGTGCCTCACATTTGGGAAAACAAGATTACAAGGCCCTTATGTCCACAGCAATCTGTTTTCTAGGATGTCCAGTACAATGTCAAATGACTGACTTATGCTGGTTCAAAAGTGATGTGACAACAAAGCTTGTGCTGCCTCAAAAGAAAGTCTAAAACATATTCCCTGTTTGGTTTTCAAAATGAAACCACCAAGTACCCAGACTTATTATCTCATAACACTTTACAATCCATCACAGAATTTGAGGGTATTTTTGGGCATCATTTTGCAGCAAAGGCACAAAGAAGTTACTTTTTTATGACATGAATATCACTGTCAATTATTTTTACACAGTAAGGCAAAGATAACAAAAAGCATAAGAGGAACTTACCTTTACAGCCCAAAAGTCACAGGACAAGAGGAGGATAATGGTCACCATGCAGGCAATAAAGCTGCTAGTTAAGAGCTCACAGAGCAGATAGACAACTATGGCACTGACTCGGAAGAATAAGTGGAAAAATGATGCCACTGGGTGCCTGGAATGAAGGACAGGACAGTCACAGCTCCTTCAGACAAATGACATTGCCAAGAGATCTCCCAGCATAAGGATCAGCATCATAACATGAACCCAGTGTGCAACAAGTTCTGAAAATATGGGACACAAACTGAGTGGAAAGTCACCACAAGGAAGAGACATTCTGCATGCAGGGATATCCCACATGCAGGCAGGATTTAGGGTGGGAGGGGACAGGGAGCTTCACCTGGTGTTCAACACATGGCAATTTTTATGGGGTAAATTTAAAGAGGTTCTGACAGAGAAAACTCCTCTGAAGGAAAGATGTCACTTCTCAACACAGCAGTCGCCCTCCTTCCTGATTTCATAGAATCATGGAATGGTTTGGGGTGGAAAGGGCCTTAAACTCATCGAGTTCCACCCCCCTGCCATGGGCAGAGACATCTTGCACTGGCCCAGGTTGCTGAGTTTCTCTGGTTTCCAGGTCAGAAACGAGAGCCGAGGTCACAGCAAGAGGGATGGATGCTGCTCTAGGGGGGTAATTTTGGGCAGAACAAGGAAGGAGCCAGCTGGACTAACCAGGCCAGGACTTGGCAGAGAGCAGGGCAGCACAGAACACATTTGGGGGGAGATAATGGACCAGCCCAGACCCAGCAGCTGACACGGTGAGAACCCCCCGTTACCCAGAGCTGTGTCACTGTGGTTTCCTCACACACGGGGATTCAAACACAGAGCAAGTGTGGGGGCACCCAAAAACATGAAAACAGATTCCAACTGAGCTTCTGTAACTGGTGCACTCAGTTATCCAGAAATTGCTCTCCATAACTTCTAAATCAATGAAGAAAGCATTTGCCATTACATATTTTGATGTAACATGACAGTCCTTCCTTCCTCACACTTCTGCCCAGAGCTCATCTAGAAACTCCCTCTGTGGCCACTGACCTTATTTTTGATTTTTTTGATCTCCTGGATAAATCATCATCTGCATCAAAGAGAGACACATCCTCAATGTCATCACTGTCCTGAAGAGGGGAACAGAGAAGAGTTACATGAGAAAAATGAAACCATTTCTAACTTCAAGCAGGGACAGTTTTGATGACCCAGAAAATCAGAGGCACCTAAGGATCAAAATTAGTTAAGGAAGAATGTGAAGATTTAACCACATAGAAAACAAAAAATGCATAGAATGGTAGAATATCCTGAGTTGGAAGGGACCCACAAGGGTCATCCAGTTCAACTCCTGGTCCTGCACAGACACCCCAGCAATCCCACCCTGTTCCTGAGAGCATTGTCCAAACCCTCCTGGAGCTCTGGCAGCCTTGGGGCTGTGCCCACTGCCCTGGGGAGCCTGGGCAGTGCCC
>NW_021939798.1:2597785-2602166 GCF_001715985.3 Manacus vitellinus | reverse complement strand
AGTGTCCAAGGCCAGGTTGGACGGGGCTTGGAGCAACCTGGGCTGGTGGAAGGTGTCCCTGCCCATGGCAGGGGGTGGGACAGGGTGAGCTTTAAGGTCTGTTCCAACCCCAACCATTCTGGAATTCTATGAAAAACCACCTCCTCTCATTTGCCTCTGTGACTTCACCTGCCACATGTGACATCTTGCCACAGGTTAATTCCCTTCCAGTGCCTCTGTGACAACCTCTCCCAACTTTGCAGCTGCTGTGCTGAGCTGGAGCTGATCCCAGGACTTGGTCCAGCACTGCCCTGTAGGTGATCTCACAACACCTCTGTTGGCTGTAGCACCTTCCAATACCTGAGCCCACACACCTGGAGGGAGGTGCTGATTTATCGACTCCAAGTAGGAACACAACCCTCTGATCCTCCTCACTTCAGCACGGCTAAGAAGGCAGCAGCCTTTCTGCAATATTTTCCCATCACTCTCTCTCTAGGAGATGCTTTTTTTCCCCAGGGGGTTGTGCCAAAGGACCTCTGGCTGGCCTTACGCCTGATTTCTTTGGAGAAAGTGCCATCCTGTGGCTGCCTGTGAAATCCTTGCTGCTTCTTACCTGGAAAGCAGAACCAGGCAAAGCCCCCTCAGGCAGTGACAGTCCCAGTGGCACAGATGTGCTGATCCAGGCCACTTGCCAGCCCCCCTCTTGTTATTTTACACAATTGCAAGGTCTGGCTTAATCCCAGGCTTTGGGAGTTGAAGATGACATTAAAATAAACAAATCAAAGCTAATCACGACCCCACTGTATGGAGAGTTTCAGAGGCTTTCATTTCAAAGCAGAACTGCAGCTGAAAGGTCCCTTGATATGTCCGTGGGCAGGAGTGGCCTGTCTTAGCCTCTAATGCAAGAGAATAAGAAATTTCTGGTATGCTGGCCTAAATACTCAAAGTTGGACAACTAGAGAGGTTTCTGTCTTCCTGGCTCAAGGCAATTTAAGTCCTGAGCATTAGTGGAAATCACAGACTCATGGAATGCTTTGGGTTGGAAGGGACCTTAAATATCATCTAGTTCCAACCCCCCTGCCATGGGCAGGGTACCTTCCACAACCAAGTACAGTTTTAGGCATTTATCAACAAAAAATGGGGAACTAGAAACTCTAACCTTTATTTTATACTGAAGAAGAATTAAGTTTTAAGCTGATTTCCAGTCGGGTCCTGGTGCTGAGGGGCTGTTCCTCCCCAGGGCAGTACTTGGTGTTCCCCCTTGCTGAATTCCCCCAGGTCTCTCTCAGCCCTTGTCTCCATTCTGTCCAGGTCCCTCTGGATGGCAGCACCTCTCTGGGATAGCAGCCACTCCTCCTGGGTGGCTCCTTATCAACCAGGGCATTAATTAATGAAGATATTAAACAAAATCAGGTCCAATATCAACCCCTGGACTACACACTAGTTACTGGCCTCCAACTAGACTTCGTGCCACTGATCCCACCCCCTGGGCTCAGCTGCTCAGACAGTTTTCCATCCACACACTGTCATCTTAGACACTCCAATCAATCCACATGAACTCTAATAAGATATTTTTATTATTATTATTTGCACACAGCTGTGTTAGTGTCAAACAGTGTCACATCTGTTGTAACAGCAGGTGTAGCAAGTTAAATCGAGGACAGAGCTCGGTCCCTTTGCTGCCTTGAGAAATAGCTGGATATACCAATAATATTTCTTAGGAAAACTTACACTGGGGGTGTCTTTTACCTTTAGAAAGCACAAGGGTCTTGACATGGCAGACTCAGCTGGACACCAAAATCCTCAGGCAGTGGTTGTTAGCTGGACTAAGGGATTATACCCACACATTATACCCAAGTTCAGGAACAGGTGTTTTCCCCTCCCCAGTAAAAGAATCCACAGGTAGGCCTTTAACTTTCCTTAACCAGGCTTTCTGCCTTGCTCTTTCCTGATCTTCTGTGGGCTCTGTCTGCTGTGCCTGGCACTGGGCTGCAGCAGCTGCCTCATCTGCCTGCTTTGCTGTCAGAAGCCTGAACCCACCGTCCCTCCGGAAAGGGTCTGGATTATACGAACGAGAGGGCTTTATCCTCCTGGAAACTTCATTTCTCACTGCTGTTGGTTTGATCAGCTCAGAAGAAGCTGTACAGAGATCAGTGAACTGAACCCTGTCTCTGGGAAGAGGAACAGCTTTACCACGGCCCCCGGGAACTTTGCTTTCTCCCAGCAAAGCCTTGGGACGTACAACACAGGGAGCAGGGATGGAGGATTTCACACTGGGGCCATACAAGGAATTTTTCAGCTTGAGCCGCAGCATTTTGGTTTCAAAGGGTGTAGAAATTGTTTTCATAGTCAGAGAGTCACTGTGCAGTCTCGCTCGTTGGAGCTGCTCTGTCTGATCCTTTTTGTGTTGCAGAGGGGTTTTGGACACTGGTACCTTTCCAGGGCCTTGTTGCTGACGTTCCCGTGGACATTTCCATGATTCCCTGGCTTTGGCAGAGTGCTCAGTGCTGGAGCTGACTAGGGCTGGCTTGGAGGTGTTCTGCAGCGTGCTGATTGTTAGGAGGAGCTTTGAAGGGGACATTGGATGACTTGGGCTTCTCCTCTTTACAGGCTGCAAAGTGTCTTCTGCCTCATCAGGGTGTGCAGATGCAGGGAGAGAAGGGCCGTGTTCAGGTTCACCATCTGTGTCCAAAAATAAAGCAATACATTTGGAGCTGGGGATAGTTTTTGTGGTAGTTGTTGGAAGGGCAGCACTTGAGTGAGACCAGGGATGGGGACTGGATTGACACACGTGGGCAGGCCACGTTTATCTGCAGAACAGGCAGCGTAGGAAGCTGCAAACCAATGGTGCCATTGCTGTTTGCTCATCCTTGGCCTCACTGTGACACTGCCAAAGGAGGGAATTCTGCCTTGGATAGCTGTGAAGTGTCCCTTGCCATGAACTAGAGCCAGATTCTGTAACAGGCATTGTGTTTGTGTGTGGATGGTTTGGTGCCCACCTTGTTTGAAACCATGTTTTCTAAAAGCCGTGAGGTTCCCCATCACCTCTCCCCGTGCACCCCCTTCTTGTCCTACAGTCTGTGCTTTGGGAAAAGGCTTCAAGACAAGTCAGTTGCTGGTAGAAATCTTTGATCAGCCAGCACCTGGGAATCACTTGGAACCATCACGGCTCAGAGCTGCTCTTGGGAATCATGAGACTTTTCATAGCCCAGCTCTGCTGCTCAGGGGGTGAGGGAGTGACCTGTGCTGTGTGACACACGCCAGGATGGACTGTGGGACTGTGTGATGGTGTCCTTGGCTAAGAACTAACTGTGGACAATGGCACAGACTGTGTCAGACACTCAGACCCACGTCTTGCCACAGAGATTCATCTGTCATTTGGCTTTGCAGTGTCACGCTCTTCACGTAGCATTTCTTCACAGTGCAAGTCTGTTCCTCCAGACCGGCTACCTGAAACTTCTGCCCTCTAGAAATGTATTTCTGAGAACATTTACAGTGCAGAAAGGCAGAATACAGCAAAAAACTAATGAAAATCTTGCTTGTTTCTCTAAATTAACAGAATTTAGAGCTGTTGGTAACTGTGTTACCAACCCCAGGAGTTTGGGGCTAGAGCCTTTCAGTGGGTACAGCTCTTTGAAGGAAGATGTCAGAGTATGTCTGAAAGTTTAAGATCCCAACAGATTCTGAATAAACATCTGAGCAAAACTAAAGGAGACAAATGCCACATGGCCACAGACACTATTGTGATCTCAGTTCTGTCTCATTTTCAAGTTTCAGGTTGCCATGTCTTTGCTGGCTGACACAATTTACATATCATTTTAAACAATTCTGAGTTGCTGCTATTGATTAAATACCAACTGCCTGAATAAATTTGGTGCTGAATTCTCCTACACCTGATAAAAGAAACAAAAAATAGGAAACCCTGAAAACCTGGATAGCAGAGCCCTACAGCTTGAGCTGAGGACTTGTCCTGTGTGTTTATTGATCTGAAGCAGCTCCTGTAGCCACCCCAGGCTCTGCAGGATCAGTTTTACCACTGCAGACCTGTTACCCAGAATGGGCCTGGCTTCTAGAGATCCTTTATCTTTGGATTAATTTGTTCATTTCTCTTAGTGGACTTCTTTGAGGAATTAGTGTCCTACCTGGCTGCTGGCAAGCTGCTGATTTCTTCAGTTCACGAGGGGGAGCTGGCAAAGAGAAGAATAAACCATCTCTAAACATTGCTGGTGATACACTTTTCTTTATTACATAAAATCTCCACAACTGATATGCTTTCAGGTCTTTGTTACTGTTTTGCTCTTATCACAGCTTCTAAATGTATAAGTATTAGAAATAATCCAAGGACACTTGATTACTAGAAAACCTTACAGAGTTCATATGTTGATTTTAAAACATATTATCT
>NW_021939798.1:2594133-2597145 GCF_001715985.3 Manacus vitellinus | reverse complement strand
TGAATCAGCAGTGTGTTTCCATGCCCACCAGCTGTAAGAATATGAATACTACTACTGATTTCTCTATTACTCAGTTGGAAAATGACAGTGCCTGCCTTGAAAAATCTGTTGTATTTATACTAACCCTTCTAAAAAGGCATAAAGGTTTTACAGGAGCCTAAAAATGACAGCACCATTGAAATGCAGCAGCACATCTACCAGACTGCTCTTGCAAACAGCAGAGAGTGTGTATTGACTGGGATGAAGGTACTGGGGCCTTGGAGTCATTTCTAACTCATTTTAGAAAAGCCAGAGGTTGAATGCAATACATTTAGATGTTCCACGGCCTTTTGCTGACTGGCTCCTCATTTTCTGCTGCCGAGATGGGGATCTGCTCGACTTCCCCTTGGGCTGCTTCTCCTTCTCCTTCTCCTTCACCTCCCTGTCAGCAGGTAAGGAATAGTCCCAGGTGACATCCTGGAACTGGAACATCAACACCCTGGCTGGGGAGTTGATCACCATCCTGGAGAAGGGAAGGAAGAGCCATTAAAGGCACAAGTACCACGGACACGTCAGTTCCTGCTTGAGGGACCCCTTTGTTTCTGTGCAATACAGAACCCCAGAGCTGAGATAGCCATCCCTTGGGGAAGGAAGCAGCACAATTAGCCCCATCAGTCAGACACTGCACATTTTAACTTGTGCTCTGCATGAACTCTCTGAGGCTCCTTTCATTCAGCTCTGTGGCAAAATTAGTTTTAAAATAATTAGGATGAAAATTGTCAACAGTGGGCTGAGCTATATCACTGCAGTGCTAAAAGAAACTGGAAATACCATATTATTAGGGATGTCAAAGTGTAGATTGGAGAGGTGTGATGGGTCTGGTTGGGATGGAATTAGTTTTCTTCACAGCTGCCCATTTATTACCCTGTTTTAGAGCTGTGGCCAAACCAGCATTGAAAACACACCAGTGTTTTAGCTATTGCTTCCACTAAAGCTGGGAACTACCTTTCATTAATGGTGCAGGAACCTGGAAGAATTTTCCATTAATGGCTTTTATAAGGAGGCTGTAGGACAGAGAAAGTCTTTGTCAGGCCTTGGCCTGATTCTCCAACCTCTTAAAAAAATTGGGTTCTGAATTCAGCTTTACAGTTGGGTCTGTATCTTAGGTTGTATAGAAGCAGGACATTGTACATTGCTGGATGAACAATTTATATCTCTTATTAGCCATTGTGAACACAAACAGATTAGTGAAGCAGTCAATAAGTAATAGAGCCCTTTAAAAGTTATTTGTGAGAAGGAAAAATACACAATTCCTTAAATTACAGTGTAATCTACCTAATTTGGTTCAGAGACCGATGGCAGCTGTTGTCACCAACCTGTTTTCTGCCACATGGAGAGAAGACAGGGGGTCCCCACTGCTGCTGACCACCAGCACGTTCAGGCAGGTCCCAGTCAAGAAGTTAAAGACACGGATCTTTCCATCAGCACAGCCACTGATGACTCTGAGGTAGAGGAACTCCAGAGACAGAACTGCCCTGAAAACACAGCAGGTGAGGGTTGGCACATCCCTCATGTTTTCACAGGGAGACACAGGCAACTCTCATTTTGTCCTGGAGGAGATGCAAAGCTCTGATTCCATCAACGGGCTGAACTGAGGAGCTCATCAACACACTCAAAAGCTCTACCAGAGAAGTCCTTCAGAATCACTCCAGGTCCAAATCAACCAGCCCAGTGCATCCTTCTACTGGAAGGTGTCCCTGCCCATGGCAGGGTGTTGGAAGGAGATGATCTTTAAGGTCCCTTCCAACCCAAACCATTCTGTGATTCTACCATTCTGTGCTCCCCATAGCAACCAGCCTGGTTCTGGCCATCTGCTGCATTTTAAATTTCAGTTTTCTGTAGGAAAGTCAATGAAAACAGTATGATTCTACGGTTTTCACAGTTCTATATACAATTAAAGTATCAGAAAATGGCAGAATATACAAATGGTCAGGTTCAGCATGAAACTGGGCCACCTCCAACACAGAGTGTGTTCCTGACTGGGCAGTGTGATACCCTCTGGCACATAGGTTGGGATCATTGGAATACTGGACTGTGCACCCTCAGTCTTTAGTCATCCCTATTGGAGAAATGGTAGTTGTGGATTTGCATTTCAGGGTGTTGCAGGTCTTAACTGAGGAATGCTGGTTGTGATCACGTGGTGCCTGGCACAGCCTTTAGGATGAAAACTGTTGAAAGTGAGGATAATTCAAAGGCTAAGACTGACAGCTGGTTGAGGCATTTTCTTTTCCTATAAGGGATGCATTTTCTTTGCAGGTTTAGTACACTGTTGACTACAACTTGAAACACATCTGGTTCCTACTTAGGATGGAAGAAAGCCATTAGGCGTTTCCTAAGGTTTCCCAACATGCTCCATCCCAGGACAAATCCATCGCTGCCTCCCGTGAGGAGGTGCCACTGATCAAAGGACAAGCAGCTCACTGGGCCTTGGTGCTTCTCTAATGTCTGCAAAGTAAAAGAAATAGGTGCAACACTGTCAGCAGAGCTGCTGAGGTATCTGATGGCATTCAGGACTCCAGCCCTATAATGTGTTGTTTATTGGGTGTTACTGTAGCAGTGCACCCTCTGGATAGCTGTGTTAGTCTTATGGTCCCTTAAAAGAAATATTCTGAGCTTGTTGACACCAATGAGCCACTAGCATGGAATTTGCATCTTTATTACATGTGATAAATAGATGTTACTGCACCAAGACCTTTGTGATCCCAGGAACAGTATCTCAGATATCCCACCTCCAGATGAGTTCAGTTGGCAATAGCCAGGCTGGAGATGGGGTACCTGAGATATTTGAGATATCTCTCTATTTGCAACTCTCTTCCCTGCAGGTAAAGAGCTTCACTCCTTTCACAGATATGGACTAATGCCAAGGGCCATAATGCCAGGGAGGGGGTGCAGTCACCGTCCCTGGAGGGGTTTGAGCAGAGCCTGGATGTGCCATCAGTGCCATGGTCTGGGTGACAAGGTGGGGTTGGGTCA
>NW_021939798.1:2585217-2592598 GCF_001715985.3 Manacus vitellinus | reverse complement strand
CAGTGTTTTAGCTATTGCTTCCACTAAAGCTGGGAACTACCTTTCATTAATGGTGCAGGAACCTGGAAGAATTTTCCATTAATGGCTTTTATAAGGAGGCTGTAGGACAGAGAAAGTCTTTGTCAGGCCTTGGCCTGATTCTCCAACCTCTTAAAAAAATTGGGTTCTGAATTCAGCTTTACAGTTGGGTCTGTATCTTAGGTTGTATAGAAGCAGGACATTGTGCATTGCTGGATGAACAATTTATATCTCTTTTTAGCCATTGTGAACAAAAACAGATTGGTGAAGCAGTCAATAAGTAATAGAGCCCTTTAAAAGTTATTTGTGAGAAGGAAAAATACACAATTCCTTAAATTACAGTGTAATCTACCTAATTTGTTTCAGAGACCGATGGCAGCTGTTGTCACCAACCTGTTTTCTGCCACATGGAGAGAAGACAGGGGGTCCCCACTGCTGCTGACCACCAGCACGTTCAGGCAGGTCCCAGTCAAGAAGTTAAAGACACGGATCTTTCCATCAGCACAGCCACTGATGACTCTGAGGTAGAGGAACTCCAGAGACAGAACTGCCCTGAAAACACAGCAGGTGAGGGTTGGCATGTTCCTCGTGTTTTCACAGGGAGACACAGGCAACTCTCATTTTGTCCTGGAGGAGATGCAAAGCTCTGATTCCATCAACGGGCTGAACTGAGGAGCTCATCAACACACTCAAAAGCTCTACCAGAGAAGTCCTTCAAAATCACTCCAGGTCCAAATCAACCAGCCCAGTGCATCCTTCTACTGGAAGGTGTCCCTGCCCATGGCAGGGTGTTGGAAGGAGATGATCTTTAAGGTCCCTTCCAACCCAAACCATTCTGTGATTCTACCATTCTGTGCTCCCCATAGCAACCAGCCTGGTTCTGGCCATCTGCTGCATTTTAAATTTCAGTTTTCTGTAGGAAAGTCAATGAAAACAGTATGATTCTATGGTTTTCACAGTTCTATATACAATTAAAGTATCAGAAAATGGCAGAATATACAAATGGTCAGGTTCAGCATGAAACTGGGCCACCTCCAACACAGAGTGTGTTCCTGACTGGGCAGTGTGATACCCTCTGGCACATAGGTTGGGATCATTGGAATACTGGACTGTGCACCCTCAGTCTTTAGTCATCCCTATTGGAGAAATGGTAGTTGTGGATTTGCATTTCAGGGTGTTGCAGGTCTTAACTGAGGAATGCTGGTTGTGATCACGTGGTGCCTGGCACAGCCTTTAGGATGAAAACTGTTGAAAGTGAGGATAATTCAAAGGCTAAGACTGACAGCTGGTTGAGGCATTTTCTTTTCCTATAAGGGATGCATTTTCTTTGCAGGTTTAGTACACTGTTGACTACAACTTGAAACACATCTGGTTCCTACTTAGGATGGAAGAAAGCCATTAGGCGTTTCCTAAGGTTTCCCAACATGCTCCATCCCAGGACAAATCCATCGCTGCCTCCCGTGAGGAGGTGCCACTGATCAAAGGACAAGCAGCTCACTGGGCCTTGGTGCTTCTCTAATGTCTGCAAAGTAAAAGAAATAGGTGCAACACTGTCAGCAGAGCTGCTGAGGTATCTGATGGCATTCAGGACTCCAGCCCTATAATGTGTTGTTTATTGGGTGTTACTGTAGCAGTGCACCCTCTGGATAGCTGTGTTAGTCTTATGGTCCCTTAAAAGAAATATTCTGAGCTTGTTGACACCAATGAGCCACTAGCATGGAATTAACATCTATTTTGCATCTTTATTACATGTGATAAATAGATGTTACTGCACCAAGACCTTTGTGATCCCAGGAACAATATCTCAGATATCCCACCTCCAGATGAGTTCAGTTGGCAATAGCCAGGCTGGAGATGGGGTACCTGAGATATTTGAGATATCTCTCTATTTGCAACTCTCTTCCCTGCAGGTAAAGAGCTTCACTCCTTTCACAGATATGGACTAATGCCAAGGGCCATAATGCCAGGGAGGGGGTGCAGTCACCGTCCCTGGAGGGGTTTGAGCAGAGCCTGGATGTGCCATCAGTGCCATGGTCTGGGTGACAAGGTGGGGTTGGGTCAAAGGTTGGAGCTGATGATTTCAGAGGTCTTTTCCAACCTCACTGATTCTGTGATTCTCTAATTCTGGATGCCTGATAAGGTAATTTATGGACTCTGGCCTCAAGCCTTACAGTGCTGAGCAGATACTCAGCTGCTTCAGCTTTAAAAACTGGTTCTGAGAGCAAGTTTCACATTTTGGGCCCCCAGATTTCAATACCTCCACATTTTAATACCTCCAGCCACAAGTCAGTCGAGCCCTCCCACCCTCTTCCCAGGTTCTGAATGTTTGTACCAGAGCAGAGATGAACATATCTAGAGAGAATGAATAATGATGGGTGTGAAGCAAGGCAAATCAAACCCTGCCTTAAAATCAAGCTGTTTGCAAGTCAGTTCTTAAATTATTTGTGGTCTATTTTATTGGTTTAGACTTCTTTTGGGATTCTTTTGGGGGATTATTTTCTTTTTTTAGAAAATCTCTGGCAAAAGCAAAAAAACACAACTATGATAAACCAGCACAGATTTTTGATCATTTAGCACAAAATTATCCACCTGAGAAGAAGCTCACCTTGATCAGAGCACCTGTATCAGCACACCAGACCTTCACCAGCCCTTGCTCACACCCACTGACCACGTGGGTCCCGTCCATTTTCACTGCCCAGACAGCACTGTTGTGCATCAGAGTGTTGAGACATTTCCCACTCTTCAGGCTCCACACTGTTAGGGGCAAAGTAGAGAAATATTAAAAATACATCTGCCCAAATGATGAGTTTTGCTGAGTGCAATCCGAATTCAAAAATACTGTTGGAATTACAGTCACACCTTGTCCCTGCAGCTCTGTGTGGAGCTGAGTGTTGACTTAAAAAGGGTAATTTCATGTCAGAAGAATTGAATGTAAAGTGCAGAAAATAGCACATCTTTTCCATCCTTATTCTACCAGGAAACCTCTGGCAAAGCTGAAAGTTGATAGCACTTGCCCAGGAGTTGGGCTGGCATTATAGCCACAAAGGCATTAATAGTGAATAAAAGCAGAAATTATGAGAATCAGTCAAAGAGACAGCTAGAGACTGTGTGTCTCAGCTTTGGCTCTTCTGGAAGGAAAGATATGGGACACTGGGATTCACCCCCTGGCTGACACACTTCCTTCCATACTCACACTCCTCACAGCTCCATGTACTCTGCCCATTATCCTCCACTGTTGGCCTTTGGCTGAAAGCTCCTGGTCTTGGCTCTCACCTTTCACCATCCCATCTCCAGCTCCTGACACAAACTGCTCTTTGTGTAAATCCAAGCAGGTGATTGTCCCATAGTGACCATTAAAGCTTTTCAGACAGGCACCACTGTGTATATTCCAGCACCTACAGAGCAGCACCAAAGGGGGAAGACAGTGACCAATTTAACTGATGGCTTATTCATCTTATTCATTAATAAGATGCTCAGAGAGGTCAGAGATGCCACCTCTAAGATTGCCCAGGGAGCTGGTAGATGCTCCATCCCTGGAAGTGTCCAAGGCCAGGTTGGATGGGGCTTGGAGCAACCTGGGCTGGTGGAAGGTGTCCCTGCCCATGGCAGGGGGTGGGACTGGATGGCCTTTAAAGGTCCCTTCCAACCCAAACCATTCCATGATTCTGTGATGACTGTCTAATACATAATGTGCCCAACTCTTCTCCCACACACACAAGGTAAAAACCAGGAGTTGTTCCACTGAGGTGTCAGAGAATTTGGAATGCTCAAGTCAGTCTTAGTGTTAAATTTTTACCCCTATACTTCCATTCTCCCTAAATTTGCCGAGGGGCTGGTACCCCATGGCACAGCCCCAGCTCACCTGATGCTGAGGTCCAAGTCTGCAGTGAGCAGGAGCCCCTTCTCTTCACTGAGGTGGAGAGCTCTGGTGCTCCCAGCGTGGCCATAGAGCAGGGCAGGCACCTCCTTCCCTGCTGGCACCCCGAGCAGCCTCACTCTTTGGTTGGCAGAGGCCACAGCCACCAAGCTGCCACCACTGTAATGGATCATTCTTCTTTTGTCTGACCTGGGTAAGAAACAGTGACTGAGATGAGCTTTGGCCAGCTGCAAGGTACAACAGCTCTGAGGCTGAGAGAGGCATTTCTCTGGTGCTCACCTGAGCAACCTGATGGGCAACAGTGGGTGAATCCTTTGCAGGGCACCACAACCACAGTCCTAGCTCTGCACACCCAACTTTATATCAGGGGGGTGGGCTTAAAGAGGGGAGAGGGCTCATTCCCAGCCCCATAGCCCTTGTGATACACCATGGATTGCTAACCCATCTGCCTTTAAAAACAGCTTCTCTTGGTATCTTTATTAAAACAATGGATTTGACACGGAGATTCCTCAACACTGATGCCGAGAGACCCTTCCCCAGCCATGCCTTCTCACAGAAGGATCACAGGGAGTGGGACAGGGTTTCTAGAGCTGCTGTTTGGCCCCACAGCCAGGCATCTACTCACTGGGCCATGAGGACACGGGTATTGTAGGAGCCACAGAAGACATTTCTCTCTTCCAGCTGGATGTTGCTGGTTTTCAGATTACGATAGGCTGCCTGCAGACTGACTTCCTCTGTCTGAGGGAAAGAAAAATAGGGAAAAGTAACTGAGGGAAGGAGAAATGCAGCATTATTCAATAGAATTAAACACACTGGTCCCCACTACAGTGATGAGCCCAACAGAGGCACAAAGGGTTGCTGAGGAACACCCAGAGTGCAGGAAGTCCTTGCTTAGTCAAGGATTATTCCCATGCCATGTTCCGTGGCAAAAATTGAAGCCCTGAGAGTTGCACCCTTTGTTTTGCAGGCAGAAGGCCCAGGCTTGGCAGCACCCCTGGCCTCAGGGCTTTGTGTGCAACTGGGGATGCATGAGGATGAGGCAGGAATTTGGGAATGCAGGCTCCCTCTCGTGTGAGAAGGTGCTGAGCAAGCCCCTCATGATGGGGCAAGCCAGAAGCAGAAGTGGGAGAAGAGTAAAGCAACTCTAAATTCACAGTCTTCCAAGAAGTGTCTTGGAAGTGTCCTGTCTTCCAAGACATGTCCTTCTCCCTCCCCAAATACTCAAGTGCAGGATCCATGGAAGGTAAGCAGCTTCCAACATACCTTTGATGATTTGCGTCTCTTCAGGTCGTTGCCTTTCTCTTCAGTGACATCACCCTTTTCATTTAACTGTGGAATTTGCACAGTGACTCTTTTAGCATAGTTTGGGATGGTTTTTCTAGGACACAGCTCCTGGAACAAACCAGTTGAGGCAACAATAACTGCAGAGTCCGTGCACACCAGGGAAGCTGCTCATGTGCTGATGCTTCAGGATGTCCGTGGGATGCTGAAGTTACGTGCACAGCTGAGCTGCACACGCTGCCTTGTTGTTGTTTGAGACCTGCCTTGCATTTATGACTTTGTCTGTCTAAAGGTTTAACTTCTTGTGAAAAGTAATTGCTTTTTTTTTATTTTCCCCATACTCTAGTCTTAAGCTTTTAATCATCAGCAAGATTTTGAGCGCGTCTCATCTTTGGTGAGCACTCAGTTGGTTCAGAACCCAAACCCACTGAGTTGAGAGGTTTTCAAAACACCTTGATCAACATTTAAGATTCATTTTGAGCATGTGAAACCTTCCATGAAGCCTTCTTTGAAGGTTAGCACAGAGCTGAGGTTCTGTGCTCGCTTCACAAATCAAAGCATGCAAAGGCTCCAAATTGTCTCTTGGGGGATGTGCCTTTACACCTCTCTCAGTGTCCTGCTAACCAGGACAAGCCTTTTCCATGAATTCTGCTTTCCTGTGTCCCAACCACCACCTCCCACTCCTCACAGAGACATTGCATTTCCATTGCCCTTTCCAGAGCAAATAAAGCTCATTTCTGAGCTGCCTCAGGGAGCTGTTGTAGCTCTGCCCAATTTCCACTATTCTAAGAAGTCCAGTATTTTCATTGTGACCAAACTCTGCTTTCTTGATGACAAGAATGTTTTGATCCATTTTTGGAGTCACAGGCTCTCTAAAGGTCAGTAAAAGCTGTTCTCTTGTGCTTACTTGAGCCAGTGTGAACAGGTAACCTGGTTTTGCTATGCAGATGGAGACTTGCAGAGTTGGGAGGCAGCCTCTAGTACAAGTATCTCCATGTAAACTCTTAAGCAGCAGGAAAACACCCTCTTTTTAAAGTGCAGGAGCCCAGGTGCCATACCTTCAGCTGCAGGAAATCCTGCTGTACTGTGGCTCGACACTCACGTTCCTCTTTGACTGCTCCGGCCAGAAAAGCCCAGTAACTGTTCACATCAGAGCAGGCACTGAGGGATTTTTCATCCAAAAACCCTGAGAAATTAAAGGGACAGATTGGCTAACCCCTGTCCACACTGGAGACCATTCCTTACCCCCAAGGGAAACCACCCTGGGAAAATCAGAGCAGCTTTACCCAGGATGTACAGGGACAGCTGCAGGGGCAGGCAGCGGGTGAAGTCCTGGCACTGGGTGACTTCAGAGCGTGACTGGAGAGATGCAGGATCCATGGTGACATGGTGATCAGCTACAAACACAGGTGAGTTGTCCTCTGCATCAGGGCCCTCCTGAACTCAGTGTTTTGGGCTGGGAGCACGTTGCTGGTGGTGGATGACCTGGCAGACAGGGGAATTCACAGCCCCGTAAGTGTCTGGGTTTGGGTGGCCCTTCACAGCACTGTTGTTAGTGAAGCCCTGCAGGAGTTGGTTGGTGTTAGTCTGATTCTTCTGCTCGTTACTTTGGTGCTGTATTAACCAAAGGAAAATGCTGAGAACGCTCCAGGTGTGGCAGGACAGCTCACACCAGTGGGGTCTGAGGGGCAGCATGACAACTCTTCCCCCTCACCCCTGCCCTGGAGAGCACTGAGGGTTCTCCACAGCTGGAAACATCAGGGAGGCAGAGGGGCCACAGGAGACCCTGAGTGAGCTTGGTGGGGATGAAGTGCAGCAGTTTTCTCTTTCACAAGGCACTTTGCTTCCTCCACATCTCCCTATAGCATGAGAGGGTGACTGTCCCAGACTCTCAAACCCACCTCCTGCCAAGGACGTAGCACTGCTTTACTGAAAAGACTGGGAAACCTTCTCTTTCTTTAGCCGTAAGATTTTCTAGTCATACGATTAGAGCTACGACACTGCTGAAGGAAAGAAAGGGGGACTGATGTCTCTGTTGTCCCCAGGACAAGGGAAGGTCAAACGCAGCGAATGCCCCTCTCACGTTCGTAGTTCCTGCTGCTGTCCGCGGACACCTCAAGCATCTCTGCCCCACTCCAACACCCCTCAGAGGGTCCGCGGTCACCCCGCAGCCGAGCACACGGCCAGGTCAGCTCCTGTCCGGCA
>NW_021939798.1:2575896-2584067 GCF_001715985.3 Manacus vitellinus | reverse complement strand
CACACGAGCACATCTGGCACAGGCTCAGCCACCACACCTCTGGCCGAGAGCACACATGGTTCTTGGCAGGGCGAGCTGGTCACAAGCCAATTCCCAACAAAAGATGGGATTCTTCCTGCAGAAGAGGGCTGGAGGAGAAGAGGGTGGAGGTTTGGGTCCGTGCTAGTCCCTGCAGAGGAGGGAGACTCTCAGCAGAGGGAATTAAGTGGTGCTGGTGGGGAGGAGCCAGCAGCACTCCCCCAGGGCAGAGCATCTCCCAGTCCAGCTGCAGGATGAGGGGCCAGGATGTGTCTGAGCAGCACTGACAGGAACAGCCAGGACCTCTGCACCTGCCCTCATATTTGGCCACATAGAAGGGCAGTTTGCAGGTGTCAGGCCAGGAATTTTGATGCCACCTGCTGGGCTCATCCCAACCAGGCTCTGGGCAATCTCTCCCGTGGCCACAGTGCAATTCCTGACACCTCTACTACAGCTCTCTCTCAAATCACCAAAAACGTAACTGGCAGTGGACCTCCAAGGCCTGGGATGTCTCTGTTCCAATATTTTGATTTTTCCTGCTGGTGGCCAGAGGGGGTTCCTGCTCCCACCAGTCCTGCAAACACACTCAGCCAAAGTGATTTGGGATCCCAAAGGGATCTGGGGGGAGAGGGTTGTGCTGTCTGGAGGGGCAACCCACAGCAGGGCCAGGAGCCTGAGGCCAGGAGGTCACCATGACTCACTTGTTTATCCCGTCCCACCCCATCCCGTCCCTGCTCTTCCCATGGATTGCTCTGAATTCTTGGCTGGGGTGCCTGCAAGTGGGGAACTTTGCTCGTGGGGTGACTGGGATTTTGGCAGGGGGGTGAGCAGCCTCTCAGTGACTGACACTGGGATTTTTTTTTTCCATGGCAGCCAAACAATACAAAGAAATCACTCAAACAACAGGAAAAGAAACAGCCCTGGGGATTAATTTGAGCTGCAAAGTTTAAATCCAACGGAAAATTCCCACTTCTGTGGGTGAGCTCAGGCAGAGCCTGTGCCCACTGCCTGGACATCAATGGCATTTCAGTGCAACACTCATTGCCACGACAGGTTTTTGAAAGGTGAATGTTTCTAATTAAACAAAAAAAAAGAGTTATTATATTTTATTATATTTATACTTCTATATATTTGTATATTATGTAATGTTTTCTATGACATTATGAAATGGTCTATATAAAATAGATTGGCATATATCTGCAACACTCATTGCCACGACAGGTTTTTGAAAGGTGAATGTTTCTAATTAAACAAAAAAAAAGAGTATTTATATTTTATTATATTTATATACGTATCAATTTCTGTCACTTGAAATAAGGGAAATACCTTAAATCCACCCAATAAAAAACACTCAGCACTGTTTCAGATATCTCTTTCTATCTTGATACAGTTTGATTTCCTGCTGCAGGTGGGAGCTGTAGATTTCCTCCTGGTCCATTAGGATTTCTTACATGGACAGAACACACAGATAACTCCTGGAAATGATGAGGATGGAGGAGGAAAGTTTGGGTCTTTATTTGAAAACATATTTGGTTTAGAATAATGCCTTGTCTCCTTCCATAAATTATTAGATTTCAGGAAGGATGGATGACTATTTAGTAGGAGGTTGCAGCATTTCTTTCCCTTCCTTTTTATTTCCGAAGGGGGGGAGCATTTTGTTACATTTTATTAAATAAACCCCTGTTTTCTCCCCACTGCATTTTCTCCTTCACACCAGCATTTCATTCTCTGGGCCAGAAACCCTCCAGTAAAGTTTTAATTTGTTTATTTGGTGTGTTTATGTTTTATTTCTGATCTTCCATGACCACTGGAAGACGTCGAAGGGGCAAGTCGTGAAGTGTAATTCTGAACCCCAAGCACGTCTCCTAATCGTGGAGCTAAAAATATCTCTGACTTACTCTTTTGCCAGGATAAAGATTCCAAAATCCAGTTCCTTCAGAAGGCCATCGATGTGGTGGTGCTGGTGACAGGGGAGCCCCTGGCAGTGAGGCCAGTGCGTGTCGTGGCTGGACACGAGCCCGAGAAAACCAATGAGTTCCTCCAGGCCATTGGCAGGTGTTGTTTGAACAAGGTGGGACTGCCTTTTGTACACACAGGGAGGTGGGAGCAGTTGCTTTGATATTTATTGGTGGCCCAGGGGATCCCTCAGTCAAACCTCTTAATTCTGGAATGAAAGTCATTTTTCCACTGGGCCTTTTTTGAATATGGAAACGCAGCAAAGGAGATATTTGATAAGTGGTTGAAAACAACTGCAGGGGCAGCTCTTACACTGAATTATTACATTTTTACATGTAATTTCTGTTGTTACATTCTTAAAATAATTCTTATATTAAAAGTGACGGGGATTCTTTGCTTAAAAGTGTTACAGAGATTTTTGAAATACAAAGATATTTCAAAAAACCTTTCAAAAATACCCTTCAAAACAAAGGTGTTTCGGAACCCCTTGAATTAATGAGTGTGCAGAAATTGTGTCTGTTTAACAATGAAATATTACAGTGTTTACGGGCTACCTGGGAGTTTGCTTTGCATTATCTTTGCTAATAATTGAAATTATTTTGTTTTAATTGGCTGTGTTAATTCCTTATGAATCACTTGAGATCAGGGAAGGGGAATGTTGATAAATATATGCATTTATAAACCAGGAGAGAATCAGGAGTCAACCTCAGTGTAGTKRWTKSMAARSYWWTYCYKKTTYMRGRARGRAAAWTYCCYKGRAAWKGGRWTGGGTTTTTTTGGTTGCTGCTGATGGAACAAGTATTGGGTGACAGTGGAGTGGCCTGAGAGTGAATGCAGATCCAACATTGTGTGATTTTAAGAATATTTAACCAATCTGACAGTCCTGGTATAATCATTTGACAGCTTTTTCATAATTTTGAAATATATTTAAGCAGTTGCAATGAGAATTGTAATACACTAAAAAAAACCCACTATCAATTTCTATAGTTCTGGTTCATTTAATCAAATTATAACAAGAATTAATTAATTAGGACCTTAAAGGGAGGTGTTTGATATAAAAGAGCTCCTGGGAAAGAATTCAGTGGTCTCAGAGGCCTTTTCTCTGATTGATTCTGTGAAGGAGAAAAAAAAAAAGAGCTTTATTTATAACAACCACAGCAGCAAACCCAGAAGAAAAGCCCAACCCCCGGGTCATGTTGATCACAGAGTTAGGAAAAAAGGAGACGTTTCCTAAAAGAATTTCCTCATTTCCCTGATGTTTTTCTGTTCCTTGCAGCTCTCCAGTGATGCTGCTGTAAAAAGGGTCTTAGCTGGGGAAAGAGCTGATCCTAAAGGGAAACCTCCATCCTCCAAACCTCGAGAGAAAGAAAGCAGAGAGTCCAAACCAGAAGAACCAAAAAGCCATAGGGATAAAGAGGTAGAATTTGCATTTTTTTTGGAGGGTATTATTTATTTGGTTGTTTTTTTGTCTGTGTAAAGTCACTGAGTGCTACCGGAATTAATTTGGAGTGTTGACTTTCTTTTTAGAGCAGGAGGGACCCTGAAATCAAAGACAGAAGCTCAAGCAGAGACAACAAACCCAAAGAGAGCAGAGAAAGAGAAAAGGAGGGTGAGAAACAGAAGGATAATAAAGAGAGGCACAAAGAACCAGAACATGAGACCTCGAGGGAAGGAGAAAAACGAGAAAGGGAAAGAAGCAAAAAACCAACCAAACAAGGAAGAGAACCCGAAAAAAGCAAAGGAAAAGGAGACACAGAAGATGATCTGGAGCGTGAGAAAGGACAGGAAAAAGAGAAAAAACATGAAGGAGGAAGAGAAAAGGACAGAGTGAAAGGAAGAGGCAAAGAGAAGGGCAGGGACAGGGAANCATTATTACTTTTATTAATATATAATATTTATTAAAAACATTTATTAATATATAAGTGTATTTTATTTGTTTATATTTTATTAATGAAATAGAGGAAACAAACAAATCATCCTGGAATTTGTGAGTCCAGGACACCAGACAGGAAGTTTAACAAGAGACAACTCCCAGGGATGATGAATTTGGAACTTTGCTTTGAGTTTCTCTTCATAATACATAAAATTAGTTGAACCAAAAGACCCAAACCATAGTGTTGGTGTAGTGTCTCTTCTCAAGTGTGCAGGGAAGAAAAGGGGAAGGTAGAAGTTGTTGAATAAACTTTGAGCAGCTGATGCACTTTGCCTGGGGACAGCTCAGGAGGGAAGAGCCCAGCTGGGCTTTGGTGCAGCCACCTCAGCACTTCGTGGGGTGGGACCTAAAGTGGGTCCAAACCACTTCTTATGGACCCAAATCCAGTGGTACCTTGTCCTTCTTTCTGCTCATTTTCTTCTTAGGGCTTTTGGAGGGCAGGGACCTGTAGAGAAGCAGAGCTCTGCAAGGCTTTGGGATCCTTTCAGGAGCAGCTGGTGAGACCTTTCTGCCCCAAAAATTAAAATAGCGGGGCAGGGTCTGCTACAAACCCACATGGAAAGACCCAGGTGACTTGCACAACAACAACAGCAACAAAAAAAGAGCATTTTGACTCACAAAAAAAATAAAAGAATTAATTCAAAGTCATGTTTTTGGGACTAAACTCACACAGAAACAACATGAGAGAAGATGATCCGGTTAAATACAGAAGTCAATAAACCACCTGGGTTGTTTATCTGGGCAGATCTGCTGGAGGAAATCACCATGGGTGTTCCTGTCTCTCAGTCAAGTGTCCCAAAACCTTGGCCAGGATCCAGACGTGTCCCATGTCACAGGGAGGAGCATGGGGAGCAGAGCCAGGGCACGGCATGGATGGGAAGAGGGTCTGATGAGGGGCTTGTAGTCTCAGAAACACTGAGTTACCAAGTCTGGAGGCACCTCTGGGAGTCATCTCCAACCTCCTGGTCCAGTGGGACCAGTGGGAAGAGGCTGCTCCAGGGCATGTCTAGTTGGGCTTTGAGTATCTCCAAGGATGGAGACTCCACAACCTCTCTGAGCAACCTCTTCCCACGTTGGACCACCCTCCCAGTAAAATAGTGGTTTCTTTTGTTTAAGGAGAATTTCCTACATTTTGGGTTGTGCCCACTGTCTCTTGGCACCTTGGAGAGGAGCCCAACCCTGTCTCCCTTATCCCTCTCCATCAAGTATTTATCCACGTGGGTAAGATCTCCTTGAGCCATCTCCTGCCCAGGCTCAGCCATCCCAGCTCTCTCAGCCTCTCCTCATCAGAGGGGTGCTCCAGGCCCTTAGTCTTCACTGAACTCGCTCCAGCATGTCCACATCTCTCTTTTCCTGTGGAGCCCAGAGTGGGACACAACACCCCAAGGTGTGTCAGTCAGAATCTGCCCCTCGACCTTCTGGAGATGCTCTGCCTGGTGCAGCTCAGGAGGCTGGTGGTCTTCTGGGCTGTGACAGTGCATTGCTGGGCCATGGTCACTTTGGTGGCCACCAGGACCCCCTGGGCCATCTCTGCCAAGCTGCTCCCCAGCGTGTTCTGCTGCTCTTCCTTCCCAGGGCAGCACTTGGTGTTTGTCCTTGCTGAACTTCCCCAGGTCTCTCTCAGCCCTTGTTTCCAGCCTTTCCAGGTCCCTCAGGATGGCAGCACCTCTCTGGGGTGGCAGCCACTCCTCCTGGGTCGGTATCATCTGAGGGTGCACCCTGCCCCCTCAGCCAGGGCATTCATGAAGGTGTCAAACAACATTTCTGGAGACTTCTGGTCCACAGGCTTTTGAGCACAGCCTTCATGACAGCGCCAGTGGGCAGATCTTATACCATGGGAGCTTTCAGCCTGGGCTTTGGGAAACCCACCCAACCTCCCTGCCTTTCTTCTTGCACCTTCCGCATCAAAGCCCATTTTCCAGGTGATTCCCAGATCCCACTTTGGGCATGAAGCAAAGCTACACCCACAGGTTTCCCTGATCCCGTGCTTTGCTTCAGTTCTGCTGGCTTAGACTAAGCTGTTACACTTCCACTAAGGCAATTAATGTTATCCTAATGCCATTTCCCCCCATCAGCATCCCAAAGCCTCTGAGGTGCTCCGCTCACCCGGGGGCCTCTTCCACGAGGAATGAAGGATGAGTAAGCACGGCTGCAAAGCATTTCAGTCTCTCCCTCTTTCTCTTCTGCCAGCCCAGGGGTGAGGCAGCCCTAGCAGCCCCTCACTGCGTGGCCCAGACCAGCTCATGACTAAGCTGGGAGTATTTTTGGTTGCTCTTAATAATGCA
Source organism: Manacus vitellinus (assembly GCF_001715985.3). Taxonomy (NCBI): domain Eukaryota; kingdom Metazoa; phylum Chordata; class Aves; order Passeriformes; family Pipridae; genus Manacus; species Manacus vitellinus. The sequence continues at coordinate 2,577,875 of NW_021939798.1, read as the reverse complement.
GCAGAACTCGCTGCATCGGAGTCTGGCCGTAATTATGTCATTTGTCATCACTGTCATCCCCTCTCACTGCTCTGTAGCTCCATGGCAGTGTGATGCTAAAGCCCCTGACACACTCCTGGGGGTTGTTTCTGGGGTTTGCTGTGGGATGCCTCAAGAAAATCCAGTTTTACACCATCAACCAACCCTGATCTGCCCTAGCGAGTGGGAGAGGCACAGTTTGATTTGTCTCAGTGATAAAGGGTGGTTTGTTTGGTCCCAGAGCTTTCTCCTGGTGGGACACGGGCAAAGCAGTGGCCAAGCAAAGCATCATCATTGGCTGATGAGGAGCCAGAAGCCAACAGGAGGTCAACAGTGGCCAACTTGGGTCAACCATGCCTATCTCAGGGTCAACAGCTTCTGGTGCAGCAAGGTTTTAATTTTAATAGTGTCAGCAGTGGGTGATGTGGACAGTGGTGGCAAAGCAGAGCAGAGCACAATCCCAGTGCTGGGAACAGCCGTGGGAAGGGCAATGGTTAATCAGGGGCTGCCAGACTTCATTTGGATTCAGGAGAAAAAAGAGAGACAGACGTTCTGCCCTTTAATCAGAGTTTGCACAGAAGGCAAAGGAATGGAGGCTCTGTTTGAAGTGCCTGCAGGATCCATCCCTCTCCAGAGGGATGCACATCAAAGGTGGACATGCCCTGAAGCTCACTTGGCCCTGTGGTGTGGAGACAGCCCAGATGTCTATTGACACTTGGCTGGGTCCTGCTCCACAGGCACAGCCCTGCTGCCACACTGGGAATCAGGCAAGCTGGGGGAACCACCTATGGTGGAAATCCATCACCACCACAGGGAATGATCTCCAGCACCACATTTGTGATTGAACTGAAAAATATGATTAAACTTCCTGAAAGCATTTTAATTTCTAATCCTCCCCCTACTTCCCCACACCACCCATCTGATGTGTGCTGGGTGTGAGGAGTGAGGGGAGGCTGGGGTGGATTTACAGCTGCACCAGCCCCTTCCCATACAGCCTGGAGAGCAGGGCTGGCTGCAGCAGGGGGTTCTTCATCTGTGCTGCTTGTGGTAGGTCTGGATTATGGACAAGGGGCACAATTCCACGCTCTGAATCGCTCCAGGAAAAGAGCCTTCTACTCCCCCCGAACCCTCGCTCCTACTGGGACCAGGATCCCGCTCCCAGTTCTCCATAAACATGGCTCAATCTTTAAACAATGTTTGGAGAGGGCAAATCTTGCACTGTGCTCATGGAAAATGAGCTGAGCTTTGCCATGCTCCCATTTTCCCTGTTGGGGAGATGGACATCCCAGCAGGATGCTGGGGAGTTGTTACAAAAATCATCTCAAGGATGTAAAACACATGTCTTAGAACAGCTGCACTGCCCTGAAACCTTCCCATCCTGCTGTTCACCTTTCTGCAATAATTATGGAGAGGAGAAAAGAATCCCCCCCTTCTCCTCTGCTGCCTTGCAATCACTCTGTGTCCTCACCCAGGGCACGCTGCTTCTTTGCTCCATGTGTGTGTATTTACCACAGCCATAAACCCCATCAAAATGTGCTAATTCCAAGAATGGGGAAAAAAACCAGCACTTGCACTTGGCACAACGGGGAGGGATGATCACACCCTCCCAAGTACCTCTGGGAGAGATGCACCCCGGGATCTGAGCTGGTGACTTGGCACTGACACCGTGTCCCTGTGGATGGGACATCTTCCCTGGGGATTGGGAGCTCCTCCACTGGGGTTTTCCAGCTGGGAGTGAAACACCTTCCTCTGCAGTTCTGCTGTAGGTGCCAGCTCCTGGGTTTTGGGCTTGGAGCCCACAGAAGGCAGAGTGGGGCTCCCTGTGCCTTGTGATCCCTCCAACTGACCCTGAGGGCTTTGGGTTGGGGACAAGGGGCTCTGGCCACCTCTGCACCTCCTCCAGAATCAGCCAGGTCCTCTGTCCCCGGGGTCTGTGTGGCAGGGAGGGAGCTGGACCCTTC
>NW_021939798.1:2573262-2575009 GCF_001715985.3 Manacus vitellinus | reverse complement strand
CACGGAGGGAGGGAGGGAGGGAGGGATGTGGGTCAGGAGGAGCCTGCACTGCACCTGCGGGTGGGGACGGCGGGGCCAGCCCGGCTCACGTCAGGGCTCTGGACTGTCAGACTGTTTTCCACTGAAATGGGCTGCTCTGATGCTAATTTGCTTTGACCCATCTGGGCCAACACTATCAGATCTTGGAGCTTCAACGGCACCGAGATGCTGGGGGTGGGTGGCAGGGACAGCTCTGTCACTGTGTGCACGACGAGGGAGGATTAAAGCCACAGGCAAGTCGGGGTGGTCAGACTGACCTTATTGGCACCACTGTGTTGGTAAAAACAATAAGATTCAAGCCTGATATGGTATTTTGAAGCTGCCTTTGAGCCAGGAGACAGTGGGCATCATTACTGTGTCCTACAGGGATTTTCTCAGGGTTGTGTCCAGGAGTGTGACCCTTCCTGCTCCACTGGGAGGTTGTACATCATCTCACTGTCAGTGCCTCAAAGATCCCATGGTGGGAACCACAGCTCTGAACCATGCAGCTCTTTGTCCCTCTTCAGAGGAGCCAAAATTCCCTGTCTCCACCCTCAGACACCCCATAAAATATCTCCTTTTTCCATCCTGCAGTGGCTGTGCAATTAAGAGTGGAAAATGAGGTAGAGGAAGTGCTGAGGCTGCACCAGCTGATGTCAGGGGGAGATGCCAGGAGCACCCTGGCTGCAAAATATTCCTGGATCCTAAGGCAGGTTGAGGGGTGTGATGCACCAACAGCATCACAGGGAGGAAAGGCCCCCCCTGGGCGCAGCCTCCCGTGGGCACAATCCCAGGGAAAGACCCCACACTGGGCATCATCAGAGGCTTTGGGTTCCTGCAGCAGGAGCCCAGGTCCCTCATCCCCATTCTGCTGGATGGAGGTGTCCAAGAGCAGGTGAGCGGAGCTGGAGCTCCTGCTGGGACTGCTCCTGGTGTGTCCCAGCCCAGCCAGGGAGCTTGGCCACCTTCCCCTCCATCACAACAAGCCCGTGGTTCCCCATCTCAGCCCCCTCAGGCAATGGCTAAATTTAGTGGCAGACACTTGTAGGAGCTCTGGAGCACCCTCCTCACTGCTGGTCCCAGGGTGCCCCAGCTTAGGTCACCTTCCCCAGCAGCCCAGACCCCCACCAGGGATGTTCTCCCATCTGTCCTTGCCCTCCCTGGGTGCCTCATCCTGGAGCTGGCAGGGAAATGCTACATCAGGGGTTGTTTGGACTGACCAAAATAGCAGCAGCAGCATCCCATCATCTTTTTGGGAGGGATGATCAACAGCCCATGGAAACTGCTGACTACTGGAAAATCCCACTGGTCCTAAAAGAGGCTGTAAAAATCCTGGGAGCACCTTTCTAACCCCATTTTTCAGACGGGAAGACAGGACGAGGGCAGTGAGGTGGAGAGGGAGCAGATGCTTTGCGGGATCCAAGTGTGGGGTTCCTGACCCTGCTTACCAGGGAGAAACATGGACATGTGGAAGAGGTCTGAGAGTCAAATCAGAGCTCACAGCCTGGTGCAGGGACCGCCCTCGTGCTCTGCTGCCTGAGCCTGGCTGCTGCCGTGGGAGAGAGCAGCCACTCACACAGCCCTGCCGGGGTGGGACTGTGCCTCCGACCATCCCTGAGGGGCGGATCCAGATGCAGGACAGGGAGACTGGGATGAGGAGGATAAGGCTGCCCACAGGGATTGTCACTGGGGGTTTTCCTAAGCAGGTTTCACATCCTCACAGGGATCA
>NW_021939798.1:2569986-2571362 GCF_001715985.3 Manacus vitellinus | reverse complement strand
CTCTGCCCATCCTCCTGCCCCTGTCCCTCAAGTTGCCCCCTGCCTGCCCCACAGCCTTCCTGCTCCCTGTGTGCCCCTTGCCCTGCTGCCTGCATCCTGCCTGCTCCTTGCTTGCACCCTGACACCCTCTGTCCTCACCTTGCCCCATTCCCTGCTCCGTGCCTGCCCTGATCCTTACCTGCCCCATTCCCTGCTCCCTGCCTGTCCCACTGCCTGCTGCCTGCCTGCCCCACTGCCCCTAGGCCCACCTCCCCTCCTCCCTGCCCATTCCCTGCCTCCTCCCCCAGCTGCACCCCTCGCCCCACACCCTGCCTGTTTGTTAACCCCTGCCTGACCCACTGCACCCACCCTGCCCTGCTGCCCCCGTTGCCCCTGTCCCACACCCTGCCCCCTGTACCCACTGCTCCCTGCCTGCCCATCCCCTGTGCCAGGGCCAGGCTGCAGGAACACCCTCTCTCCAGACACCCTCATGCTGTGGGGTGCCCCAGTGTGCTGCCCCCCAGCACCCCTGGCTGGCTGTGGGGCCAGGGCCACATCGGGGTGTGGATGAAGGGGCTGTGCCCACGGGAGTGCCCGTGTGCGCCGGAGCATGGCCAGGCCCGGGATTTGATCGTGCCTGTTGTGTAATTCCTGGAGATTTTGCAGGCGGAGGGGGGGGAAGGAGGGAGGGAGAGGATTTGTTTATTTTTTTCTTCCCATGGTGGCACTGGGGCACCAGCACAACCGGGGCATCGGGATCGGCATCCTCTTCCAGATCTGAGGGCTTGGGGTTTCCGCTGGCATCCCCTGCATCCCCCTCTCTGTGTCCCCCATGGCAATGGGGGGACATCCCGCCGGCTCGGGGCCCATTGCCGGGCTGGGGTCAGGCTGCTGGCACGTGGCATGGGGAGGGATGGCAGCGGGCACTGCTGTGGGGCTGTGGCAGCAGTGCAGGAGAATGTGGGAACGTGATTTGGGAGCGTGCTGAAGGAACCTGGTGTGGGAGCACGGTGTGGGAACAGTGCGGGAGCAGAGTGGCAGGAACATGGTGCAAGAATGTGGTGAGGGAAGGTGGTCTGGGAGCGTGCTCCAGGAATCTGGTGTGGGAGCACGGTGGGGGAATCTGGTGCAGAAGTGCAGTGTGGGAACGTGGGGCAGGAGCACGGTGTGGGAATGTGGTGTGGGAGCGTGGTGTGGGATCACGGTACAGGGAACATGGCACAGGGAACGTGGTGCAGGAGTGCAGTGCTGGAGCGTGGCGTGGGATCATGGCACAGGGAACATGGCACAGGGAATGTGGTGTGGGATCATGGCACGGGGATCATGGCACGGGGAACATGCATGGGGAACATGGCACAGGGAATGTGGTGTGGGATCATGGCACGGGGAACATGGCA
>NW_021939798.1:2564281-2567529 GCF_001715985.3 Manacus vitellinus | reverse complement strand
TTTATTTTGGTCATTTCACTAATAGAAAGAGCTGGGGATGCCCAGCCCAGCCCTTTGTTTGGTACCCGACCTTGGGGACAGTTGTTGTGCCCAGTCTGAAAAGGGCCATAATATTTATCTCCATGGGCTGGAAAAAGGAAAGAGAAGCGAAATCAATAAGTGGCTGTAAAACACTCTGAGGATGTTTCTTGCAAAGTGCTTTCATTTTTATTTGTGTTTATTTATCCATCCCATCGGGGAGGGGGACTGAACTGGTGGGAGCTCCACCCTGGCTCTGAGGTGATGGGATGATGGCACGAGGGTGTTGCCACCCACTCCAGTGGCCCAAACAGCTCTGTGAATTTTCCAGAATGGGCTCAATATGGAGGTTTTTTCCTTTGGGATTAAAACAGGCACTTGCAGCCACGTGCAGCTGGGTTCCCAAAAGGCACAGTGGGCATGGAGGACACCAGGGATCATGGCAGCAGCTTGGAGGGGTTGGATTTTTCCTCCTAGTCCTTCCTGAACATCCCACGCTGTATCCCCATTCTGGGGGGGGAGAAGCTGTGGCATTTTGGTCTGGATGGCACTTTGGTGGCTCTCAGGGCAGATGTTTTTCCCAGCACCAGCACTTGCACATCAGTACAAAGCCTCTAAACACTGAGGGTTTATTCTTGGTGCAGCAAGAATATTCGGCAAGAAATAAGGACATTTTATTCCGCTTGTGCGAAACAAGGACAGAGGGAATAGAAGCACCACCTGGGATTTCTTCTGATGGGATTTGCTGGAGGGAACAACACCCTTTAAATAGCTGGGCTCCCCATCTGCACTTTGGGGTGCCAGTGACTCTCTATCAGCAGACCCCCCTGGGAATTTTGGCCCTGCCGCCGGTGCCGGCAGCATCCCCGCAGCCTCGGGGATATTTTTATCCTCCTCACCAGGCAGCAGCTCTGGCAAACTGGAATATTCATGGAGCAGGCTGAAGGTTTTGTCCCCACTCCAGCAGCCTCAGGGCTCTTCGCTCTGCAGGGGCTTCTCCATGATTTCTAAATCGGGATCAAAGCCCAGTCAGGATGCGACCCCGGGGAGGGATGTGCCAGGAGTAAAAGGCTTCAAACATCCCATGCTGAAGGCACAGAGAGCTCACAGCTGGGAGAAGGGCAGGATAGGAGGAGAAGAGGAGTCTTGCCTTTAAAACTCTGTCCCCCATTTTGCTCTGATTCCTTTGGTTTTCCCAGCTGTGGGCAGAAGGATGATGGAAAGCTGGACCAGCCTTCCCTGCCTGTGTCATCCTGCTTTTTCCAGCCTGGCTCGGCCAAAGGCGGGCAAGCTGCCAGGGGCTGAGCCCTGGCACTGGGACTGCTGGGTGGGCATCACTGCCTTCAGGTGCAGGTTTGGGACACGGGGGCTGTCACACCGTGTCACCCACGGGCAGGACCAGCCCAGGGAGTGCTGGAGGAGGCGGCGGCGGGGCCGTCTCGCCGTGTCTCGCTGGAGGTTGCCGTCGGAGTCGTCTCCCCGAGGGATCTGAGCAGCGATTTGAGGATATAAATATTTGATGTTTTGCTTCTTTGCCTGCTAAAAAGGCACCGGGAAGAATCCGCAGCTCAGTTTGGGCTCGGCAGATCCTGGTTGTGCACCACTGGATCGTGTGTCCCCAGGGATGTGGTGGCCAGCACAGCTCAGGTGGTGGCAGAAGCTGAGGACGGTGCAGTCCTTGGACCAGCATCCAGCCTGGATTGCAATGCCCAGCGCTTCCAGGGGGTTTCTGGATGACAACCAAGGAGCTTCCTCCCCCTCTGGCACATGCAGTGGATCCTCAATGGTTTATTCGAGTTGTGTGGTTGAACCTCACCTCGCCCACCTCGTCAGCCTCGCCAACCTCACCCTCTGGGCTTGAGGGACTGCAGGACCTGGAATTTTCCCACAGGTACCAGGCAGGTGCATCAGCACCACAGGGAGATGTGGCAAGACCAGGATGGAGCCGGGCACTGACCCACCCTTGGCTGGGTCCTCATATCTCCCTCTCCTGCCCTCAGCCAGGAGGTTACTTTTAGGCTGGAGCAAGGAGAAATTGGGGGAATCAGCGTTGGTAATTAAATAGTGATTAGATATTTATGGGCAGACTGCAGGGACGGGTGGCCAGGAATGGGGTGAAAGGGGTATTTTGGGCAGGAAGGGTGGGCCAGAGGGTCCTCAAGGCAGACACGCTGTGCCTCTGGAGATGCATCCTGGCTCCTGCTGTCCCCGTGCCGGGTGAAGCTCTGCCCACCAGCCGGGCATGATGCTTTTCCCACTCAGAGGTAATATTGCCATGAAATCCTTGTTGTGTTTGGAGTTTTGCTGGCTCAGGGTCAAATGCCAGGCTGGCAGCTCCTTGTCTCAGGTGGTTGGAGTGTCAGAGGGGGACAGTGGCAGGGGCAGGGGTGGGCACTGGTGATGGACAGTCCAGCCAGAAGGAGTTGTCTGGCATCAGCAGATGCTCTGGGGAACCACTGGCTCTGCTGTACCTCCCCAGGTCAAGGCGCTGGAAAGTCATGTATTTATGTGGGAATCAACATAATTTGCTTGATTGGTGTTGATTTCTGCTGGCAGCAATTAGTTTTTGCAGAAGCCAATGCCTGACCACACAGTGGCTGCATCCCCTGCTTGTTTGCTTTAAGTCTCTGTATTAATTGCCCTTTTTCCTCCCAGCTGCTTGCAGGGACTGAGTGTCTGGGTGCTGGCTGAGAGGTGCCTGGGTCTGTGCTGGGAAAAACAGCCCCGGGGTGCTGGAAACCTGGAGGGGAAGGGGAGGAGCAGGCTTTTGTTTGCTGAAAGGAAAGAGGAAAGAAAGCATTGAGGGCTGGTGCTGCTGGCTGCCTCTCCAAGGGATGCTCCCACAGGATGCATGGAACTCGTATGGCATGAAGTTTTGGGGGATTAGGGACCAACCAGGGAAATTGGGGGTCCCTGCACCCCTCCCTTGGGTACTGTTCTTTGCTCAGGACACCTTGCATGGTCAAAACCCACCGTCTCTGGTTCCCTGGGGAAGTCGTGACCCAGCACAGGAGTCCTGGGGACTCACCCTGGGGATGGAAATAAATGGGTGTAAAGGATGGTCCAGACCTGGTCCTGGCTTAAACTGGTGCCAAGAGGACATTTTACTGGTGCCACCAGTTGCCTGCTCTGATGTATGGGAGCTGCAGCCATACATCACCCCTTCCCACACACCAGACCTGTGTGGTCTGTTTGGGGTGTGGGGTTTTGGGGTAGGCACAGATGGGCCC
>NW_021939798.1:2562381-2563781 GCF_001715985.3 Manacus vitellinus | reverse complement strand
GGTGTGCTGGGGATGGACTGGGGCGTGGCAGGTATGGGTGAAGGATGGTGGGCTGCTGGGGATAGGCTGGGGGCTTGCTGGGGAGGAACTTGGGGGTGCTGAGGATGGACTGGGGGATGCCAGGAAGGGCTGGGTGTTGCTGAGGAAGGTCTTTGGGGGGTGCTGTGGAGGAACTGAGAGGTGCTGGGGATGGGTTTGGGTATGCCTGGAGGGGCTGGGGGTTTCCTTGATTGGGATCAAGATGCCAGGCTGGAACAGGGAGGGCATCTCTGCTGGAGCCAGACATGTTTCCCAGCATCAGTCACATCCAGACTGGTTCCCCTTTGGGGTTTCTGCAGGGCTGTGATTTCAGGAGTGCCCTTGTGCTTTGGGCTCCAAAGTCCCACAGGGTCTGAACTCAGCTCTGGAGACTAAGCTGGGAGCTGGGGCTCCTGAATCCAGAGGGTTTCAGCAAGTGGTTCTCCCTGGGGATGGGAAGCCAAGGCAAGAGAGTTTGTGGAAGGCACAGGGACCCTCACCCATCCTTGAGTGGGGCATTGCTTGGAGCACAATATGGGAGGGAGAAGAAAGCACCAAGCAGGGTTTGTTGAGCTGAGTGGAGATGCTCAGGGCTGTGGAGATGCTCAGGGCTGTGGAGATGCTCAGGGCTGAGCCTGCTGGAGAAGCTTTGCCGAAATCCCAGGGAGATGCTGCCATCCCACTGCCCCAGAAGATGCCACTGGGTGCCAAAGAGGTGGCACTGGGGTCTCCTTGAGCATCTCTGATGTTGATCGAGGGCTCAGCACCCAAAAAATACCCTCCAAGGCAGGCAGGATGGAGCCAGGGATGTGCAGGACAGTCTCATCTCCCTGGCTGCTCCCAGGCAGGGTGTGCATTTGCCTCCAAGCATCACTTGCTTCAGGCTCACAGGATGGCTCATAAAACCATATAAGCTCCTGTAAAACCGCATTAACTTTAGGCTGAAAACTATTTAACGTTAGAAACGTAAGGGATATAATGGGATTTTTCCTGGAGGCATTAGCAGCACGGAGCTGGAGCGCAGTGTGATGTCAGGGGAGCGGGATGATGTTAATTTTTAGGTTTTACACATTAAATGGCCACGTGGAGCTTGGGCTGGGTGTGCTGGGGGTTTGGAGGTGCCACTCGGTTCTGGTGCTCCTGGAGATGATTTGTAGGTTCCAGAGTGCTGCCAACAGAAAAAGTACTTTTTTTGGTGCATCCCAGGGCCAGGCTTTGCAGCTGGAGCTCTTTGTGGTGGCTGCTGGTGGCATCACCTGTAGGATCCAGGTGGCCTGGGGAAGGAGACTTGTCCCCAGTTTTGGCTGTGGAAAAACCCCCCGTGGTGGCTCCTGGGGCCGTGTTTTACCTCGCTGGGGAAGCCACGGTGTGGGAGCAGGATG
>NW_021939798.1:2557419-2560531 GCF_001715985.3 Manacus vitellinus | reverse complement strand
GTGGAACAAATTGAGCTTTAAGGTCCCTTCCAACCCAAACTATTCTGGGATTCTGTGATTTACACTTTCTAAAAGGCTTTGGTGGTGTATCTGTGGATGAGCTGCTGCCGTGCCAGGCTTGCTCTCTGAACCTTGCTCTGCCTGTGTTTGCTCCTTATTTCCGCCGTTTCAATAATTCCCCCCATCTTTCCAACCTGAGAAACCACCTTGGATGGCAGAAAGAGACCAGGGCTCGGGAAATAAAGGTGTTTTTTAAGCGATGAGAGCACCAAGCTTTTGCTGTTCGTTAACGAACCTTTAGGGACTAATTGGCTGAATCGCAGCTCTGCCTCAGCACATCTTGACAGAGCTCATTTTTCCAAGCGAGATGATGCCCTGACATTGTTAAAAACCCTGGGAAAATGAATAAATGATCCGGAGTGTGATGGTTTGAATGAGCCCGAGCAGATGTGGTGCGGAGCAGCCGCGGGCTCTGCGGGCAGGATGCTGCGGGTGCACGTGAGGATGGCGGGTTTGTGTCTCCTTCTGCACCCCCAGCGCTCCTCACTAGCGTAGGCAGAGGATGACACGGGCTCTGGAGCGGTAAATCCATCCCCAGGGAGCAGCAGGAAGGGTTCTGGCCAGGCCTCGGGCAGCAGCTGCCGCCTCAGCTCCAGTGGCCGTGTCGGTGTGAGGAGGCTCAGCCGTGCGGACGGGCTGTGTCCTTGGAATCCTCAGTGCTGAGGGTGTGCAGAGCCCAGGGAGCTGCCTTCCTGTGTAGACACACCACCTCCCTCTGCAGCACTGCCTGCTTCCTTCTGGGAATTTAGCACGCCTGTTTTGCTGGGGATGATGGAAAAATAAGTGGGAGATCAGCGGTGGACCCTAAATTGGTGTGGTACATGGCGGGGAGCCACCAAGAGCTCCTTTCCAACCCAAACCATTCCATGATTCTCTGATTTACACTCTCTAAAAGGCTTTGGATGTGGTTCCTTTGCTTCTTTAGGAGATGAGCCGATACCTGATGAGACCAGAGATCCTTAAATCACCACCTGCATCCCAATGGAAAAGCACATTCCAGGTGTACATGGTGTGCAGCCGGGCACTGCCACATGTGCCAGACCCCTCACCAATGCTTTGTCTTCTTTCTTGTCTTGCAGAGCCGAGAAGACTGAAGTGTTGAGCGAAGATCTCCTGCAGGTGAGGTCCTCTGTGAGGTCTGACCCATTCCCAGGTGTCCATGGGTGCCTGGGCACCCACCTCTGGGTGCTGGATGGGTCAGCAGCTCCATGTCAGTCTGTGCTGCAGCGTCCCACAGGAATGAGATGGGCTGGGAGGAGGAGGAGGAGGTGGCTGGGAGTGTGGGAAGCAGCAGTGTCTCCCTCCCACGTGCCTCCTGGCCCTTTCCCAGCCTGGTTTCCAGGTCAGCTGGAATCGGATCCAGTCTTGTCTCTGCCAGGATGGCAACCTGATCCAGCCAGCCAGATTGTGGGTGCCTGTTCTCTGTATCCTGCCCTGGGGAAGGGACATGTGACAGCAGGGGATGGGTCCCAAAGCTGATGGCTTGGGTGATTTCAGCCTCCCATGGTGCCTTGGATTAGCAGCTGTGATGCCCAGGTCATGTGTCCTGGCTTCCTGCATGCCCCGGGAGGGGAAGTGCCAGCAAAGAGATGTGAATTCACAAATCCATCACCAAATTTAAGGAATCATGGAGTGGTTTGGGTTGGGACCTTAAAGATCAACTCATTCCACCCCCTGCCAAGGGCAGGGACACCTTCCACCAGCCCAGGTTGCTCCAAGCCCAGTCCAACCTGGCCTTGGACACTTCCAGGGATGGGCCACAGCTTTCCTGGGCAACCTGTGCCAGGGCCTCACCACCCTCACAGGGAGAAATTTCTTCCCAGTATCCCATCTAACCCTGCCCTCTGGCAGTGTGAAACCATTCCCCCTTTTCCTGTCCCTCCAGGCCTTTGTCCCAACTCCCTCTCCAGCTCTCTTGGAGCCCCTTTAGGCACTAGAAGGGGCTTTAAGGTCTCCCTGGAGCCTTCTCTCCTCCAGCCCTTGGGACATCTCTGACTCCAACAAGGTCACACAGGGGATTTTTACATCTTTGGGTGATAATTCAGTAGGGAGGGTGGTCGGTGCCACCCTGTCCAGGTGTCTCCCAAAGGACCAGTGTTGTTTGCAGGGGTCTTTATCTAATTAACTCCAGTTTGGCTTATTTAGATGGGTGCCCATCCACATGACCATCATACCCCTTCTTTTCAACATATACACAAATGTGTATATATATAATATATATAATTTATATATATAATTTTATATATATACGTGTCCATGTGTATGTTGAAAGGAACATATATGCTGCAATAAGCACAGAGACTGCTCCACCTCAGCCAGACATCCTGAAAATCTATTATTTGTTAAATATATATAATAGTTTAAATATTATTTACATATGGTATATATTATTAGTAATATATATTACTATAGTGATGGAAAATAGCTCAGCCTGAGTTCCAGGCTCCTGTGAGGTACCTCCTGCCTCAAGGAGTTGCTGCAGGCTCAGACAGAGAATATTTCTTTTCTTCCCCCTGGATCATTTCCCAAGATTTTGAACTTTAGAGCCTATTTCTCTTTTTCCACATTGTATCCCCAGATTTTGAGCTTTCCATGTTTTCCCCACATCTCTCAGCTTTGCTTTTCGACAGATCTTGGTTGCTCACATTTAATGCCTCATCTTGCTGAGTTTTTGGGATGAATTGCTTAATTTAATCAATTCAGAGGCAAATAAGGTGATTTTCAGTGATTGGCCAGTTTGGGCTTGGCAGGGGATGGACACTGGGCTTCGGAGGCTGCTCCAGATCCAGGGTCAGGTGGGGCAGCAGCACCTCTGCTCTGGGATGGCTTTGGTCTCTGGTGCTGTCACATCCAAGAGAAGCACTCTGATGGCAAAGCCAGGAGTCCCCCGTGTCCCTGGCCGGGCCGGGCGGGATTCCCGGGGCATGGACACGGCCGCATCCGCAGGTGGAGAAGCGCCTGGAGCTGGTGAAGCAGGTGTCCCACAGCACCCACAAGAAGCTGACAGCATGTCTGCAGGGCCAGCAGGGCGTGGACGCCGACAAGCGCTCGG
>NW_021939798.1:2552764-2556631 GCF_001715985.3 Manacus vitellinus | reverse complement strand
AGCCCCGCAGTGCCCAGCTGTGCCCGTGTCCCTGCAGGAAGATGCTGCGGCTGTGCGGGGAGGCCGAGGACAAGCTGGCACAGGAGCTCATCCACTTCGAGCTGCAGGTGGAGAGAGATGTCATCGAGCCCCTCTTCGTGCTGGCCGAGGTGAGCAGCGTGGGGGTGTCACTGGGTGGGGGTGTCCCCGTGCTGGGGACTCACATCTGACTGGGGAAAGCACCCCTTGGGCAGCTTGTGCAGTTCCTGGAGCCGGGCTGGTGCTGGAGCGTGTCCTGCTGGGCTCCTTCACCTGCTCCCACTGCTCCTCCTCCTTTCTACCTTTCCCAGAGGCAGTGGGTTAACACTCTTATTTCAGACCCATTTTTCCAAGCTCCAAACACTCTTTGGTGTGGGGATTTCCCCCCCCTCCTCCTTTTCCACCCTGCTGCCAACTTTGTTTTTCAATTTTACCCAATGCTTTTTTCCCTGCTTTTACACCCAGAAAAACATCCTGGGCTTGGTTCTGATTTTGTCTTCCCCAGCAGAAGCAGAAGCTTTGAGGCACTACTGGTGTCCAGGGCTTTCAGCTCTTATCAAATCCTTTGGGAAGTGGTGACCATGCATGGAGGGCTTTGCACTGCCATCCCCAAAAGCCCTTTTCCTTCCCTCATCCAGCTCCCCATGGCAGGAAGCTTTGATCCCCCAAGGATGCTCCTCTTGGGTTCTGCAGTTGGGGCTGTCAAGGTGTGGCACAGTCCCTGTGGGGACACAGAGGAGGGATGAGCTGTGCCATCTCCCTGATGGTGATGATAAAAGAAGGAGCTGCATCCTTATCTTGCCCCAGCCCAAACTCCTGGTGTGAGTGACCCATTCCTGGACACCTCTCCAGGGATATTTGTCTCCTCCCATTCCTGTGTGTCCCTGCAGGTGGAAATCCCAAATATCCAAAAGCAGAGGAAGCACTTGGCAAAGCTCGTGCTGGACATGGACTCCTCCAGGACGAGGTAGGAAGTGGCTTCAAATGCTTTATGAAAAATAAGAATTCCCAAGGGATGATTAGTTTCAGGGAGAGCAGGTCCTGGACTCCTGGCACTGCAGTTCCCTTGGGTCAGTAAGTGTCTGCTGTGTCACTGGGTGCCTTGAAGTCAAGCTCTGCAGTGAGCCACAATTTCTGCTCCTGTCTGCAGAATCCACGGATTCCTTTTCCTTGCCTGCCCTCTGCAGCAAAAGAGTATTTTTTTTCTGGCAGAAATCTGTATTTTGCTCCCTCTTTTCCCTGTCTTGGTGAGTTCTGATGTGCTGGCAAAGAGCTGGGTTCTCCTGCCACTGCAGGGATTGTCCTGTGGCACCACTGAGTTGTCCATGGCCCCACTTCACAGCACGTCCTGGGGAGAGGTTTGACAGGTGTCCCTTCATCTCTCCCCCCACCTGGATGAGGCTCATTATCCTGCTGAAAATAATGACTTCATTAGAGCCCCAAGTGTACATCTGGCTGAATAATAACTTCATTAGAACCCTGAGTGTACATCTGGCTGTGGGGATGGGGGGTGGTTGGTGCTGGGAGTGGATGCTGCATCCCAGCTGGACTGGGATCATCTCCGTGGTGCTCAGCCCTGGGGACCGTGGTGGGCTTGGCTGAAGGGGGTCCCTGTGCTGCCCTCCAAGTCTGCTGAGATGTGCTCCCTGGTCCCTGCAGGTCCCTGTCCCTCCCTGTGACAGCTCTGCCCTCTCCACAGGTGGCAGCAGTCCGTGAAGTCCTCGGGCCTGGCCAGCAACCTGCAACCCTCGGGCGCCAAAGCCGACGCTCTCAGGGAGGAGATGGAGGAGGCAGCCAACAGAGTGGAGATCTGCAGGGTACCCAGGGCTCCTGGGGGGACCACTCCTTGCTGGGGGGAATGATCTTGGTGTCCCAGACACCGTGGAAAACCTGCAGCCTCTCCTCTTACCCTGCTCTTCATCTTTTCGTACCCCACTGCCTGTGCTGGTCCCCATCCCCAGACACAGCCTGGTGGCAGTGGGTGATGTTCACCAGCCAGGCAGGGCATCCCTAATTCCTCTGTCCCCATCCTCCTTATCCCACTGGAGCTGGAGAGCATCCCATTCCCAGGGGACCCATCCTGGCAGGAGCCAGTGAGCTCAGCACTGAGCACACCCAGCCCTGGCACAGAGTCCTGCTGTTAGAGACATTTCTCTCCCTTCTCTGTGCTGGATTTGTTTCCCATAATTTTCAAGCACTAAGAGGGACTTGAACTCCCTTCTGTGGGTTAAGGGAGACTCGGTGGGTTAAGGGAGACTCAGTGCACTTCTATGTGCACCTCATGAGGGTCTCAGACCCCCTGCACTGCTCAGGCTGTGCACTATAAACAAGCTGCAGGGCTCTCTAACACTAAGAGGGACTCAAACCCACAGTATCTTCACCAAATCTGCTCAGGGAATTGTAACACTAACCCCTGAGTGCCTCCCACTCTGTAGGTCCTGGGTGAGCTCAGCCACTGCTGGCAGTTGGATCTTTGGAGATGGGAGGATCTGAAGGTGGTGGCCTGGGATTCCACCTGGGTCACCAAATTGTTATAGAAATTTCTCTCCTTTAGATTTCCCACAGAAGAGTCTCAGACATCCAATTCCAGGAAAGAATAATTTAATAATTATTTGGTACAGCAGTGGGAACAACTCCATCTGGTGGAGCTGTTCAGGGACCCTGAACAAAGAAAACCTGGGACTTTTTACCCATTCAGTTGATGTCCCCGTTCTTCCTGTGCTCACACTTCTTGGTCCTCTGGTGATTTTGGGTCTGGGGTCCTCTAACACCTCACTGGATTCTCTCTCCATGTCCACACAGACAGGTCAATAACTGTTCTTACCTTCTGTCTGGTGTAACTGAGTAACAAGCTTGATTTATGTTTACCCTCCACCTTATCTCTACCAAGGTCTCATGCCTTTTCTGTTGCCTGTTCTTGAAGGTCTTTTCCCTTGAGTCCTCTTATCTGGTGGGATAAGTGGATCCAGCCTCCATTTCCTCCCCTGCTCACGCTAAGTTCTGAGCAGGGCCCACTGTGATGCAAATGAACCCTAAGTAATCACACAATTAATTTCTAATATTCTGAAAGTAAACTTAATTTAAACCCCAACACCTGCAGGAAGTGCTGGCATGTGCCAAGCCCACATCACCCCCCACCATCCCACAGGGCCATGATCTCTCCAGTTGGTCAGGCTGGGTGGGAGAAGTGTCCAATCCAGGGGGGACACTGCAGCCAGCACCTTTGTGGGATTCAGTGATAAAACCCACTGGAAGTTTTGTGTGACTTTGAATTCTCCTGGGGCAGAAGATGCGAAGGGCTGGGCAAACCTGGTGCTGTGGCATTGGGCAGGTTGGGGGCAGGAGATGGAGCTGTGTGAGTGTCTCAAATCCTGGCTCTGTCCTCCAGGGACACAAACAGAACCCACATCCTTTGAAATACAAACTCGGGCTGTGTCTCCCCATCTTGGGGCATCTCAGCCCCACACACCCAGCAATTTCCAAGCAAACAAGTGCAGCTGGGAACTGCCCCCAGTACATTCCCTGCACTGGTGCTGGATGTTGCAGCTGGAATGTATTTCAAAGCCTTGATGGTTTTCCTCCAGTTGAATTATCCCAGGGGATTCTCGGAGAGGAGTAATCCGGGAAGTGGCAAAGCCTTATTTTGTGAGCGTGAAATTTGCACAGTGCTGAAAAACTGTGGGCTCTGGAAGGAGGTACAGGGGGTGAGGTGGGAGGTGTCTGCGTGGTGGCAGAGAGCAAATCCCCATGGTGCTGCCATACACTCAACACCCCCAGCACATCTCGAGTGGGGGCTGCACTGTGCCACGCTGGCTCCTGGCGTGACCAAGCTGGTCCCTCCTGGTGACC
>NW_021939798.1:2547976-2551083 GCF_001715985.3 Manacus vitellinus | reverse complement strand
GAGCACCTGGCTGTCAGCGGGCGGGAGATCGCCTTCCCCGTGGAGGCGTGTGTGACCATGCTGCTGGAGTGTGGGATGCAGGAGGAGGTGGGTCCCATGTCCAACCACCCTTGCTGGGCTCCATGGAAGGGGCCATGGGAGCCTCTGGGGCAGGGATGAGGAACTGGGGGGCTCTGGGGACACCCCCAGCCCCAAAGCTTGTCCGACGCTGTCCCGTGTCCTCTGCCAAGGGTCTGTTCCGAGTGGCTCCCTCGGCCTCCAAGCTGAAGAAGCTGAAGGCAGCCCTGGACTGCTGCGTGGTGGACGTGCAGGAGTACTCAGCTGACCCTCATGCCATCGCAGGTGAGGGCTCCTCGGGGCAGGGGGTTGGTGGTGTGGGGAGTGGCCCATCCAGGCACCCACTGTGGGCACCCAGAGGGTGGGTGAGTGGCACGAAGTCTAGTTGGATCCCAGTAACTAGTGGTGTAGTCCAGGGTCTACACCCTGATACTGGGTCTGATTTTGTTTAACATCATTAATTAATGACCTGACCAATGGGGAGAGTGCACCATCAGTGAGCTGGCAGATGACACAACCTGGGGCTGCCCCAGAGTTATGCTGCCATCCACAGGGACCTGGACAGGCTGGAGATGGGCAGAGGGGGCGGGTGCTCCTGCAGGCATAGGATTGAACCCTGGTTTCCCACTGGGAACCTGTTCCCAGCACAAGGAGCTGTGAATGTCCTAAGCAAAAACAAATGAGGGAGAGCTGGGAGAATGTGTGGTGGAGGGAATTAGGGAGGTGCTGGGAGGGACTGGTGGGGGTGGCAAGGTGCTTGCTGGAGGTCAGGGGGTGCTACAGGCTCCACCAAGCCGGGGAGGCTAGCGGGTGCTCTGGGGTGTGGTGGGTGGGAAGGTTGGGAGGGATGGAGTCAAAATGCCCAGGAGCGAAACCACTTGGTGCCCAACAGCTGGTGCCACCCGCAGTGCCAATGCCTGTGTCCCCTGTGTGCCACAGGAGCCCTCAAGTCCTACCTGCGAGAGCTGCCAGAGCCCCTCATGACGTTTGAGCTGTATGAGGAATGGATCCAGGCCTCCAAGTGAGTCTGGGGCATCTCCCCCATTCCTCTGTGACACAGGTGGTGGCATTTTGGGTCCCCATGGATAGGTCGGGGGCCATGAGTTATTTCTGACATGGCTCACAACATTTGGGGTGTTTCCCCCAGGGACTGAGAGCCAGGTGGTGGGGAGAGGCCCAGCATCCAACCTCCACTGAAAAGGTTTCCTTCTCCTTTTCACCAGGTTTTGGGGATTAGTTTACTTATACAGTGTTGACAGCAGCCTGAGGGTTTCTCAGGGTTCCCCAGGGCAGGGGTGGAGGGCCCAGGGGTGGGGTGGGGATGAGGGATAACACTCTCTCACACCTCCTCACAGCATCCCAGAGCAGGAGAAGCGGCTCCAGGCTCTCTGGAACGCCTGTGAGAAGCTGCCCAAAGCCAACTACAACAACATCAGGTGAGCCTGGGGCCAGCAGGACACAGGGAGGGGACAGAGAGGGTGTGATCAGTAAATACATGGACACGTTTTGGACCTGCCCTCCAGGTATGTGATTAAATTCCTGGCCAAGCTGACCGAGTACCAGGACATGAACAAAATGACACCGAGCAACGTGGCCATCGTGCTGGGGCCCAACCTCCTCTGGCCACAGGCAGAAGGGTGAGGAGTTGGACAGGGGATGCTGGGGAAGGGGCTGAGGGGGAAACTGGGGGCCAAATCCCCCTGGAAATGAGACTGGACTGCGGTGGGGTTGCTGAGGGGCTGAGGTTGCTGTGCTGCCCACCACCTTGCAGGAACATGACGGAGATGATGACGACCGTGTCGCTGCAGATTGTGGGCATCATCGAGCCGCTCATCCAGCACGCCGACTGGTTCTTCCCAGGAGGTAGGCCATGGCTGTGGGGGCAGCATGGGCTTTGTGGGACATCCTGGCTCTCCCTAGGCAGCTCCCAGATTTATTTTTGCCGGCTCTCTCTGCTTGCCTTGGCTTAGGGCAGGGGCAGGGCAGAGATCTGGCAAGACTCACAGCAGTATGCCCAACCCGAGATCCCCCCGGGTGTTTCTGCGGGGCCAGCACTCCCTCACTGAGCACACTTATCCCTATGTCATCCCTCCCTGCTCCTTTCCCCCCCCCCAGACATTGAGTTCAACGTGACAGGCAACTATGGCAGCCCCATGCACGTCAACCACAACGCCAACTACAGCTCCATGCCCTCCCCGGACATGGACCACGCCGACCGCCGGCAGCACGACCAGGCGCGACGGCCCCTCAGCGTGGCCACGGACAACATGATGCTGGAGTTCTACAAGAAGGATGGGTAGGGTCTTTGAAGTGCCAGGGTTTGGGGAGAGGGAGGCGGTGGCTTTGCCAGTGTCCCTGTGATAGGAGCAGCTGGAGAGGATGTTCAGCATCCCTGGCTTTGCCGCCACCTCGGGATGGGGTGGCATTGAGCTGGTGGAGGTTGGGTGGTCCTGGGGTGGGAGAACCCCCTGCTCTCCGTGTCAGCCTCTTGAGGACGCTCAGGTGAGCCCAGGGCTTGACTCCCACCCCCAGCCCACTGTAGATGGGAGTGGGGTGGCCCATGGTGTGACATCAACGCTGTGCTGTGCTGCAGACAGGTGCCCTGGTGTCCCCAGGGTCTGCAGGCTTTGCTCCAGGGGAAAGCTCCCCATTCCCAGCCTGTGCATATCCACCCCTATGCTACAGGGACTGCAAATAGTCAGGTCAATTCCAGAAATAACCCCAGGGCTCTCCTCATCCCAAAAAAAGTCCCCATTTCCAGAAAATGTCCCACACCGTCCCTCCCACTGGCATAGCCTGGTCCCCACTGTGCCCTCTCTCTAAGCCCCTGAGCCTCACGGCTCCTGTGCCCAGCAGTGGGCTCTCACTCTGGGCACTGACCAGTTTTAGGGGTTCTATCACACTAATAATTGTGTGTTTCTGCCCATGCAGCCTTAGGAAAATCCAAAGGTACTGTATCCTCTGCAGTGGTTCTGGGAAGCTGCTGGGATGCTGGGAGGGTGCTGGGTGGGTGCTGGGACAGTGCTGCTGTGTGCTGGTACTCGGGGAAC
>NW_021939798.1:2541748-2543860 GCF_001715985.3 Manacus vitellinus | reverse complement strand
CAATGTCCTTGGGAAGGTGGAACTGGCCCTGGAAAGGTAGAAGTGTGCCCTGGAAGGTGGGGATGTCCCCAGGAAGGTGGCAGTTGTGGCAGTGTCCTCCAGGAGCATGACAATGTCCCTGGAAAGGCAGAACTGTGCCCCAGGAAGGTGGCGATGTCCCCAAGAGGGTGGCAGCATCCTCAGGAAGGTGGTGGTATCCCTAGAAAGGTGGCAATGTCCTCAGGAAGGTGGCAGTGTCCCCAGGAAGGTGGCAGTGTCCCTGGAAAGGTGGATGGGTCGCTGGTAAGGTGGCAGCATCCTCAGGAAGATGGCAATGTCTCCAGGAAGGTGACTATCACTGGCAGGGCAGAACTGGCCACAGAGAGGTTGTGCTGGCCCCAGGAAGGTGGCAATGTCCCCAGGCAGATGGCAGTGTCCCCAGGAAGGTGACAACACCCCTGTGAGGGTGGCCATGTAGTCAGGAAGGTGGTGATGTCCCTGGAAAAGTGGAACTGTCCTGAGGAAGGTGGTGATGAGCCCAGGAATGTAGTCGGGCACTTGGCTATGTCCCTTGGAAGTTGGCAGTGTCCCCAGGAAGGTGGCATTGTCCCTGGGAAGCCCCATGAGCCTGTGCTGCTGTTCCTGCCGTTCCTGCTGTTCTGACCTTGCTGTCCCTGGGCTTTGTTGGTGTCGTGTCCCACCCCCCACCCTGTGTCCCTGCAGCTGTTGGATAGGCACAGTCAGGGATATGCTTTGGGAATGGCCAGGTGACATCAGGGACACCAAGGGACACAGGGGCTGGGCACGTGTGGGGTCAGGGAGCCCCCACAGAGTCTGATGGGGCAGAGGCTCTGTCCCTGTATGCTTGTCCTGCCCGCAGGGGGTGGGACAGCACAGGTAGCACTGAGCCCCGGGCACCCTGTGGGGCAGGGCACTCCCCAGGGGCTGCCACCTGCCTTTGGATGGCACCAACATTGCTGTGGCTCTGGAACTGCACCCTGGCACTGCACCCTGGCATGAGTGCAGCCCTGACATCACACCCTGGCACTGCCCTTGGCACGGGGGCAGCTGCCCCGCCGTGTGCCCTCAGGAGCTCCTGCCCACCTGGGGTTGCTCCACTCTCAGCAAGGGACATGGTGACACTGCCCACCTGGGGCTGGGGTCACCCTCTGTCACCACACCTGCAGCCTCGCCCTGCGGGTCCCCTGGGAGGGGCAGCCGGTGTCACCACCGGGTCGGGTGGGGTGGCACGGAGCGGGGTGACATCCCTGGTGGTGGCACTAACACGGTGCCAGCCCCGGCGGGTGTCCTGCCCCCGAGCCCCYGCCACAGTGTCCCCATCACTGTGCCCTCCCACAGGTCTGCTCCGTTTTGAGGTCCCCTCCCTCCACGTCCCCCCGGATGCTGCCCAGTGCCGGGACCCGCCGGAGGCAGCGCAGAGACTCTCGGGGCCGAGCCTGACCCCCCGGCAGGAGGAGGAGGAGGAGGAATCAGAGAGCACAGCCCTATGACAGTGTCCCTGTCCCCAAGCTCATCCGTGCGGCACCCCGGGGCCAGCACTGGCCACCGGCACCGAGGGCCAGGGGCGCGCCAGTTTTGGGTGGCAAAGTGCCCGGTTTGGGGGCGGTCACTGTTCTTTATTTCATTTTTTTTCGCCTTATCCAGACTTTGCCTTTCGGCCGGGTGCCTGCACCCCCCACCCCGCAGCACCCACCGTCCTGGGGTGACACCACCACCTCCTCCGTGCCCCGGCGGCGGGTGCCACTGGGTACCAGCCAGGTGACAACGAGCTCGCCGGCGCTTGGCAGTGGGATTTCCTTCCTTCGGCTTCTTCCCCCACCGCTTGTTTGCCGGAGCAGGATGGGACCTGACCAGCAATAACCTGGGCACGTGCAGGATGTGGCCCCCCCGGGCTCTCGGGGTGCTGGCGGGTGAGGGTGCACGTCCCTTGGCACCCGCTGTCCCTGTGGGTTGGTGGCTTTGGTCGTGCATGCACAGACAAATTAACCTTTTATCCTTTCCAGAGAGAGAAGATTCTATATATATATATATCGGCGGAGATATATATATATTATATATTTGTATATATAGAGAGAGAAACTATAGAGAGATTTGTTTTATTTGGAGCCATTC
>NW_021939798.1:2539061-2540868 GCF_001715985.3 Manacus vitellinus | reverse complement strand
CCCCTCCCAGCTGCAGTTGGGTGTGGGGCCAGGGGGTCCTGTCCATGTCACTGCCAGCACCCATGGGTGCCCCAGGGAACCTGCCATGCCCAAGGCTGTGTGTGCCTGGGTGACACCATGGGTCGAGCAGGGTGACAGCCACAGCACCAGCAGTGGCACAGCAAGGGCCTTGGGCTGGAACAGCCCTCCAGCAAGGAATAGTCTCCTCCACCTTCCTGCTCCCCCCCCTCCACCTTGACCCAATCCTAATTCCATCTCTACCTCCATCTCCATTTCTCTCCTTATCTGTTCCTGTCTCCTTCATCCACCTCATCCCCCCTACCTCCTGCTCTTCCACCTTCCTCTTCTTCACCTCTGCTCCAGTCCCACTTCTTCCACATCCATCTCTGTCTCTCCACCCTGATCCCACCTCTGTGTCCACTTACAGCACCCTCTTCCTCTCCTCCACTTGTACATCCATCTCCTGCAGCTCCATCCTGATCCCACCTCCTCCACCTCCATCCCTGCCTTACTGTGGCTGCACCAAGTTTCTCCAGACATCTCCCTGGTACCTTGGTGGGCACAGCCCCACGGTCCCACACCGCTGGTGCTCTTGGTGCTGCCACCCCCTCCCAGACCTCCCCCCGGGCACAGCCACCGTGCGGGGCGGGACCCGGCCAGGACTGACCCCACCGAGCCCCACTCCCAGGCTGATCCCACCTCCCATGGGACACAAAGCCCTTTTCCCCCTCGGACACGTCCCCTGGCACGGACACCGGATTTGTTTGACGTGTCTTTAATAGAAACCGCCGGCGGTGGGGCGGAGCCCCGCGTACAAAAGCTGGCTGGAGGAATCGCGTATTGCATAGAACCGTGGTGTGGGGGACCCGCCCACCCCCCAAAATAGTCGCCTTTTAGAAAACAAAAAGCGTCTCTGAATAAAACTCTCCTGGTACAATAAATACTCTGGTGCCCTCGAGCTGGCGGAGCCGGGGAGCCTCAGCCCGCCTGCTCCCGGGGAAGGGAAGGGGCGTGAGGGGGTGAGTGGGAAATGCCCCCGGTTTGGGATGGCCCGGTGCTGGGATACCCCTGGATTCAGAGCCACCGGTTTGGAATGACGCTAGTTTGGGATGTCCCCAGGTCTGAAATCCCCAGCTGGGGATGACCCCAGTTTGGAATGCCTCTGGGTCAGGATGGCCCTGGGCAGGAATGCCTTGGGTCCAGGTGCCCCATTTGGGAGCCCCCGTGTCAGGATTCCCTGTTTGGAAGGCTCTGGTTCAGGAGGCCCCCTGGTTAGGAGCCTCTGGGTCGGAATATCCTGGTTTGGGATTCCCCCCGGCTCAGGAGCCCTCACGCTGGGATGCCCTGATTTGGGACCCTGTGGTTTGGGACAGTCCCAGTTTTGTATGCCCCCAGTTTGGGAGCCCCTGGTTTGTGAGAGTCCAGTTTGGGATGTCCCCAGCTTGTGATGCCTCTGGATTGGGATAACCCACCTCTGGGGTACCTGACTGCCTCCAGCTTGGGGATGCCCCGGTTCCGGGGCCCCCAGGTCAGGATGCCCCGGTGGGGGATGCCCCCGGGTCGGGATGTTCCTGGATCAGGATGGAAGTCCTTGTTTGGGATCCTCTGGTTCAGGAACCCTTGAACTGGGGTTCGAGAGCTCCCGGTTTAGTTCGGGACCCCCTGTCTGGGTGCTGGGGGGCGATGACCCCCATCTGCAGCTCAGAAGCTGGACTCTGGCACGGCCGCGGGGCGCAGAGGACCGGGGGGCTGCCGGCCGCGCTGCAGCGTGGCCCCGGAGGGACCCCGGGCGGACAGGAGGGTCCCC
>NW_021939798.1:2533294-2534886 GCF_001715985.3 Manacus vitellinus | reverse complement strand
GGAGGGTGGCCTGAGTGTTGGGGTGTCCCCCCCGCCCTGGGGGCAAGGGACTCACCGCTCTTTGGTGCTCACGTCCCATTCCACTGTGAGCTTCACGTGGGGGGGGCCGCCTGCTCCGCTCAGCTGCAGGGCTCTGGGGGGGAGGACAACATGAGGTGCCCCCCCAGAACCCCCTGTCCCTGTGGGGCCACCTCCTTGCCCACTTGTGGTGGCAGGCAGGGACAGCCAGCACCTCCCTGTGCACCACCCACAGTGGGGACACTGGGCTGGGGACGCAATGCTGGGGGAGCAGGGTGACCACCACTGTGGCTACCCATGGTGGCACCACTGGCCATCCATGGTGACACTGGAAAGCCACAGGGACACCTTTGGCCACCCATGGTGACAACACCACCACGCACAGGGACACCATAGCCACCCACAGGAACACTGCACCCATCCATGGTGTTGCCTCTGGCCACCCCCAGGGAGTGAGGGGACATCCTGGGGACAATCCCGTCGCTGCAGTGCCCTTACCTGTCAATGGCAGGGTGGCAGAGAGGGCGGGGGTCCTGCGGGGACAGGTAGATGCAGGGGACCGAGCCCCCAGCCAGGCGGATGCGGAAAAGGGCTCCTGTTGCCTGAGAGGGGAGAGGGGGCTATGGGGCTGCGGGGGGACAGAAGCCCCCTGGCCCTACAGCAGCACTGGCAGGAGCCAGGCTCTGTGACATGGGACACGAAAACACTCAAAAAATGGATTTCTTTGGTCCTCAGGGCTGGGTTGGCCGGGGACATCTGTGGGGCCAGGGATGTGGGGCTGGAGGATGACCTGCCCCACTGGCTGTGGGGTAGCTGGGGGGCAAAGGGGCAGCACAGAGATACCAGAGCCCATAGGATGGTGGCACCTGGGTGCTGGGGAGTGCAGCTGGGCTGGGGTGGCTCTGCTGTGAGCTGGGCAGCACTGCAGCCACACAGTGATGATGTAGCCACCCATGGTGACACCACTGGCCACTGCAGTGACAATGAGACAATCCCCAGGGTCACCTCAGACACCCACAGGGACACTGTGGTCACCCACAGTGACACCACTGGCTGCCTGCGGTGCAAATATGACCACCCACATGGGCAGCAGGGCCACCCACAGTGACCACCAGCGGCAATGGCACAACCACTCCAGGGCCACCACAACCACCCCGGTGACAGTATTGGTCACCCCTGGTGACCCTTTAGCCAAGCACAGCTCTACCATGGCCACCGAGGGTGTCACCACAGACAGTGACGGTGCTGCCATCGCCACCCAAAGCTCCACCATGGCCACCCACAGAGACACCATGGCCACCCACGGAGACACCATGTCCACATGTGGCTCCATCCCTGCTGTCCCCACTGTAGCCGGTGCCAGCAGCCCCAGGAGGGCACAGGGTGTGCCCCCTCACAGCTCACCTGTGCCCGCACCTCTCCCCGCAGCAGCGCCCGCAGCTGGGCCAGGATGCTCTGCTGGAGCTGCTCCCAGGAGACGCCCCGCTCCTCCCTCAGGACCAAAGGCGGCCCGAACCTGGGGACAGGCAGTGGGGGACACTGGGCTGAGGGGCACAGGCGGCTCGGGAGGGACA
>NW_021939798.1:2531640-2532961 GCF_001715985.3 Manacus vitellinus | reverse complement strand
GGCTGCGGGGGCACCCTGAGGAGGGCAGGGGCATGGAGGGGCTCTCGTTAGTTAGTTAATTGGTTAATTGGTGCGATGCGATGCCCGTGGTGGGTCCCTGCCTGTGCTCCCCTGCCTGCAGTGCTGCCTACACCCCGTGCTTCCCACCAATCACAGCCTGGGGGACTTGGCCCCCCACCAATCACAGCACAGCACGCCTGCCTCCCACCAATCATAGCAGAGCATGCCTGCCTCCCACCAATCATGGGAAGGGGGGGAAACTACCACCAATCACAGCACAGTACACCCACATCCAACCAATCATGAGATAGGGGCAAACAAGGCTCTCATCCAATCACAGCAGACAGGACACAGCTCCCACCAATCAGACTATGAGTGGCAAGGCTCCCACCAATCACAGCAGAGAGGACACAGCCCCCACCAATCACAGCAGAGCGCACCTGCCTCCCACCAACCACAGCTAAAGGGATCCATTTTCAACCAATCCCAGCAGAGATTTCAAACCAATCCTGTCTCCCCTAACCCCAGTGGAGCGCAGCTGTCCCTGACCAATCCCAGCAGAGCAGATCCACCTCCCCACCAATCCCAGCAGAGGGGATCCGCCTCCCCACCAATCCCAGGGGTGCTGTCCCCCTCCCAGCCCAGCTCCAATCCTAGCGTGGCACAAGCCACTCCCAACCAATCAGAGCAGCGCGGGCCTGCAGCCAGCAGCCAATCAGGGCACGGGGGCGGTACCTGTGCGGCGGGCAGGGGGCGGCTGGAAGGCGTAGAGAGGAGCCCCCTCCCCGGCAGCTCCCAGCTCCTCCTTGTCCCCCAGCGAGCGCAGGAAGCCCCGCGGGGACACCTCGGCCAGGATCACCTGTGGGATGGCACCCAGCACCCTCAGCATCCCTGAGAGGGGGTGTCCCCCCACCCTGTGTGTCCCCCCTGTTACCTGCTCCGGGGGAATGCAGCCCTCCCGTGCCACCATCTCCCGCAGGTCGGCCACGGTGCCCAGCAGTGGCACGGCCAGTCCCACCCGCACGAAGCGCCAGCGCTCGCACTGCAGCACCAGGGTGACGTTGAGAGCCCTGGGGACACCACAGGGACATGCTGACACACCTCAGCCATGGGACACTGCGCACTGTGCTGAGACCTGACACCGCTTACAACGACCACTTTGGCCACAACAACCCCCTGCAGCACCATAGGATGGGGACAGGGCCAGGCAGAGAGGGACCTGGGGGTACTGATAGGAAGCTGAACCAGAGCCAGAGGTGCCCAAGAAGGCCAATGGATCCTGGCCTGGATCAGGAACAGTGTGGCAGCAGGACCAGGGCAG
>NW_021939798.1:2523334-2530800 GCF_001715985.3 Manacus vitellinus | reverse complement strand
TGGCGCAGGGGGATGGGCAGGGAGATGCACAGGAAGGGGTCGAAGGTGTTGCTCTGCTTCAGGCAGTGAGGGCACGTCAGGGAGGACCTGTGAAACATGGATGGGGAGCATCACCAGAGCAGGCATGGCCCCCCCCAGAGTCCCCACCCTGGGGCTGCAGCGCCCTGTCACTGCTTCTGCACCCTGGGTACTGCATCCCCTGGAGCTTGGGTGGTCCCAGCATCACACTGGATTGGCATGAACCTCCTGCCAGGGTGAGGCACCACAGCCTGTACCCACCTGCCCAACCCCATGGGCTGCTCACTCTGAAACCTAACAAGAGCACCCACAGTAACTGGTGCTAGAGAAGTCAGAGAAATGCCAGGGCTGGGGGATCTCCCACTCTCATGTATGTAGCTCCAAAACTCCCCCACATCCTGCTCCCTCTCCCAAGGGCTGGCAGAGTCTGGGGTGGCTTCTGGCTCCTGGGGGCTTTGAGTTGACCCCAGATGGCCTGGGTTAAGCAGGGATAACACCTTGGGGTGCTGGGAGGGAACAGGAGCCCTGTTGATAAGCAGGGCTGTGGCTGGGCTGCAGGGAGGAGCAGTGATGGGCAGCAGGACATCTGCCTGTGACAAGCCCCAGGATGTGACCACAGCCCTGGGACCACCAGCTCTGCTCACCCAGGCCCTGCCTGGAACAACCACCAGCTCCAGGGGAGCCCTGGGGACAGTGAGAACTCATCTGCTCTGCTGGGGGGTCACAGGACCACTGTGGGGGAGCAGGTCCCCCTGCCAGCAGGGACCATCCCATCTCCCACTGGAGACTGGCTTAAGCGAACCTTTAATGCCAACCATCACCTTACCACCGATTTCTTTTTAATTCTGTTTTTTTATTACTTTTTTTTCTTTTTCTCCTGCCTTTATATTCAACAAAAAAGGGGGAAAATAAAATAAAACCCCAAATCGAAATACTGAATGCTTGTTATTTGTCACCTTGAAGAGACACTGAGCTCCCCAGGAAGCAGCCACACAAATTAATAAATCCCTTTGCACACAGACAGCTCTGGCACAGGGAAGGGTGGATAATTAAAGTGCCTTTTTTTCATATATAGGCCAAGGGATTAATTGAGAGAGGAGGAAGGGCTTGTGATGCCAGATGCATCCCCTCATGCCTGCACTGCCATGGCACAGGGTGGCCAGATGCTGGCCCTCCAAGCATCCTGTGAGTCCCAGAGAGATGAACATGTGGGATGTCCCATGCAGGGACGCTGTTATTCTGGACTGCTGGGACAGGCTTGGGAAAACCCTAATCCTGAGCCCTGTGACAGAACCACAGAATGGTTTGGGTTGTGAGGGACCTTCAAAGACCATTCCACCTGCCCCCCTTGCAGAGACACCTTTCACTAGACCAGGTTGCTCTAAGCCCTGTCCAACCTGGCCTTGGACACTTTCTGCCCACAGAAGAAACATCTCTGGTGCCTGGACTGGGTGGGATGGATGGATGGATGGATGGATGGATGGATGGATGGATGGAACACCTCCTTGTCTCATCTCTTCCCTCACAGGGCTCACAGTGGGGCAGGATCCAGCCCTCCACTCACCTGTACTGTGCCTGGAAATGGCTCTGCACGAAGCTCTGCCCCCGGGAGTGCTGGGCAGCCGGCGGGGACCTGCTGGCACTGCCACTGTCCTTGCCAGGCTGGGGGGACAAGAGACAAGTGGGTGAGTGAGGTGCTGGGGTGACACCCCACCCTTCAGGCTCTGGGGACATGTCCTAGTGAACCAAGGCCAGTTTTGGTGTCCCCATGGCATGAGGATGGGCTGGAGGTGATGCCAAAGTGACCCTGGCACCTGCCTGCCTGGCATTGCTGTGCCTTCCAGGCTGCCTGTCCACCTTCTCCTGGGGAATCTTTGGGGTACATCCCATCCACCAGCAGCACGGGGCACAAAAGGTTAATGAAGGGTCTGCAGTGGTGGACCCCCAAGGGCCACCCAAAGCAGTCCCAGCGTCCAGAGCTCCTGGACACTGAGGAACTGGAGCTGGGAATGCATTCAAGGTCAGCTGAAAAGCTCCGGGAGGGAAATCCTGGGTGAGCCATAGCAGCATCCCAGCAGGGGAAAAGCTCGGGGGTGGGGGAAAGCTGGTCCCCCATAACATCCCCCCAAGGAGCCCCAGTGCCCACAGGCACACCCCCAGGCAGCAGGGAGGTGCCCAGCCCACCCAGCAAACGTGCCCATGGGCACTGTTAGCTGGGGCACTGGGGGTGAGGTGGTGGGACGCTGCAGCAGGTCCGTGTGTCTGTGTTCATGTCCGTGTGTGTCTCCATGAGAGCTGAGCTCCTGGAGCAGGTGTGCACATTCCTGGGCATGCACCCCCCCGGGGAGGGGGGGACACGGCTGGGTGCCAATCAACCACAGGCAAATCCCCAGACCAGGGGAGCTCAGTGAAGGCTGGGCTGGCACGATGCCCTCCCGGGCAGGTGGGCTGGCGTGGGCTGCAGGCACCCAGAAACCAGCCCTGCTGCTGCTGCTGCGTGTTTCCCCAGCAGCAAGCCCAGGCACAGCACCCAGCGTGGCACCTGCCACATCAAGCCCAGGCACAGCACCCGGCACGCTGAGCCCGGGCAGGGCTCCTGGCACAGCACCCATCACCCTGACCCTGCCCCAGCACAGGGCTCTCGTGGGTCCATGTGGGTGCAGGTGGTGGGCACAGCACCCCTCTGACAGCTGAGATGTGCCCCAGGGACACCGAGTAGAGCACAGTCTTCTGCCCCATTCCATAGGGAATAAGGACGCTGGGATGTGACTGTGTTACAGAGCCAAACCTGCCTGGTTAGGTGACACCCTCTGCCTGCCCCTGCCCTGCCAACCACCAGGAGCCCCACGTCAAGGACAGGAGCCACTGACTTCACCCCCGGAGCCCAGTGACAGAAGAGATGCTGCAGAAAGGAGTGTTGGTGGCTTGGGAAGGGACTGGGCTGTTTTGGGGTAAGACAGTGAGTTTCTGGTGTCGCAATGAGAAGGATTGAAAATCAATGAGGTATTTGGCCAGGAAGTGGATTTTCCTCATGCCATCTGCTGGCACCAGGTCCTGCTGAGCCTGACGTGTCCTTAAGATCTGTGCAGGGCTGGGGTCCATCTGGTGTGGATGAGAGTGGGCCTGGATCATGTCTGTGCCCTACACAGCCCCCAGAACCCCCAAAACCCAAGGAGACACCTCCTCCTCCAGCCCTCCCAGCAGCCAAGCCTTGGTCTCCACCACAGTGGCCCCACAGCTCGCTGGGTGTCACAGCACGCACCTCATGGGCCAGGAGGGTATTCCCAATCCTCCAGCCTGCCCAGCTCTGATCTTCTCACTTTCTGCCCAACAGCTGAGCTCCCCAGTCCCTGAGCCTCAGGATGGGCTTGGCCAGGAGCAAACTGTCTCCCTATCCCCATGTGTATGCACACACTCCCTCCTCCCCAACACTAGGATAGGCACGTGTGTGCCCACCTCCATCCAGACACTTCCAAGCCATTTATCCAGGCTGCCACCACCCCTGCTGGGCACCCCCTCCCCAAGGACACAGGCATGCAAATCCCACTCAGGTGGCATCCCCCAAGACTGGGGAATGCCAAACAAAACCATGGATGCTGAAGGACACACAAGGGCCCCATCCCCAGAGCCAGGCAGATGCCCCGGGCATTGCACGGGCAGCTGAGGGCACTGCTGGTGTCACACCACAGCCCATGGCACACGGGGGCACCTCACATTTAACGTGAGCAACAGGAGCTGCCAGGCTCTCCCAGAGAGCCTGGGGTATCCAAACAACTCACGGGAAAGGTGGCAGGGCTGAGGACAGCCCAGCTCAGTGCAGGGATGGCTGCAGGACCCTGGCCAAGCAGGGCTGGGAGCCACAGGGCTGCCCCAGCCAGAGGCTCTAGAGATGGGCACTGCAGCTGAGCCCTCCCTGTGGGACAGAGCTGTGCCCACGCCAGGCTGGAGGTTGGGCAGGGGCTGCCCATGGGGACCCTGACCTGCACCCTTGGGCACAGCCATGACACCCCAAGCAGGAGGAAGCTGGTCCCAGGCTCCCTGTGCCCAAGATGGGCATCACCCTCAAAGTGGGGACAGCACATTGTGGAGCTGGAAGTCACCCCCAGAGTGGGGACAGCACTCTGCTGAGCTGAGCTGACGTGGCAAATGCCAACTGCACAAATCCATTCACTGCAACAGGCAGCACCCGGCAGGGAGGGAGGGAGGGAGCAGGGAAGGAGCAGGCAGGAAGCAGGGAGGCAGGCAGGGAGGGCCAAGGCCAGGGCAATGCCTGAGCACAGATGGATCGAAGGAGACTTAATTACTCATTTTGCCAGCAGCAAAGCTGCTGAGCTGTAATTACAGCGGGCTTAGCTGGAGGCAGGGAGGGCCGGGGGGGGCTGGATCTCCTCCTCACCAAGCAGCCCCAAGAACCAGGATGCCCACCAGAACTGGGATGCTCCTGCTGACACCCCCCCACTCTCCCAGCACTCCAACCACCCTGCTCACCCCTCCAGCACCCTGATCCCAGCATCCTTCCACCCGCACACCGACCAAACCACATCATCCATATCCCCATCCACGCCGGGGTGGGGGTCAGCTCCAGTCCCACTGCCTCCCAGGACATTCCGGCTTCCCCGCTCCCAGACCTGGCCCAAACGACCTGAGCCAGGGTGTGCAGCCACCCCAGTGGGGTTACCCACCTCCTGGGGGCTGCGGGTCTGCTGGGCAGGGGAGGCAGCCCCCAGGTCCTCGTGCATGCGGTCCAGCAGCCAGAGCAGGAACTCGAGGGCGTCGTGCTGCGCGTTGCCCCGGAACTGTGAGCTGTGCTTGGAGACAATGTTCTGCAAGAGATGGGCAGGGCAGGGTGAGCCACAGACACTTCATCAGCACCCACCACAAAACCCACCCCTGCACCATCCCTGCAGTAGCGCCTGCCCTCATTCTGCCTCTACAGGGACATCGTGCCCGCCCTGGGGACAGTAGAGAGGTGGGGACACCAGCACACCAGACAGCAGTCCATGCCCATCACCATGTGTCCCAGCTGCTGGCATGAGGCTGGGAGGGGATAGCCTGCTGTGGCTGGGCACAGGGCACACCCCATATGAGCCAGACCAGCCCACAGGGACCCACCAGTGTCACCTGCCCTGTGCACTCCAACGGCACCGACTCGGTGTCCCAGCCAGGAGAAGGCAATTCCCAGCACTGGGATGCTGTGATGCTCCCTCTGGGTACCCTGCCCCAAAAGCCCATGTCCCCATGCCACCAACACCACCCCTGCCCCATCAAAGAGAGCACCTCCCTGCCTGTAACTCCACCACTGCCCTGATCAGCACTAATGCCATGTGGTCCCTGCCTGCTCCCACTGAGCACTGGCCACACCACAGCATTTGGGCTAATTAGCATTAATTTCACTGTGAGGTGAGTGGTACAATGCCCTTATGGGGGGGTTCCCCCCTCACTGGGGGCTGTAGGGGGAAGAACAGGGCTGGGAATGCCATGGGGTTGAGATGATATCCAGGCAGGATAAGGTGTCACCCACCAGGGTAACATCAGACCACTAAGGGAGCGCTGAAGCCAGTTCCCTTGCCAAGTCAGCCAAGCTCTCAGAGGTGCTACATGCCTGTGATTTGGGTGGCCCCAGGGTATGTGCCACCAGCAGATGCCAACAGCCCATGAGAGCTGTGTGTGCACTTGCCAGGATGGGTCCCTGACCCCGAAAAAGCAGGATGCATAGGGTGTGGAATCCCTGCGGGAAGCCCAGGGGGCACCCCAAAAAGCAGAGCTGGGGGGATCCCCAAGGACTTATCTCCAAGTTTGGGCTGGTGGTGGCTCCTCAGAGGACAATTTTAGGAGCTCAGCCCCAAACCCAGCACCAGGCGGGAGAAAGCCTGACCATCCGTGTGGATTTTAACCGGGTGACGCAGTTAAACCCCAACCATCCGTGCTGATTATAACCAGCATGTTGGGACCTGCCAGGATAGGGATCAGAACCTCCAACATCGCTGGGAAACACCCCAAGCCAAGACCCCTCTGGCCACTGCTCTGCTTGTCCCCAGCCCTGCTGCCAGCAGTACAACCATCCCAGTACAAGCAGAGGGAGCAAGGCCACCACAGATGGGCTTCCAGCAAAACGAGTCACAGACTCGGCTCTAAATTTTAAAATCTTACTTGGGCTGCTTTAAAAAATGAGGTGGAAATTCGTGGCAGCTGTAGGTAACCACCGGGAAGGAGGGAATGCAAAGCAAAGGCTGGAAGTCTGAGGGGTTTTCTTTGATCTGTGCCTAAGGAACGTGTGTGTTCAGGAGCAGAGGGCATGGAATTGTGCCCAGCAGCACAGGAGCTGGTTGCTTTGCTATAGGGCTGTTAAAGGCAATGAGCTCCTGCAGGAGCACCCTGTGGGGTGGGTGCTGCCAGCCTCCAGGCCAAGATGGGAGGAAGGAAGGATCCCCCTGGAAAGGGGGGGCAGAGAAGTGGGTACCCCAGACCTTGCCCATGCAGATACAGACTGGCTGCTACCCCAGGGCAGGGCCTGGCTTTCCACTTTGCAAAATTCATCGGCAGCACCAGGTCCCTCCCTGCTGAAATGTCACTGGGACACATGTCCCTGAGCGTGGGGAGTTGTGGTGCCAGGCTGGACGTGCTGTCCTGTGCCTGACACCTTGTCCCTGTCCCTAGCTGGGTGCAGGCTCACAGCACACTGGCATGTGCCCAGCACGGACGTCACACACACTCAGTGACAGGGCCTGAGGCCACTGACTTGGGCTCCCAGGGCACTGTCCTGCCTTACCCCACCAGCACAGCCAGTGGGGGCTCATCCTTATGGCCCAGTGGTGTGGCCATGGCTGGGAGCCCACCCACCCACGGGAGCTCAGAGCTCAGGTGACAGCAGCCCAGCCACAGAGGGGTGATGGCAGCAGGGCTGGGAGGTGTCTGGCAGGACAGGGGCCACGGGGAGGATGAGGCAGGGGAGTGAGTGATGTGAGCAGGGGGTGCTGTGGGTGCTGCAAGTGGGGAGATACTGATGGGTCCTGTGAGCTAGGGGTGCCAGTGGGTGCTGAGAGTGGGGGGATGCTGGCAGGTCCTGTGAGCAGGAGGTGCTGGTGGGTGCTGGGAATGGTGCTGGATGCTGGGCAGTGCTGGTGGGTGCTGAGAGGAGGGATGCTGGTAAGTGCTGTGAACTGGGAGTGCTGATGGGTGCTGGGAGTGGAGGGATCCTAGGAGTGGGGGGATGCTGTTGGGGAGTTGGAGGTATGCTGGTGGGTGCTGCAAGCTGGGGGTGCTGGCAGGGGTGTCAGAGGGTGCTGAGAGTGGGGGGATGCTGGCAGGTGCTGGGAGTAGGAGATGCTGGTGGAGCCCGTGAGCTGGGCATGCCGGTGGGCGCTGGGGTCTGGGAAAGGTGTCAGTGGGTTCAGAGGGAATGCTGGTGGGTGCTGGGGTCTGGGAAAGGCATCAGTGGGTTCGGAGGG
>NW_021939798.1:2518838-2522089 GCF_001715985.3 Manacus vitellinus | reverse complement strand
TGACTGTGAGATGCCCCAATTCTGCCACCTCTGGATGCTCTCAGCTGGGACAGTGGGACAGTGATCACCTCTGCACCCACCACACTGAGGTTTTGGCACATAACGAGGGTTCCTCCACACAGAGACACGAAACGAGGGTTGCCAACCCAGCGCTGGCAGAGCCTGGAGGCTTTGCCCACCTCCTTCCCACCCTGCACCATCTGGCACCACGCTCAGGTGCCCATTTGGGGTCTGGCAGAGCCTGTCTGGGGAGGGATGGTGCCTCCCGAGCCCTCTCTGTTTGGTGAGAGGATGAAGGATGTCCGAAACCACCAGGTCAGCTCCTTGCTCTCCATCTGCAGCACCTTCAGCAGAGAAAACCCACCGTGGGGTTTACAGGCAGCTTTCAGATGCATTAGTGCCCTGGTCCAGCTGGACCTGTCCCATGGCACCATGCCAGCACAAGGAGAGGGTCTGCAGCAGGACCAGTTGTTTCTGCAGTAACTTGCCTTCCACTCTCCCACAGCCCCACAGCAGCACATTTCTCTTCAAACAGCTCTGGGGGACTCACATTGCCAAAGTCAGCCCAGATACATGAGGCTGGCACCTGCATTCCTCTGCCAGCAGCCCCGAGATGAACTCTCACCCGGGACTGCTCTGATGGCTCCCACCAACCCTCTGGGATAACAGCCTGGAGCAGAGATGGGAGGCAGCAGGGCTGCCCAGTGTGCCAATGAACCCAGCACATCCCAGCAGCTGCTGTCCAGGGCCACAGGGCTGGGAAGGGGCAGAGCAGGAAGGAAGTCCCTCTGCCAGGCAGGGGTGGCCACTAAGTGTCACCTTACTGCAGGGCAGGGGGGTGGCAGTGGCCCCATTGCAGCCAAGCAGCTCTTCTGTCCCTCAGGAACTGCCAAGGCTGATGCTGAGCCGGGGAGGGGGTCTCTGGGGGGGGCTAAGCTTGATTTTGGATGCTGCAGGCTCTTCCATCCCTGCAGGCCTTGGCAGCATCCAGCAGCATCTCCCTATGTC
The DNA here is from genome assembly GCF_001715985.3 of Manacus vitellinus. Lineage (NCBI taxonomy): Eukaryota > Metazoa > Chordata > Aves > Passeriformes > Pipridae > Manacus > Manacus vitellinus. Next base: position 2,521,081 of record NW_021939798.1, on the reverse strand, counting down.
CCAGGGAAGGATCTGCTGTGCCAGGCAGCATTCCCACCACCTTCCCCGCCCTGCAGAGGAGTGAGGCACCACCAGCACCCCAGGCACAGGGATGTGCTGCAAGCCCTGCCCTGGACACAGCTGGTGATGATGTGACTTCAAAAGAGATGGACCAAAGTGATGGAGGTGTCCTGATCCCTCCTCCCTGCAGGCCAGGTGTCCCTGTGCTGGGGACTGTGAGCTCAGGTGGGGTGGTGTCAGGAGATGGTGACTCCCCTGGGGGACACAGGGCTGGCAGCTGTCAGTGTGCTGGGCATGGAGGAGGGCAGAGGGCTGTGTGCTGCCACTGGGGCCAGGAGTGATCTCAGACTAAATCCATCGTGTCCTGGCAGTGCTGAGCTGATGGAGGGGGATCAGCCACCCATGGATCCTCTGGGGATGGCTCTACCACGAGTGGCCCCTGCTTATCCAGAGAGGAGAGAGGGCTGAGCCCAGCTGAAGTTTTCCTCCCACCAACAGCCAGCCCTGATGGGTAAGGGATGCCCCCCGAGAGCCTGGCACTGGTGGGGTGAACCCCTGCCAGGCCTCCCAGGGAAGCAGCCCCCTTCTAGGAGTTATCCAGGTCTCTATCCCAGGGGGCTGCTGCCCTGGGGCCAGCTCAGTCTTTCCTCCCAAGGAGGTGGGAATGACGGCAGGAAGCAGCCCTGCCTGGTGGGGTGGTGCCCACCCTTGGGTGGCCTGGGCTGGTGGGATGTGGTGTGGTGGTTCTGTGCAGGATCTGCTCCTGGATAAACCCACCAGCACCTTGTTGGCTCACTGCTCCCAGCCTGGCTAAGGAAAGCTGTTGGCACTGGGGGGGTCTCACTGTCCCAGGCAGTCAAGGAAGTCAGCACCAAAGCTGAGCAAAAATTCCAGCTACAAACACTCCTGAGTTCAGAGGTTTGACTCTTGAACTGGCTCTGAACCCACAGTTAAAGCTCATTTCTCAGCATCCTCCTGGCCAGAGAGCTGTGAAATCCATCTTTATCAGGCCAGTAGATAAAATGCTCTTTTGGGAAATACATCCTCAATATTAGTCTCCCTTATCCTATACAAAGGTCACAATCCATAAAGCAAAGTCCTGAGCACTCCCTGGGACCCCCAGCAGATTCCTGGCCCTGCTCACAGGCCCATCCACTGCAAACCCTGCTCTAGACTCTGAGGAGATGGAAACTGGGTTCTACCAGAGCGTTTGCATGAGGACATGGGGATTTTTTCTCTCTGAATTATTTAACAAAGGCAGGTTGTGCTTCATGCAGCGTGGGAAGAATGGGTTTATCGGCTCTAGAAAACTCCCAGCTCACTGAAAAAGAAAGTACTTGTTGTTTCTCTCTGGTTGGTTTTGGCTGGACACTCGAGCCCAGCAGCATCCCACACGAGCCAGAACAGCAGTGGTGGGAGTGAGGGAGGGAACCCGAGCAGGGCTTAATGCTGAGCTAAGTGGAACCAGAAATCCAGAGCAACTTGTTAAAGAAAGCGAGGAAAAACTGAAGGAAAAAGTGAGGGGAGTGGATAGTCCAAGAGGTGGGAACGGATTGAGAGAGTCGGATCAGAACCCGGTGTTTGTTGGAAGGGGGTGGATGGAAAGTGAGACCTGATGAACACATGAAAGGGGAAGAGTCTAAAATGTGACAGTGAAACACAGCCAAGTCAAAAAAAAACACAAACCTGCCAGAATTTGAAAGTATGGGGTAATGAAAGTGGCTTTCCCAGGGCCCTGTCAGCCCCCCAGCTGTGCCCAGCAAGGCCAGGGCAGGGAATGCTGACAGCACACGTCAGCCAAGGACTTAAAAATCTGTTGGATTTTTATCTCAGTGTCTTTCCAAGCACCAGGCACAGGCATCCTTTGACTGGCAGCACAGCCCAGCCAGCCCAGTGCAGCCAGTGGTACCTTTCCAACAGGTAACACCAGTTTATTCCAATCTAAGGCAATTTGCACGCTGGGGTGAGCTCCAGGAATGCTCACCATGCTAATCTTCCTTTCAATAATATTGTATTTGTGATCTTCCCTCTTTCTCAGATCATTCCAGATGCGATGCCTTCCTATTCAGGCTAAATCAAATATTTATTGGTGCTGCAGCACGACGGCACCACTGGGTTGCATCAGCACTTTCTCCCTAAAATGCCTTTTTTGGGATCTCCTGGCTGTCTCCAGCCTCTGCCTTTCCAGCTCCTGTTTTCTCTGTACCAGGCTTAGACCTTGGAGCAAATGTAGAGCAGGGGAA
>NW_021939798.1:2503628-2517525 GCF_001715985.3 Manacus vitellinus | reverse complement strand
GTTCAGAACATGAAAGCAGGAGATAACCCCGAGCTGCAGGAACTTCTGCACTTTGTTTGCAGCAATTTCACTCTGGTTTTAATGCATCTCTACCATCCCTGGCTGCTTCACTGAGCAGGTGTCTCCGGGCTCTTTCCACCCATTATCCCCCTGAACTGAGATGATGGCATCTCCACAGCAAGCACTGAACCCGGGGGTGAGAAGAGGCAGCTGAGCCCTGATACACCAGCACTGAGCAGGGTTTGTGCTGTGGAAACCACCTGAGGCTCCCCCAGGTCAGGCTGGGGGAGCTCTGAGGTCTCAGCTGGAAATCAGTCTCACTCCTTGGGTATCTCCAGGATCAATAAACCACCTTCCAGAGCTACACACATGAAACTACATGGCTTGGCAACAGGGCAGAGCTGGGAGCACCAGCAGAAACCCAGTGTGAGGCAATGGGAGGCATGTCCACAGGGAAAGGTGAGGAGCTGGTTCAGCTCCAGTGTAAGTGGGTCTCCAGGATCTCAGCTATGGGCCAGCAGCCAGGGAAGGCATGTCCAGGGGGACAAGGGGATTGTAAGTGCTCAAGACTGTAACAGGCAGCAGCAGGTCCCCCCTTTCCTAGTAGAACTCCTACAACCTCAGGGTGTGGACACACCACTCAGCAGGGATCTCCACAGAGCCATCACTTGTGGCCACTGGAATTCATCACAGGTCTCTCAAGAGATCCATGGCTTGCCTGGCTGGAGATGCTGACCTGAACCAGAAAAGGAGGTGTCCTCCTTCTCCAGAGGATTGGCAAACACTGTTCAACCTTCAGCTCCCAGCCAGCTGGTCTGGGAGCTGCTGGAGGAGAACAGAGCCAAATGCCATCCCTCCCTTACTGCCCACTGCCTGGCAGAGGAAAGCCTGGGCATTGGGCAGTATGGGGAGCAGGCAGGTAGGGAGCAGGCAGGATGCACATGAACAAGCCTTGAAGGACCTGCAAAGTCCAGACTGACTGGACAGAGCAGAGGGCAGCGGCCAAAGATCCAGGGACCAAGTGGAGCCCCCCTGCTCCTTGCCAGCAGATCAAGGGGATGCCTCCTGCTAAATCCCATTGTTTAGGGCTGGGACACCACAACAGCTTTGCCCTGCGGCCTCCAGCAGTATATCCATGCTGTGGCCTTCCTTGGAAAGGTTCTGGTGGGCTGAATTCCCCAGGGACTTGCTGCCCCCGTTTAACCAAGGGAGGGGGGACTCCTCCTGGTGCATCATCCCAGCTCGGCTGTGCATTTGGGCACCTGAGGGCATGAGCACCAGGGAATCCATCTCCACACAAGCAGATGCCACGAGGTGCTGAGGCATGTGAAAAACAACAACAAAAATACGAATTTCAGATGCTCATGTGTTAAAACCCCTTAGTGTGTAAAACCCCTTTTGTGCCGAGAACAGGAAGGTGAGGAGGGTGAAGCCTTTCAGTGGTGTCCATGGCCTGAACCTGGGAGAAAGAACTCACTGTGGGGGTGGCATCAGGGGGCTGGAGCCAAATTCTTACTGGTCAAGGGCTCTTATCCCAGCACTGATGGCACAGCTGGCACTGGGTGTCCCTCCCTGGCCCAACGCCGAGAGCCGATGGCTGTTTTCCCTGAGAGTTGGACAGCACTGAGATGTGTTTAACACAACTTTCTTTTATTTCCCCACACAATAGTAAATAAAGCCATTTCCAAAACCTAGTACATTCCTGATTTTCACTGATATTCCCTTCATCCAGACCTCAGGCCCTCAGGGGCCAGAATTTAACTCCGCTTTGACATCTCTGGGGTCAGCCAAGGCAGCGTAGGGGAGGTGGTGCAACAACAGTGCCTGTGCATTTCTACAAGACAAAATTTGGCAAGATGTGGGGGCTGAGGTGTCAGGAGCAGATGCAGCGGGTGTGCAAACACATCTTCTGCCAGTGACACCTCTTTGCTTCTGCGGATACGACTGGAGCAGCATCAGCTGCCTTTGCCTGGGCATAGACGGGGGCACTGCCATCCCCAGCACACTCCTTGTGGCTGATCCTGCACACAGGAGCTGGAGATCTCCATTATCCACCAGCTGTTCTTCATGACTCATGACAGCCTAATGACACATTCCTGCTGTACAACACAGCGTGCCTGCTGCCAGGCAGTGCAGAAGGAGGAAGTTGGGACTGCAGCTCGTGTTTGCCAAACACAAGCCGGCCGCTGGCAAGGAGCAGCACGGGTTGCTGTGCATATCTGCTCCTGGAGTTGTTCATGTAGGTCACATCCATTTGTACTGCTCCAGGGGCTCCCTGGGGACCTGGGATGCGCTGGTGTGGAGCGTGCAGAGCTCTTAGCACTCGTGAGATGTGCTGGGAGGGACAAGGCTGTGCTGGGGGAAGAGGTGCTGCCAAGTTGCCACATGGCTGAGCACTTCTGGACAAGCCTGGAAGGTCACACAGCTACCTGCAGTCACAACCTGTGGGGTTATCACCACTATTTCCTTTGTGGGAATGTGCCCCAAATCATCTGCCCCTACAGCAGCAAGGATGTGATGGCACAGCCTTGTGCATGGACACTGGGGTTGGGGGCTAATGGGGCATGGTGTGCCACAGGACAGGGGAGATGCTGCTGCTGCCACTGACCATCACCCTGGGCAGTGACCTACATCAGCTGTTACACTGCAGCAAGAGAACTCAGCTGGTGTCCCTGTCTAAAATCTGCCCTGGTTTCAATAAAGTGACGTTGCTTCCCACCCAAAAGCAATCTGAGCAGGACAGGGCTCCTCCAAAGAACCTCTGCTCCCAGATTTCCAGTCTGGAGGGTGGAAGGCTCAGAGCCTGAGCTGCCTGGCTGCTGTCACAAACAGAAAGTGTGGTTTGGCAGCCACAGCTCCAGAGGGTGACAGTGGCCAGGGGAGTCAGGAACGCCCATCTCACTTTGCTGCCTCTGGGGTGTGAAGAACCAGCTGGAGCAGCAGGAGAGTCCAGGGCTCTGGTCTTTACAGCCTGGGAGCAGCCACACCAAAACAGGCCTGTGGCTCCCCAGTGGCCACCTGGATCCTGCAGTGAAGGTTTGGTGTGATCTGGTGGGGACAGAGTGGCTTTGCTGAGGTGGGGCTCTGACAGACAGTGCTCTGCATCTCCCGTCCTGCACCCTGAGCAGCTGGTGGTGACACGGGTCTTCAGGGCTGCCTGGTTGGCTCTCACAGGCTCCACTGCTCCTCTGTGTTCCCCCAGCACAAGCACAAACATTTTGCCTGCCTGTCCCACATTCCAGTGGTTGGATCCTGCCTTCCAAACCACAGCGAGCGTTTCTGCCGAGCTTGTAGAACCTGCTGGAGTGTTTATTGCTGCAGAGCATCAAGGCTCAGCTCCAAAGGGAAAGAGGAAGGAATGACTTAATTCCTTTGCTAAAGGCTCTGTTAATGAGAGCAGAGATATTTCAGCCAGAAGGAATATATTTGCATAGTGTTTGATGGACAACAGAGGTGCACAGATACCCTCCAGGCCAGTCCAAAATGATCCCCCTTTACTGTGCTATGAGCAGGAAACATTTTTAGTGGCACAAAATGAAGAAAATGAGCAATCATACCTTTAAATCCCTGTCCTTCTTTGCCTACCAGAACAGCTAATACTGTCAGTACAGGTGTGACACTACCTATTTTGTCACTGCCTGTAAATCATCTTTATTAACTAAAACATCTAAAATCCTTAACATTAAGGACTGCAACATTTTGCTGCATTTTAATTGATGACAGAATTCTCACAGGTCTTCAATGCCTGCAAGAGAAATACTCACTTCACTTGCATCACTACACAGGCTGCTGCCTACACTGATCTTTAAACAAACAGTATCTTGAGAGCTGTTGCTTTTAATACTAGATATGATATTGAGTAAGTAAAAGTACAAATACCTATTCCATGGAAATTTGGAGCCTGTTTGAAAAATTAGGCAAGCAACCAGGAATTTGAGTGTGTCTAGCTGGAAACACCCAGGCATTTTCAGAACTGACTGCACTCTCACTCTTGAAAACCAGTCCCCTGAAGAGAGTTTTAAATTGGACACAGCAAAAGAAGAAGCCCCGACATCCTTGTATTCCTTTGAGAATGTGGATTTAAAATCTTGACTCAAAAGAGCTTCCCAGTTAAATGCCAGAGTTGGAGCTGAGGGCTTTTTCCTTAATCAGGACCAGACAAATTAAAATAAACACAGAAGACTGAATTTACACAACAAGTCATTCATTAAAGGCAGGACGAGAAGGGGGGAGGGAGGAGAGACCACGTGAAAGCAAGAGAGAGCCTACAAAACTGAGCAGAGATACAAGTCAGGCTGTGCCAGAAGACTATCAGGAAAGGTGGCAGTAACAACATGTAAGTGTTACAACAACAGCCAAGACGATTTTCAGAAGTGATGAAACCTTTCACAACAGTCTAAAAGGAACAGCAGATTCGTGGCTGCCCTGAAAAAGTCAGACCTGTTTAGTCAGTGCTATAGGGGCTCTCTGGAGAATCTGATAAATGCACACCATATAAAAATAGTGTCCCCTCTCATTGTAAAAATGCTTTAGAATTACCTCAGCTGTAAGAGAAAAGGATCACTTGGACTGGCTGGGGAAGCAGCAGCCTGACAGCTCCTGCTCCAGCTGTTTGTGCAAACCTGGGAATCCCAGACCAGACTGGCACCACCTGGAATCCCAGAATCCCAGAGTGCTTTGGGTTGGAAGGGATCTTAAAGACCATCTCATTCCATGTGCTGCCATGTGCAGGGACATCTTCCACTAGACCACCAGCCCTGTCCAACCTGACCTTGAACACTTCCATGGACAGGGAGTCCACAACCTCTCTGTGCCAGTGCCTCACCTCCCTTGTATTAAAGAATTTCTTCCTAACACCGAATCTAAACCTTCTCTCCTTCTGCTTAAGGCCATTCCCCTTATCCCCACAGTCAGGGGAATACTCAGACACCCATTTGACTTGGGCAGGGTGGAATACATTGCTTTGGGCATTATGGCAACAACTACTTCTTCCCAGCTGCAGTGCAGAGTCAGTGCCAGGACAGCGCTCGGGGCCTGGCCAGTGAGCCCTGGCCAGCAACTGGTGCCAGTAACACAGAGGGCCTTCAAAATACTCTTAACCAACATTCATTTACCAGGTTAATCAAAAAGAACTGACAGTAAATCCGTGGGTTTTAGCTCAAGCCAAGGTACACACTCCCACAGCTAAAACCCTGTGCGAGGGCTGGGCTCCCAGAGGAGATGTCACACTGGTGGGGAGCATGTGAGCCTGAGGCTGGCTGGAGCCTGCAGTCATTCCTGCTTGTAACCTGACAGGCTGCCAGGATTCTGGAGTAGGTCACTCGAACAAACCACTGGAGTGCACAGAGAACACCACTGAACTAAAGGAGGAGCAGGGCACGAGGAAACCCTGCGTTCCCCAGAGAGGTGTGAGCCCTGTCTTCACCTTTACATTACACCTTGCAAGACTGAACCTCAGCATCTCCCCAGGCTGAATCACAGCCCTTTTCTAAGTGGTTTTCTTCAGTGGTTCATTTTATTTTCCCCTTCAGTTGACCTCTCCTTTTAATGTTTTCTTTCCTTTCTGAGATCCTGGCTTCACTGCTCTGCTTTTCCTGGTCTTGGCATGATCTCCTCTTTTCTGGTTTTACCCACCCCCTCACCTGTGACAAAGTGTGCCCCATCTGATGTGATGTCCAACCCACTGATGGCACCTGGCACAGACCCTTCCACTTCTCTGGCACTTCCCAGGAGCTCATCTGGAGAGCAGAGCAGAGCAGAGGGAGGGCTGTGCCTGGAGACCCCACAGATTTCAGCCCTGCTCTGTAACACAACCTTCTGTGGGGGCACAGGAGTTTCACCATGGAACAAGCCCCAGATTTTGTGTTTTGGAGTTTCTGCAAACAGAATTCCTGCAGTTTTCCTTACCCTTCTGCTTGTTGCACCATGGACTATCTGGTACCTTTCAGGATGGCAACACACACATCTGAAAGAGGAGTGGGGTCAAATGATTTGTTTTCTCAAAAAACAACTGCAAAACACCCCCAAATGAGGAAAAAGCAATAGGGTCAGAACCCAAACTTTGTCTGCCTGAACTGCCTCTGCCTGTCCTGTACTCAAATCTCTCTTTCTACCTGGATATTTCTCAGGTCCCACTCTGAGGTCAGGGTTTCACAAAGCCTATTAGGGTCATCAGTTCTCTCACCCATCACAGTTGCCTTGTGAGACTTTTGCTCTGCTGTCATATGAACTAATTTTTTTCAATCCTGAATGCTTTCTAGGTGCTATTCACTGTGCAAAAGCTTCCTTACCCTCACCACAGAGCAGAGAGTTTGCAGATCTGCAGTAGATCAACAAGAGTCATAAAGTCCTGGAAAACAGAGCTACGGGGAAATAGGAAATTACCTGTTCCATCCCCTTGGCCAAGCAGGATCCATTATGAGAACACGAGGCAAATGCTTGTCAAAAGTTTTCTGAATTCTTCTTAGCACTGAAGGTTCTGTCCTCCCTGACTTGATCGTTTTTTCTAGTAATTTCTATTTCCAAATCCTCTTTTTCCCCTCCTTCTCGCTATGAGATACCCCAAATAGGGCACAGTGACCCAACAGAGACATTCCCAGCACTTTAAGTGCTTTGCAACACTCATCTGTCTCCTTCACAAGATCCCACATGCTGCACATTCCATCAAGGCTGGTTATGACACACTCTTGGTTGTCCTTCTTCGTCTTCACGCAGGACACAGCAAAGGCTCCTGCAGAACTGCCTGCCCTGATCTCCCAGACCCTCCCCTGAAAATCACCAGCAACATCTGCTCTTATACCACCTGGTCCTGACTGAGCTCAGTCAAAGGCTTTTCTCAACTCTTATTTTCTCTTATAACACGTTCTCACAACTCAATCTCATCAACTGCCCCTACTTTCCTGTGGGTCGTTCACAGCTGCCTCATTACACTTATCTGAGTTCTCCAGAGTGTGATCCACTTGGCTCAGAAATCCCTGACCATTAACCCCTCACCTTGTGTTTGTCATATTCTCACTCTTCCACGCTTCAGTTTACTCATTTCTGGAGAAGGAAAAGGCCTCTGGTCCAGGAGATATTTCCAGCGCTGCCTTAAAGATCAAAGAGCAGAGCTTCTGAAATGGAATATAAAAAAAGAGCTGCCTGCTATTTGTGCTCCACATAATGCCAGAAAGTAAATACAAACCAGCTCTTTAAATCTTTGATGTGAAATACGTGCCTGAAAGCACCTCTTTTCGCAGTGGTGGTAACAGCAAAAATCTTTCTGCTTTCAGGGCTTGATCTTTCACACCTTGCACTTACTGGCCCACCAGGGCCAAACTTCACGAAATCCATTCGCTTTTAAATTCCACCAAGGTTCAAATCCTAGGGAAAATGTAGAGATTTAGGCACTGACATCAGAAGCAGAGAGAGCTGACTGTCCATGTTTCCCAGTCTGATGCTGAGTTAACTACAGGATCTGGGTCTCCAGCTCCCACCTGATGAATGTTCAGAGCATCCAGGTCCTTGAAGTGTCCCTGGAAGTGGCAGCTTCCAGATGACTGATTTTGACACAACCATTCCCGTTTCAGAACAGGTTTTTTTGTGTTTCCAAATGAACACTGCAAGTGCTCCCCTGCAGTTCTCGTTTCTGCTTAACCAACCTTTAGCTTCAATTCGGTCTCAGCTGCCTTTGTCAGTTCAGAGATGAACTGAGCAGAGCCTGTGCCAGTCTCCGTGTGTGAAGCAGAATCCAGGTCCTCATCCTCCACATCCTCTAGAGTTAATCACCCCAGCTGCTTTAATGTGCTTTTCTCAGGAAGGGCTGGAGTGGCTCATCATGTCTAATGTCTTTATGCAGCGAGACAAGGCTCTGCTGTGTCACTGCTCTACAGGAGAGCCGAGGAGCACAATGACTCACAAAGATGGCTCATTGATTAGCACACCAGCCCGAGATTTGGGAGCCCTGCCTTCAATTCCTCCCTCTTCCAGACTTCCCGTGCCCTCACCAGCACAGCACACTGAACCCTTCATTTCAGGGCACACAAACAGAGCACTGAGCAGATAAATCACAGCACAATTAAAGGTTTGGCTCTCACCAGAATGCAAGGAGGAACTCAGACCAAGGCAAGAAACCGAACATGAGCTTCCCAGTCAAATTATTTCTTTTGAATATAAATAAAACTCCTGTGCTTAAATTATTTAAATGTTAGGAAAGCAGTGTCACTTTAACTGACTGAACAGGGTCATTGCTTTATGAAGTTGCTTTATGCAGTAGCTGAAGTACACGGTGTTTGTTTTGCATGGTTGGAAATAAATTGTTGAATGGCACAGGTATGATGCCTACGACATGTTTTCTAACTTTATTGTTATTTGTACTGGAATGTTTCCAAAATTGTATTAGGAATGGAGTGCTATTATATTATCAGAGTCCAATTAACACCTAACCACAGAGTACCATCCCAGAAAACTGGGAAGTCACCCAATAGAGTACAGTGATATAAAAGGAACTTTGTGCTGTGAAATCAATTCATACAGGTCACTTTGGGCAGGACAAGGAGCTCCAAAGCAGCCACAGAAAGAAAATCTGTGCTGGAGCACAGTTAGATGGAGGCTTGTAAGGGATGACTAAAGCAGATAGAGCAAATACAGGGGAGAGACAAATGAAGAAAAAGGATTAAGAGCATATTCTGCATTAGAAGGATTTCCAAGACTACTAAGGCTGAAGAAATTGTTTTACATCAGGCCCCCTGAGATTTGCACATATCAAAGCCAGTGTTTTGGAGCTCAGACCTTTGCTGAAGTGGAAAATGAGAACAGCTCACTCTGTGATGAGAGCACAGACCTGCTCCAGGGTTTTAAGCAAAAATTTCCTGCCCTTCACCTCCTCCACTAATGATTCATTTACAGTCACTTGTAGCAGCAATTCCAAGCTACAGGCACTGTCAATCACATACATTGACTGCCCAGTCTCTGCCTTCAAGGCATGGATTTTCCCATCATTCCAATCTGATGAACATAAAGAAGTAGATTATCCAGGCCCACAGACTTTCCTTGTATTATTGTCTCTTTTTCCTTTCCTAATGAACCCTATTTTAATTAAGCTTATTAAGCTTTTATAAGGCCCACCCTGCTAGGTCACCAGTGTACATGTGAAAACCTCCCTACTGCAGATGAGCCCACAGAGTGATGGTCCCAGAGAAACCATTAAAATTTAATTCCTTTTTGATTCTGGCTGTGGACAAATTGTTTGGTAGCAATGGGGGGAGATGGGATCTCTGCTCTAGGGCTGCAGTGGGCCCTGTGGCAGCAATTTGCACATGGCAACAGGGAGCAGCTTTACACCAAAGGTGCTCTCCATTCACCACAGGCCTGGAAATCACATCCAAAGCCAGGTCTCCAAACCTTGTCTTCCATGTACACCACAACTACAGCACCAGGACACTGAGCAAAGTTCCTTGGAGCAGCTGCCAGCAAAGAGGCCTTTGGGTCAAGTCATGAGCTGAAGTTAAACCCATTCCCAATTTAATCCTCTCTTCATTCTAACATACTGATGTTTATTTAATTTGGCAACACTTGAAGACTGAACTCATCTGCCTCTTATAGAATATCTCTTACAAGGACAGGCTGGGAGGGCTGGACCTCTTCAGCCTTGAGCAGACCAGACTGAGGGGATCTTATAAATCTCCATCAGGGGCTGCAGGGAGGGGGCAGAGGATGGCCCAGGCTCTGCTCGAGGGGCCCAGCAATGGCACAGCAGGAACGGGCAGGAACTGATGCCCAGGAAGCTCCAGCTGGACAGGAGGAAGAACTTCTTTGCTGGGCAGTGACCCAGCCCTGAACAGAGACCAGAGAGGGTGTGGAGTCTCCTCACTGGGGACATTCCAGACCCATCTGCACACAATCCTGTGCCATGTGCTCTGATTCTGGGATCCAAGTATGTGTCTTCTGGCCTGGCCATTACCTGAAACATCTCTCAGGCCATCCCCCATAACCTCTGTGGCACTGCAGGTCGTGTTGGGGATGTTGATTCACACCACACCTCAGGCAGCAGGTAGTGAACAAGTCAGGAACTCCTCTGGAGAATTCAGAGAGAAGATGTGATGAGGAGAGGCAACAAAAAATGCTTCTTTCCTAATCAGATCTCAGATCATCCTTTGAAGCTTTGCTGTTTCTAACATGCACCTGTAACCTTCCCAACAGGGATCACCAGGGTTAAGACAAAGGCCTTTCTCTCACATAAAATCCCCCCAGTCTGGCTTCTACTCAAAGATTCATTTTAAGGAACATTTAAAGTAAAACTTAAAAAAATATTTCTACCTTTAGAATCACAGAATCATTAGGGCTAGAAAAGCCCTCTAAGATCACCGAGTCCAACCTTTAACCCAACGAGTTTCCCTTTTTGGATGCTGTGACCTGTATTTCCCACATTCAGTCTCAAAACAACTTCACGTGTTGTGTATAACAGACACAGAAGTGGGTGTGTAGAGGTGCTGGCTGCCCAGATTTAACATCAGGGATGAACAGCAGCCTCACATTGTAAAGATGTCATTTTTTATCTTGCTTACTGGATGATTCCTATTCAGCATCGCTGAGGGCAACAGGAACGACGGCAGGAGCCTGTTTGTAACACACTTGTTCTACATGTTTGAATAAAAAGAGACCTGCCACGTCTCAAAAGCCATGGGGCTGAATGCTTTGAAATCAGCTCTGAGCCACACATCCCAGGGACATGACAGAAAGGAGAACCTAGAAAGTACCACAAGCCTTTGTTTGACATCCCCGTCTACGGCAGAAAGATGAACCAGGGCAGAGAAAACTGGCACAACAAAAGTGTGGCCCCTTTCAAGCCCAGTTTGTGTTGGTGCTTTATAAAGTAGGATAACATCTGCAATTCAAGTATTCTGAAATGCCAGAACAGGGAAATGAAGCCTGTGTTTCCCTCTCAGCAATATTCTCTGTTCAAGGGCAGCTGGCAGATAAAGATTCAAACATCTGTGCAAGGGTGCAGTCCTGCAGTGCTTACAATCATCACTAAATCCAGCTCACCCAGGTGCCTCTGTGGCACAGGTGCACCAGTCAGGGACACTGGCATCAGATTAACCTAAAGCTGCAAATGATTCACTCACTACATTAGAAGGAGGTGGATTTTTCAGGCTGGTAACATCTTGCACCGTGCACTTTGCTGCACCTTGGTAAGGTTTGATCCTCTGTGCCATGTCAAGAAGTGATGTAATAATGACATGTCAAAAACAAAAACTTTCATTGGGATCAAACTCTCATCCAAGGTCATTTTGGATGGAGCTCTGAGCAACCTGGACTAGTGGAAGGTATGGTTGGAACGAGGTGATCTTTAAGGTTCCTTACAACCCAAACCATTCTAGAACTCTAGGAGAATTTGTTTTCTGAGAGAAAACAATTGATCCATTGTGGTTTTTTAAATAAAGTGTCATGATCCTACTAGACAGGAGATGTTTGCTGTCCATCCACGAGACACACCAGGATGCCCAGCAGTTCTTGTCACAAGCCTAGAATTTGATTCAACATGTCACATTGTCAAACAAGTCAATTGTAAGTGATGCTGAGACCCAAAAAGGCTCTTGGAGCAGCTCTGTTAGCCAGGTCTCAGCTGATGTTGTGGGGGCAGTAAAGCTGACACCTCTACAGACTGCACAAAAGCAGAATTTCAGGTTCCCACTGCTGGCACCCAGAGAGGCCCCAGTGTCAGAGCACCAGCCCTAGGAGAAAAGGGGGAAGCTGGCATCGCTGCCATAACCCAAATATCAATAATTCCAGTCTTTTTATTCAGAATTCTTTCTGTAGGTCAATGTTTTTTCCAACTCTCAAGATGAACTGGCTCCTGCTTTCAGGCAGCTGCTCATTGTCACCCTTGTGTTCACTGGGAGGTTACAGGATAAATCATCCTGTCAGGACTTCAACTGGTTTGGGGTTCCTGTTGGTTAAAAGGGGCTTATTAGGTATCCTGACCTTAATTGCAGCTTACTGAAACTTCTTTGCCAGCCAGAAGCATCCCAGCTAGTCACTAGAGAAAACCAATGTCATTGATGCTTCCTTGTGACAGGCAGGGATCAGCTCCTCTTGAAACTCAGAGTAGTTCATTCAACAAATCTGCCACTCATTTTTCCCTACAAAGAACTGGTCACCCCAACCTCTACATGTCAGGGAAGTTACAGCACCCTGAACTTGAATTTTCCTGTTAAGAGATAACTGAATTTTGGCTTGATATTGACCTCAATATTGATATTTTCCATCTCCTCTAGAGGGTCTTGACCTCCCTCCTTCCCCAAAAAGCTCCACGTTTGGCTGTGATATCAGTATGCAAGAACACGGTCAGGACTAACATTTCATCCCCTCACCTGCTAATATTTTACATGATCTTGCCTGTCCCACCTGCCTCTGCCAGGGTGTGCAAAGGTAACACTGCAGAGACTTTGTTTTTTGGACCAGAGCCCAACGGCAACAGCTCCTTGTTGATATTCTTGCTCAACTGCACTTCAATATCCCGTATTCAAGAATATTTCCAGACAGCTTAGGTCTTTGGGGAATAGTTTCAATTGTACAAGGCTAAGCTGGCAGGACTGTGCACTGAAGCTGGTTACTCAAGCAGTGCAAAATGAATTGCTGTGAGCCCGACTTTCAAATCCCCCGTGAAGTGACGCCTGCAGGTTTCTGTTTTGTAGGCAGAGAAAAGCCTTGCACGTACTCCAGCACTTCCAGACACGTGCCCACCCAACCAGCAGAGCCTCCTTTACAATCCCTCCTCCAGCAAACCCTTTCTAAGCTGGAAAATCCTGCTCTTTCTTAGCTGGGGTAAATAAGAGTAGTTTTGCTGACTGCAACAGACTTGGCCCCCTTTGCTCCATTTCAGGATCTGTCTCCTAATGCCTGAAAGGAAAGAACACTCACTTAAATGAGGGATGAGTAGGTCAGTTCACCTCTGTGCAAACACAGGCTGTAATTCTCAGCCTGCTCTCCCTCAGCTGTGGAACCACACTGGCCATTTTGTCTGTGGGACTGCAATTCTGATGCTTGTTTGGATTATGCCTTTAGGTAAAAACAGGTGATTCTTACACTGTGTCCCTTTGGGGGAAGCATCACCTCTGCCTTCCCATCTCCAAGCTCACTTCATCACTCTGGAGGTGGAATCTTTACAGAGAGCTCCAGTCCCTCCTCCAGTGCCAACTGTTGTGTTTCCTGTCTTTAGCAAAAGCAAAGCTGTGATTCCCTCAGAGAAAACAGGATCAAAGCACAATTGGATGGGATTGGAGTCTCCTTGCTGCTGCAGCCAATGCTGAACAGCATCAAAGTCCCCCCTGCCCCTGGTGATGGTATTTGTCACTCAGCCATGGCTTTTTCAGTGTTCTTGGGCTGACCTGGGCTACAGAGTGACTCTCTGGAGGGAGAAGAGAGGAAAGAGTTATTAATTATAGTTGTATTACAGTGTAAGGAGCAAGTAAATATCATCACTGTGTGTCCTTCAGCATAGCAGGGATCACACATGATCCTAAAAATCCTTACCTCATTCCAGCAACACACACATTTTATGTCAGTGCCTCCACTTCTCCTTCCACTGATTCTTTGTCTCAGACATGGAAACAACAGAGGATAAAATTCAGCCTCAGCATCCTTTCCTAGAGCTGCTTTTACTGCAGGTCCTCTGTGTCCCAGGCCCCTCTCCCTGTCTGAAGGATGCAATCCCGTCTCCTGCCTGTCAGTAATTAATCACATTTGTCACAGAAAAGCTTTGAAATGAGTCAGCCTGTCATCAGCATGGGTGTCTGCTCTTTCCTAAGATGAGGAGATCAACAGGTCAGCCATCAGGAAGAGGAGAAATGATTTTCCACAGATAAAGTACCAGACTACAGCAAAAAAATCCAAACCAACCAGCAAATAACTCAAA
>NW_021939798.1:2501667-2502733 GCF_001715985.3 Manacus vitellinus | reverse complement strand
CTTTCCTCCCAGCAGAGCTGCTCCATCCCTCTGATCCTCTTGGTGCCTCCTCTGGACTCTCTCCAGCAGCTCCATGTCCCTCCTGTGCTGTTCCCAGGGCTGGATCAGCTCTGCAGGGGGGGTCTCACCTGAGGGGCAGAGGGGCAGAATAACTTCCCTAATATTCTGAAATCCTCCCTGAAATCCTGATATTCTTTCTCAGAAAATTATCCCTCCTGTCGGGGCAATTACACATAAGTGATATGGAAAATAGATAACAAAAAAGGGAATAAAGGAGCTTTATGCCATCAGAACTTGGACTGAGAACAAAGCTCTGGCACGAAGCAAGTGCATACAAGAGGCAGAGACCAGCTGGTGGCAGCTCCAGGCTCCCCAGGCCTTGTGAGGAGTCTGGTGAGTTTGACATTTTAACTTGCAATATAAACTCCAGCAACATTTGCCACTACCTGGGTTCACAGACAGTGCTGCCAACTGCGGTTGGTTCAGAATATTCCCATTTTTTCACTCCAAAACCAAGCTCTATGTGTGATGACACCATTTTCTCTTTGGTAAAGTGTTTTCTCAGATAGAGAAATGACCTCCAGTATTTGTTGCTGTGAAAGCATGAGAAGAGAATTCCCAAAAAATAGTAACAGAGATAAATCAGAGTAATTCTGCATTTATTCTTAAAAAAAAAATCACTGTCATGTGCTTTGCTGGTGATTTTTGAACAAATACAGGTGTCAGCACTTCCTGATAAAGTTTGACACCTAAGCAGCACCACCCAGCATTCCTGTGCTTTCCAAACATTATTCTGTCCCAATCCCAGATATTTGCAGGATTAAACACTTGCAGAGTGTTTCAAAGAATAAAAGCCAGGAAGTGTTGATTTTCTGTGTGGAAGGAACTGAAGCTCTAAGGAAGGGGAGAGAGGAAGAGAGGAAAGAAGGGAAACCAACGTGGACATTCGGGCTCTGCAGAGGTCTGATGAGTCTGGAAAAATTACTTTGGTTCAATTATAAAACTAAATAGAAGTAAATGATCATTTTTAAAGTCTTGCTTATAGAATCACAGAATTAGGGAATGG
>NW_021939798.1:2495886-2499897 GCF_001715985.3 Manacus vitellinus | reverse complement strand
TTACAGTGCAAATCAGCTCTTCCTGAAAAGGTATTTGCAGTCGTCCATCCCACTTTGCATCTGCACTTGGAGCTGCTTGGGCTGTGACAGGGAACAAAATTAATTTGGTTGTTTATTCCAGTATTTATAGACGTTACAGAAACACACTTAAAGTTAATTCCATGTAATGGAAAACAAGTTGCATCATCCCAGCAGTGAAGGGTTCTGCCACTCCCCTTCAAAACAGAAACAAAGAAAACTTCAGATCAAACCTAGAAGATAAACACGTTCTCGTATATCTAAAGGCAAAGTTCCTTTAAGGTTGACCAAACTTATTTTCAATCAACATCTTCTCCTCACCCAAGCAGATCTAAACCCCTTTTTTTAAAGATAAGCTCGTCTTGGGGTGGCTGTGGATTCCAGGTTTAGAGTTTCATGCTGTGCCATGGGCTCATAATTCCCTGGTGTGATGGGTGAACAAGGTGTTCAGAGGTAAAGGATGATGTTTGGTCACTAAAATGCATCTTTTCAATGCCCCATCCCTGGAAGTGCCCAAGGCCAGGTTGGACAGGGCTTGGAGCAACCTGGGGTAGTGGAAGGTGTCCCTGCCCATGGCTGGTGGTTGGGATAAGATGATCTTTAAGATCCCTTACAACCCAAACCAGTCTGTGATTCTGTGATCTTCACAGGTGAATTGCAACAAAGGGATGAAAATGGTTCTGCAGGGAGGGAGACTGGGACAGTTCCACCACTGGAGGCTCCAGGGAGGGGGAAATTCCCTCTCAGGACAGGCAGTACACATCCCAAAATCCACATTTTGGAGTAGCTATGCCTACCTGGAGCAGCAGGACTCAACTGAAACTGAAAGCAGCCATGGGGCAGGAGAGGTGAGAACTTTCATCACAACTACTAATACCTGGTACATCTTCAACAAAGATTCCCCAGATGTCCTGTGGAATCACACAGCTCTGAGGGGGGAAACAAAAATCAACACTTCTCCCAGAGTTAGCAATACCTCGTGCTAAATTGTGTGAAAACAAGGATGGAAACACTTTTGTTTTGATCAATGCCATGGCTTTGACTCGGAAAAAACATCTGCAAAATGCCTCTTCTGTCACTGAAGGGAATTTCTGCCATAAGACATTAGATGCTACGTGCATTCAGAGAGGACTTGTTGACAGCCTGGTGACAAGGTATTATTTGTGTGCAGAGATGTGGGAGGGGAATCACAGGACAGAGTTAGGGAGGGAAAAATGGAAAGCACAAAAATGGATCTGACAGGAGTGGGAGACAAAACTGTACCAGTTTCTCAGTGACTGCAGCAACAGGTTTGCCCTGAGGGACCTCCCATTTCGGGCATTTGGAAACTGCATTTTGTAAGAGTGAGGGAAGAGCCCAGAGAGGAAGAAAGGAAGAGGGGAAGGGTTGGTAAGGTGAGCCTGTGTCTGGTTAAAAGCCTGTCTTTGAACAAAAATATCTGTTTTAAGCAACAGGGTAAAGGAGGAGATTGGAGGGACTGCTTGTTGTTTCCACCCAGTGTGTCTCATTTTCTCTCCCTTCTTCCAAAATGGCCACTGTTTTGTCTTTAGTGGATGTCACCACATAACACAAATAAAATGCAGAGAAGACAGATTAATGCCCACTAGCTGCTTTTAATGGGGATAGTGACAGATCACAGAATCACAGATGGTTTGGAGTGGAAGGGATGTTAAGGCTCATCTCGTTCTACCCCCTGCCATGGGCAGGGACACCTTTCACCAGCCCAGGTTGCTCCAAGCCCCGTCCAACCTGGCCTTGGACACTTCCAGGGATGGGGCAGCCACAGCTTTTCTGGGCAACCTGTGCCAGGGCCTCCCCACCCTCACTGTAAATAAATGTATCCTAAAATCAGGTTTTAATTTTACACCACAAAATACATTCATCCTCATGCAAGAAAGTTCTTCAGGGAAGTGTTTGCATCCCTCAGGTTTCACTCCCTCCACTGGGTGTAAACAGAGAAGTTACAGGAAGTCTTATATCAATAAATAAAGAGAAATAAGAACAAGTGCACTAAGCTGGTGCTGAGGGTCCATCATCAAAGCTCCTCCACGCAGAATTCTCTCCAATGAAAGGCCAGAGCTCCTTATTCCAGAGACATTCCTGCCTCAGGATCTGCATTCTGAGACCCCTGAGTGCCAATTATAGACAAAAAAGGCTAAGTTAAGAGAACTTTGGGGTTATGAAGTCAAGCACTTCTGGGGTTATGAAGTCACAGAGCAATAGAATCAATGTAGCCTGAGCAACCTTGTTTTGCCCCAGTTGCACACAGGCATTACAATAAACTAATTATATTATCTGTTCTGTCTTCTTCAGTAAAACCTCTCTCTCATCAGTGGTAGAATCAGGATTTCAAAAAACCAACTTCCTGAAGGGAAGGAGGAAGAATAATACGTGGAATGAGCACTAAAATCGAGGCGTTGATTTTTGGGGTCTTTTAAGAGTCTTTGGAGTTTTTCCAAAATCCTCTTCCTGTGGCAAATAGTGATTTTGGAAAATTTCAGCCCAGATGATTTAACAAATCTGTTAGATCTGAATATAGACCTTATAGCAGTTGGCGTGGGGAAACCTCTCAAATAAGCACTTCTGCCATTCCTAGGAATATCTTCTGTCTCACTCCAGCTAATATCTCCCTAAAAAAAAACCCAACTCAGGACCTAGTCCATTTTTATGCTCATTTTTATCTTTTTATGACTTTTACCAGATTTAGTATAAGAGAACTCTGCAGGATGACACATGATATTCAGGAAAAACCCAAATTCTGAGTGAAATGAAACCCAGCAAAGCCAAACCAAGGATCTCAAACTTCAGGATCAAGATTGAGACACTCACAAAGAATAAATAGCACAGGAAAAGGGTTCATCTGTGAATCAATTTTGTGATGTTCCTCTGGAGGTTGCCCTACTTTCTGCTACTAACAAAGAGGAGGATAAGGAAAAAATTCAAGTTGCAGAGCTTCTCCTCACCAAGACAATCTTCTTCTAAGGCTCACAGTCAATCATCACCTTGTTTGTATTTCACTTTCAGAACCTCACCACTCCATATGCCAACTGAAAAATAACTCTCATCATCTATAATCGATAGGAAAGCATAAAATAAAGGAGGCTGTGGTCTAGATAGCAAGATACTTGTCCCAGGTCTAGCTCTGGGCTGCATAAATAGCTTTATTTATTTCAGAATGTTGCCAAGATCTAATCTGAGGGGATCCAGCCAATGTTTTCACTCAAAGTTCCACAACACTGTGGAACACGAGACATTTCCTAACCAAATCTAGGTGATATTTTGAAGCAAAAGCGGGATTCTCTGGGGGTGTGACTAAAATATACACTGCCTCTCCTCATTTCAGCATTCAAAACTCTCTTTCCCAGGATGATGAAACCGTGGGAGACCATCTGTCACGAGCCAACACTTGGTAACTGCCCGGGCATCGCCCAGCTGTAGCTGGCATTTCTAGCACTGCTGTGAGAGTCTGTGGGTTTTCTCTCACCTGATGAGGATCTCTCAGTTCAGCCAGATTATTTTGGCTGAAACCTGCTCAGTTTCACTGTCTGGCATTTGCTTGGTTGGGTTTTCCTACGTGAGATATCCAGCTCCCACAAATGGTCCCAGTGTGTTGGGAGATATTAGTTGTGAGGCATAAATGGGTTTAAAGCAGAAGGAGTCACACACAGCTATAACACTGTGGGATTTAGTATGTTGTTTGCTTGGCTTTACGAGCATGAGAGGCTGGATTTGCTGAAGCCTCGGGACACAAGCTCTGTATTTACACCTAGAGATGTTTTCTGCTGGAATAGATTTAATTTTCTCAGTGATTTCCCAAGTAGCTGGTACAGTGCTGAGTTCTGACTTCAGTATGAGAAAAATATTGTTACCACACTGATGTTTTGGTTGTTGGTAAAGGATTTTTATCCTAAATGTAGGGCTTTTTTAGTTTCCCCTGCTCTGTCAGGTGCACCAGAAGTGCAAACCAGAAGATCAGGAGGCTACAACCATCAG
>NW_021939798.1:2494055-2495501 GCF_001715985.3 Manacus vitellinus | reverse complement strand
CCTGGCCACAGCACTCGAGGTGAGGTCTCACCTGAGCAGAGCAGAGGAGCAGAATCACCTCCTTTACCTGCTGGCCACAATCCTTCTGGTGCAGCCCAGGATACAGGTGGCTTTCCGGGCTGCAAATCAAATACAGTGGGATGAAATCCACACATGCAGAAACATCCAGGGTTTTTTCCCCACTGGAAGAATTAAAAAGCCTTGACAAGGCTTCATTATTCTGAAATATTAATAAGGAGTAAAAGAGCAATATCAGAGGGACCAGCAGGAATTCTCTGTCTTTTCCACTGTCTGTTATGGTAATTTTTTCCATGTAAATCAAAGATCTTAAAGGTTCAGCAAAAGCACATACAGGGATTACAAAGGAGTATGTAACAACCTGGACACTTCATTTCCCAGACACATGCCACATGGAAATCCTAGTTCCTAGAATGAGGAATGAATGGTATGGGACACTCCCAACTTTCTAGCACAATTTAACTGATAACATTGGAACCAAAACAGAATCTTTATACAGAGCCACCCTTAACCTTTAACAAAGTGTTAAAATTGCACTTGTAAGGGCAACTGCAGCCAAGGACATCCACAGGCTTCCCAGATTTCCGGGGAAGTGCAGGTCCTGGACACAGCTGAATGTCAGCCTGTCTCCAAACCACACAAAATGTGACTTTTTGTACCAAGATTTGTTACAAGCCAGTGACCAATTGTACCTCACATCTGGTGGGGGCAGGAGACGATCCAGCAGCCTGCGAGATATCATTGTTCCTACATTAATTAACCATTGTTCAGAGCCACTCACTAATTGCTCTTCTTGTGCAAACACTGGCAGCTCAAGGTTTTAAACGCTGCACGGGGAGGGCTGAGCACAAAATCCTGCTCTTGGGAACGGGGGGTGACACAGGCAGGTCCCTGTGTGCTGCTCTGAGAACCTTGTTGTGTGGAGGTGGAACAGAAATGCCTTAAAGGGACGAGCTGATGGATATTCCGGGTCCATTCAGAGCAAAAAAAGAAAAAGCCACAAGCACACAGGGGCTTCAGTTTCCTTGTATTTGAGTAAAGACTCTTTGTAAAGGGAAATAGGTTAAGGGGTGGCAGGGCTGGGGAGCTGTGGGAACACGGGGTGAGGGGCTGGGCTGCTGTGGAGATGTAGGGTGAGAGTCTGGAGTGCCATGGGGCCGTGGGGTGAGGGATTGGGGTGCAATGGGGCTGTGGGATGAGGGGCTGGGTTGCCATGGAGTTGCAGGATGAAGGGCTGGGGTGCCATGGGGCTGTAGGATGAAGGGCTGGGGTGCCATGGGGCAGTAGGGATGAGGGGCTGGGGCACTGTGGGGCTGTAGGGTGAGGGTCTGGAATGCAATGGGGCTGTGGCATGAGGGGCTGGGTTGCCATGGGGTTGCAGGGTAAGGGGCTGAGGTTTCACAAGGCAATAGGGTGAGGAGCTGGGGT
>NW_021939798.1:2489122-2493229 GCF_001715985.3 Manacus vitellinus | reverse complement strand
TGCAAGCACTGACACCCACTGTGACAGATGGCTCTGACCTGGCAGTGTGGGCACGTGGCACGTGCAGCTGCAAAGGGACCCACAGGCTCTGCCACTGCACTGGAGACTCCACAGCCTGCACAGCACAACCCCAGCCTCTGGTCTGAGAATGCATGAGATGTGCCTGCCAGACCTTTACAAGGAAATCACAGAAACCCAGAATGGTTTGGGTTGGAAAGGACCTTAAGGCTCACCTCGTTCCACCCCCTGCCATGGGCAGGGACACCTTCCACTCTCCCAGGTTGCTCCAAGCCCTGTCCAACCTGGCCTTGGACACTTCCAGGGATGGAGCAGCCACAGCTTCTCTGGGCAACCTGTGCCAGGGCCTCCCCACCCTCACAGGGAACAATTTCTTTCTAATATTCCATCTAACTCTGCCCTCTGTCGGTTTGAAGCCATTCTCCCTTGTCCTGTCCCTCCAGGCCCTTGTCCAAAGTCCCTCTCCAGGTCTCTTGGAGCCCCTTTAGGCATTGGAAGGGGCTCTAAGGTCTCCCATCTCTGGGTGGAGAGATGAAACAGCCTCTTGGGAAGAGAGAAGGACTCCTATGGGTAACTTTCAGCCAGACAGAAAGTCCAGTACATGATCATGGAAAGGAAAAAATACTGAGGACACCCTGGCAGAGCTTTTTACCCGAAGGGAAAGAGCAATTCTGCAGAGTTCTTTAATTTGGGCTCTGTGGGTAAAGGTCAGACACGGGAGCATGCAGGGCTGTGCCTCACCTCCTCCTCTTC
Source organism: Manacus vitellinus (assembly GCF_001715985.3). Taxonomy (NCBI): domain Eukaryota; kingdom Metazoa; phylum Chordata; class Aves; order Passeriformes; family Pipridae; genus Manacus; species Manacus vitellinus. The sequence continues at coordinate 2,492,458 of NW_021939798.1, read as the reverse complement.
CCTGGATACCTGTGAAATCTGAAGCTTTGGACCTCAGTGTTGGGTTTTTCCTGGGCTCAAAATTCCTACAAAACCTGCCCATGCTGTGGTGCCACTGGTTTGCTGAGCCCCAAGCTGCAAACAGGCCAGGGAGTTGTGAGAAACACCAGACTGGCTGCCCTCCCCTCCAGCTCCCTAAACGGGGCCAGCCTGGGTGGAGCAGGCTGGGTCTAAACTGCAGAAGGGACCCTGAGTGTCCCCAAAGGCAGCGCCCGCGGTGCCGTTCCTGGCCCTGCTTTGCCCTCTCTCCACAGCACCGCGGTGGCTGATGGTGGAGGGGGGATGGAGAGTGGAGCTGCAGCAGAGACGGCCCCAGGCCGGCCGGGGGTGCCCGGCACGGGGAGGGGTCCCCGTGTCCGTGGGCAGCACACGAGGGGCTCCGTCCCCCACGGGACCTACGCGCTCTGGAAGCCCCACACTTCCAGGAGCTGCACCTTGAAGTCCTCCTGGCAGAGCGGGGGGTTGTCGAAGGTCTCGCAGTGCTCCGTGTGCCCCCAGAGCAGGTCGGCGTCGAGGGACAGGGCTTGGCCTCCCCCTCCACCTGCAAGAGCGAGCGCCGGCTCAGGGCTGAGCTCCCGCCTCGGGCGGCTCCGGCCCGGCCCGGGAGGGCTCAGGGCTGCGCCCACCCCTCGGCTCTCTGTCCCCGGGCTTGTCCTGACCCTGCTCCCGGGGCTGCCAGGGGGCACAGGCTGGCAGTGCTGCAGGGGTTTCTGACACCCCAGCACGGGGGGCACAAAGATCCCGCTCCCAGCCCGAGCCTGACCCCGTGTCTGCTCCGGTGGCCGTGCCCGGCCCCTCCTCGGGCTGATCCCCTCCCACGGCTCCTCCATCCCACCCAGAGCGGAGGGAAGGGCTGGGAAAGGACACACCAGCCCCAGGGGCACAAACCTCTCCCCTGGTTTGGGCTGTGCTGCTCCCCCTCGGGGCTCTCGGAAGGAGCACCCGGCCCTCGTGCAGCTCGGCACTGTCCTAAGGTGAGGAAGAGGGGCTGCCTTCACCTGCCCTTCACCTGCCCTGCCTTTAGACTGACATCCCCGACAGGAGGTGTTTGCCCCGGGCAGGTTTTAACCTGGAGTTAAAAAGGGCCCTTTTCAGCCGGAGCAGTGGCGGGAGGTCGGAGCCCACCCCCGGGGCCCCGATGGGTAATTAATTAATTACCGATAACGATCCCTTCCCGTGAGCCGGACATGAACATGGAGGCTGTTTTGGAAGGCAGGAGGAAATGCCTGACGGCCAGGAACGGGGACAGGCGGCCTTTCCTGTGCGGCGTGGGCACGGCGAGGCGGCTGGGGCTGGAGCTGGGGCTGGAGCTGGGGCTGCCCGGGCAGGAGCCGGGCCGGGAGTCGGGACAGGGGGAAGGCGAGCGCTGGCGGGAGCGCGGCACAGCCTTGGCCAGCTCCGGCTGCTTGATGAACACCCACTCGTACCTCTCTGCCTCGGGGCGCACCTGGAGAGCAGGACACACGTGGGGACAGAGCCCTGGCCTGTGGGACACTTGTCACTGCTGGGGGAAGATGGGGCTGCCCGGCCAGGGTGGGCAGGGCACAAATCATACAATCATGGAATAGCTGGGGCTGAAGGACCTTTAAAGGCCAGCTAGTCCCTGCCATGAGCAGGGACATCTCCAGCCAGGTCAGGTTGCTCAGATTCAGTGCTGTGAGCCAAGACCAGATCTGGAATTAGGAAGGGACAGGGCATCCTGGTAGTGCCAGGGCTGCCCTGGAGGAGGGTGTGGCTGAGAAGTTGGTTTTGTTTTTGCCAGGTGCTGCCAGAGATGGGCAAACCTGCACTGCCCACACTGCCAGGTGGATGCTGGGTGGATGCCAGTGGGATATCAGATGGATGCTGCACTTTGTCCCTGGGACCTTTTGGTCCAGCTCAGCCTGTTCCCTCTTCAGGGGTGCCAGGGCTGATTTGGGAATGCCCCATCCAGGAGCTGCCCTGAGCAAACTGGGCAGAAACCTGCCCTGCTGCCATGCCAGGAGGGGCTCCCAGACCCACCCGGGGGTATCACACGTTCCTGGGGGGCTCAGGGCAGCCCCAGCTCACCCAGGGCAGGAGCTGAGTCTCCCTTTGCTCTGATCCAGCACAGCAATTCCTGCCAGAGCTCAGGGCAGTGCTGGGGCCGTGGGGAGGAAGCACCTCGGGGCTCACTGTGCCCTGAGGGGTCAAGGAAACAGCAATGAAGGGCCAAAGCCAGAAATAAACCATGACTTACAGTGAACACAAAGCACTCCCCTGTCCCAAAAAAGGCCGATGTTGCCCCGCTCTTCTTCCTTTCACTCCAGTCGGAGGAGAGAAACGCCCCACACACCTTGGGAGAGAGCAGAGGGATCAGTGGGAGATCAGGACCAGAGCCAGCCCCTGGAGCACTGGCAATGGCCCGTGGGGTCAGCAGGGCAGGGGCTCTGCTCAGTCCTGGGGGAGTCAGGGAGCCAAATTCTGCTGTGCCAGCTGAGTCCTGCACTGACAATCACTGGTGCTCTGGCCGTGAGTCCACTCGGCTTCTGTGCCCAAGGCTGACCCTGGTGTGGATGTCCTTGACCTGACCATGGCTGGAAGGGACCTACCGAGGGCTGGAACTCGTGCCTGTCCTTGGCACAGCCAAGGAATAACATCAGCTAAAATGTGTAGGAAACCAAGTTTTACAGGTCACCTGCACCTGCCCTGGGGGTGGCAGGTGTTTATCTCCACACCACACTGAAGTGTCAGGCTGGGCACATCAGTACTGGTGGGTCAGTAAATCTTTGGGAGGCCTGAACAATTCACAGAACTTGCCTCCGCTGTTGGATGAGAGTGGAGAGAGAAAATACAGGTTTCTGAGCCCCTGTCAGAGCCCCTGGAAGAGCCCTGGCTCAGGGGGCTTTGCAGTTATTTCACAGCTTCCAGCAGAAACTGTCCTTGTTTCTCCTCCATTTCCCTTGTGTGGCTGCTCCTGCAATCAGTGGCAGAACCTTGCATTTAGTGCTTTGAAAGCAAGTCCTGGCTCAGACAAAGCATCTGCTGACTTGAGGGAAGTCTGCTCAGCAAGGATTCATGACTTGTGTTTGCAATAAGAGTATCACTCGTGGCCCCTCTTCCTCTCACCAACTCCTCCTGTTTCCTGCAGCATCCCCTGTCTGAGGGGTGTCTTGGTGGCTGGAGGTGCAGTTTGTTCTCTCCTGGGAGATGGAACAGACCCCGGGGCAGGGCAGGAGAGGGACCACACAGACCCATGGCTGCTCCAAGAACTGCCAGTGGGGTCAACCCCCCTGTCCCCTTCCCCACCTCTGCTTGGGAAACACTCACCTCCCCCTC
>NW_021939798.1:2486527-2488817 GCF_001715985.3 Manacus vitellinus | reverse complement strand
GGACAGTCCCCAGCAGACCCCCCATGTGCCCTGGGGACACTCTGTGTTGCTCCTTTCTACACCACCAACCCCTGCCCAGTTTTCACCCCACACATCCGACCTGCCCGGCCCCTGGGCAGGGGCTGCTTTACCTCTGCAGGCTGCACCCGTCCTGGGAGGTGGAGAAGAGCAGCAGGGGGGGGAAGAGGGAGAAGCGCTCGGGGATCCAGGACCAGACGAGGCGCATCTCCTGAGTGGTGACGATGCTGGAGCTGAAGTTCTGCATGTCCACGGCCAGGTGGAAGGGCTGCCTGCACGGGGGGAGGGACATTGTGCCGAGCTCTGGGGCCCGTCTGCTTTTTGGGGTGCAGCCCCCAGGCATCAGGTTTTGTCCTGCTTTTTGCACCGTGAGCTTTCTGCCACCACCACCAGCTCTGGCTGTCCCGTGTCTCCCAACAGGGTCCCCCGAGGGGCTGGGAGGCCCCAGCACAGCCAAAGCTACGAGGGGTCCCTGAAGCTCCCCCCGTGTGTCTCCACAGTAGCTCACATTCTGTCTGCTCAGCCCCACGGGCTGGCAAGGGGAGAGGTCTCCTTACCTGCTCTGCACCATGGTTATGCCCCTCTCCATTAACGCCTTCCTGTTGGCCATCTGGAGGAGCCAGATTTCCTTGCGGGAGAACAGCCGGATGCCAAAGGCTCTCTCCAGGAGTTTGTCGACAGTCACGTGCTCGGCAATGTTCTGCACGAAAGCCTGCAGGTCTGCCTTGATGTCAGTGCCCTCCGGCTCGGCCGAGCTCCCCGAGAGCCTGAACTGCTTCAGCAGGGCCAGGGCGATGCGGTACAGGACCTTCTGCCCCTCCAGCAGGAACACGTCCAGCACACGGATGGCGTAAGCGAAGGGCAGGTCGTGGAAGAGCCACGACAACCACTCCGAGTAGACCTCAAAGATGTTCTCGGAGGCGCTGGCTATGAGTTTGTGAGCTGCTGGGCAGTGCTTGTTGGCCAGGTCCCCAAATGTCATGCAGGAGGCCTGGTGGGCCAGGAAGGACTGGTCGATGTAGCTGGTGTGGGGAGCGTTGCTGGCGAGGAGGCGAGAGATGCTCTCGAAGCACTGAGCTTCGTCCTCGCTGTAGTGCAGCAGCAGAGCCACCAGGGAGGGCAGGATCGGGCTGTAGGTTATGTCAGGGAAGAGGTTGCCAACACAGATGAGGATCTTCCTCAGGGCAGTGACCCCTTCCGGGTTGAGGCAGTAGGTGGGCATGGGGCATCCCTCCAGGAACTCTGGCAGAGGGTGGGAGCTCCCGCCGGGCTTCCCGAAGAGCCGGCTCGCCACGTCCCTGTAGACGAGAGCGTCGGGGGTGATGAGCCGGCAGGAGACCTGCTGGATGAGCTGGTGGTAGAGCCGAGCCCTGAGGGCGTGGCTCGTGGCCCAGCAGCCTTCCCTCGCCAGCTTCTTCAGCTCCTTCTGGGGCTTGCTCAGGATGTCCCGGGGGATCTGTGCCGGCCGCTGCGGGTCCGGCATCCTGTCCCAGTCCACGAACTGTCCACAGCCCGGGCAGGAGGAGGCGTCGGTGTCCCAGCTGTCAGCCTCGGATGTGACCACGATGGTGACTGGAGATGAGCCAAACTCCTCTGTAGGACAAAGACCTTTTATTCAACACTCTCCACCGCCCCAGCCAACAGTGTTTCACCCTGGCTGAGGGTGCTCTGAAGTCTTACAGCCACGTCCTGTATTTCTTTATTGTCCCTTGCAAGGGGAAGGTTTTCAGCCTTTGCCTGGCTGGAGCTGCTTGCTTTGCCCTCTCCTGCTCCCCTCGGCTCAGGACCCTGGGGAAGCTCAGGGCCAGGTCCCAGCTGGGTGTCAGGGCTGCTTCTCCCACCGTGAGGGGCTTTGTACCCCCCAAAAAGCTCCTGACTTCCCAGCCTGTGACCTGCTGAGAGGGAGGTGCAGAGAGCAGGGACACAGTCCCTGCCCCCCGGGACATGTCACACCACTGAGGAGGACGAGCAGCTCAGTCCCAGCCCAGCTCTGCAGGGGCGAGGAGGGACCTCACGGGCAGCAGGGCCCAAGTGATGCTGAGGCCGAGAGGGACCATCGGCATCGTGTCCCCTCCCAAGGACAGCGCGGGGCAGGAGGGTCCTGTCCGGGTCGGGCAGCCCAGGACGAGGCTGCTCCGAGCCCAGGCAGAGGGGGCAAAGCCGCCCTCGGGTGTTTGCCCTCCTCTTGCTGCCTCCTGCCAAAGCCTCCCGACCCCTCCGGCCACTCGGGAGCCGGAGAGAAGGGGAGAGGAGAAGGTGCTGCAGCTCGAGG
>NW_021939798.1:2449664-2478387 GCF_001715985.3 Manacus vitellinus | reverse complement strand
TTTTGGGTTTGATGGAGTCACACGGGTGCTGTGTCCATAACAAACAAACCACATTAGGCACAGACTTGATATAATTCTATAAAAAGACATTTTCACTGCAGACATGGCTCCTGTGAGCTCTGTGTGCAGTGGGGTGAGGAGGATGGGTTGTCAGTGGCCTTTTGGATTGCAGTTTTTGTCCATGGAATTCCACTCCAAGTGTTTGCTCCCCTGGGCTGAACTTGAGAGCTGTTGGTGGCTTCAGTTTGTGCCTGAGCATGTGTGTGTGTCTTGCTGAGGAGCAGGAGTGTCCTGGCTGGGTGTCCTGGGCTCACCCTGGAGCTCTGCACGGGCTGGAGATGGGCCAAAGGCTCACGAGGCTCTTTCTCTTCTGCCTCTTCATTTGTGTTGTAAAAGTTTTTTCAGACTCCTTTTTCCTTCAATGTGTTCAAACTGCCCAATGAATTAATTCCTGGAGGAGAGAAGAGGTAACAATAAGCAAGCCTTGTTCCTAAGCTGGTAGCCAGGCTGCAGACAGCAAAAGGAATCTGCCATTTCCTCCTGAGTGGTGAATTCACACCCCTTCCAAAGTCTCCTTCTTGGGTCTTGTTTTCAGAGGTACAGGCAGAGACATAGTCAGGGTCTGGATCTTGTGCCAGTAAGTCCAACCTTCCTCTCTTGCCTGAGCCTGGCTTGTGTCTGGGTTGGTAGGGAAGGAGTTTGGAAAGGGCTTGGAAGGAGCTGGAAGGAGCTGGTCTGGGGCTCAGAGCCCACACATTCCATGGGGTTCAGCTGCCATTGCCAGCTCAGGGGTCCTTTAAAATCCTTGCAGAGTTGTGACCCAGCTTTGGGTTTCCCTGGGAGGCAGAGCCCACTCTGGGCTGTGTCTGAGGCTGAGCCTCAGCTTTTCCCCTGCATTAGAAAAATCAGCACCTGTTGTTTGATGAAGTTCTTGCAGTGACACTTGTCCCGGGTTTTGGGCTGGTTTTCCGTATCTAATCCATCTCTGATGTGACAGCACACACTTTTCCAGCAGTCCTTCCTTTCATTAACCTTCTTGCACCACTGATCACATATTTGCTGTGCCCATGGCCTGGAGCTGGGAGGGTTTCACCAGAATTAATCTGCGTTTGTGTTCGGTCACCATTCAGTGAGTTTTACCTCCTTTGAAAGCTGCTGTAGAGCTGTTCCTGGTTGTGCAGTACAGTTTGTTAATGCTCCACTATTGATCCCAAGTGACAACTGGGGCCAGCACACGGGGCAGGACACCCCATTCCTTTGGGACAGCATTCCTTTACCTTCCGGCGTGTCAGCCTTAATTAAGATGCAACTGGAATTTTCCAGGGGAAAGGTTGTGCTGTTGACGTGACTCCCCTTGAGCAGGGTCAGTTAAATTTCCTGTAATTGGTTTTCAGTAGCAATTTCAGTATCTTCTCCCCTCTTTTCTCCTTGGAGAGAGGTCTGTGCAGGTTGTTGTAACAGAGACTGGAATGGGGCAGAATTCCCTGTGGATTCACACCATTTGAAAAGCAGAAGTGGAAAAAGCAACTTCTGCCTTTTCTCTGGGTGTAATAATACAAGGTGCAGCTTCTTTCTAGAAAGAATTCTTCTTTCTCATAGCTCTCATTCCTGAGGGGTGCAGGTGGGCTGTAGAGTGAGACTGTTTCACTGAGAACTGTATGAGCTGGGTTATAATATATTTCATATTGTGCTATGTCCAATCTTGCTTGGAAAATAAGGGATGGTGTAGAAAGAAGACAGTAATATTTGATAGCAGCATTAATCTGAGATTAATATTTATTGTGGAGTATATTTTGAGGGTTTAAATAGGAAAATCAGTCTTGTGTGAAATAAAATGTGGCTGTGGCACAGCAGGGCAGGCTGGGTGTGCTCTGGTGTTCAGCATCACCAGGGTGCTTAAGGGAGATGATGTGGTTTACAAAAAGTGCTTTTTAGTGGCTTTCAGCAAAAAAATCACCTTTTTCTTTTTGATTCTGACAGATCTGTTCCCTCAGGGTGGAAGTTACATGACCACATTGCAATGTTCAGTGAGGAGAGGTGAAGAGCTCTAAGGTGCGGCTGTGAACACAGTGGGAAGTGTGCCTGGAATTTACAGACTCGCTCAGTGCTGGGTTATTTCCCAGCAGTGCTGATCCATCTCCCGGCCAGGAGATGTCCCCACTTCACCACAATTCCTCCAGGAACTCCGACACAGGTTCTGGGCTGTGTTCAACGGTGTTTCCATCTGGTGTTTGGGAGAGAAGGAGCAAGCCCTGAGCACTGGGACAGTGGGATGTGGCTGTCAGGGGCCCTGAAATACCCACCCAAGGCAGCAGAGGTCACAGGGCACGGGGGGCCAAACTTAGGAGAGGAAGAAACAGAGAAGATGAAATGAAAGGAATGAAAAAAATCCTGGTTCTGGGCACAGTGACTTAGTCCCACTGATGCCAAGTAAACATTTAGAGGAGTTGGAGTGGCCACAGGAGGCATCACAATGGTTGGATAGCCAAAGCAGATGTCACAGTGATTGGATAGCCACAGGATCTTGGATAGCCACAGGAGGTGTCACAATGGTCACAGGATCTGTCACAGTGCTTGGATAGCCACAGGAGGTGTCACAATAGTTGGATAGCCACAGGAGGTGTCAGTGTTTGGAGTAGCCACAGGAGCTGTCAAAATGGTTGGAGTAGCCTCAGGGTCTCTTTGTGGGATTAGAGTAGTGACAGGGCTTGTTATGGGGGTTAGAGTAACTACAGGGCTTTTCCTGGTGGATTAGAGTAGCCACGGGGCTTCTCCCTGGGGTCAGAGAAGCTGCAGGGCCTGTCCTGGTGGATTAGAGTAGCCACAGAGCTTGTTGCAGGTGTTGGAGTAGCTGCAGGTGAAGGCAGGGAGAGGAGCAGGGCCAGCAGGACCTGGGCTCTGGTGGCTGCTGGTGGCTGGAGCGATGGACCCCGAAGCCAACGAGGATGCCACCTATTACCTGGAACAGTACAGGGCCAACCTCCTGCCCAAGCTCAGGTGAGGGGGCTCCTCCACCCTCTTCTCCTGTCTCCTCCATCCCTCCATCCCCACTGTGGGCCATTCCTTATCTCCATCACTTCTATCCCCTCTTGTACCTCCCTTCCCCGGCCCTGTTCCTCCTGTAACCCCCTTGCTCTGTTGGGGATCCCCCCCTGGGGAGGGGTGGGGATGCCACTCTGACAGATGGGGTCTGAGATGGTGTCAGGCTGCTCTGCCCCATCACCACACCCAAAACACAGACCAACACCCAGAGCAGTCCAGCACCCTGCAAGGACCTGGATCCAGTGTGTAACCTTGAGGAAATGCTCTCTCACAGGGCACTGGGAGAGCCAGACGAGGACCCCGCCACCTCGTTTATGTGCCTCCTGAAGAAGAAGAAAGAATTCCGATGTCTGGAAAATGCTGTGGCGGAGAAGAAAGCGGTGAGAAAGATGGGAGAGTGCTGGAGCGTGGCTGGGAGGGCCTTGGGGCTCTTTGGCGGGTGGCAGCAGCAGGCAGGTGGCTGGTTCTGGGTGTGGGCACCCGTGTCACCCTCGCTCTGGTGCTGCCAGGCCTTCAAGGAGAGGCTGGAGGGCATTGCCGAGCAGTGGAGGGACCTGCACGCCAGGAGGACTCAGCTGAAGGCCCACGTGGAGAGATCTGGGAGGACTGTACAGGTACTGCCCTGCTCAGCTGACACAACCCTGAGCCACACCACCAACTCCTCCCCTCCCTTGGGAAAGAGAGTTTTGGACCAGCACACCTGGCCAAGCCTCCCGTGAGCCTGGAGGTGTGAGAACAGCACTGGCAGGACACAGGGGTTTGTACCACAGAGCTGCAAAGCCCTGTTAGGGCTTGGGTGGGGAGAGCTTGTCCTGTACCTGTGTGATCTCCTGAGGGCCCCAGATGTCCCCCAAGGAGGGTCTCAGCCTTGTCCCCGCTGTTGAGCTCCATCAGTCTTCCAGGGACAGGTACAAGGAGGTCTGAAAATCAGAGTGCCATCCCAGGTGCTGCCTCCAAGACCCTGCCATGGCCCTGTAAAACGGGGAGGAAGATTTTTCCCAGGGGTGTTCCAGTGCTGGTCTCTCCTCTCTGAAGGTGTTTCCTTCCAGTGCTGTTGAGTAACACAGCTCCATCTTCCCTTGCCTTCCCTTCCCTCTGTCTGTGTGTGCTGATGGGGAAACATCACCAGGAAAATGAAATGCTGCGAAACCAAGCCCTGAAGAAAGCCAGCAGAGATAGAGAGGAGAGTATAAAAAAAGAGAAGGAGCTTCTGAGAGCTAAGAGGGAACTGGAAGCCCTCATAAAACAGCATCAGAAACTCTGCCAAAAACTGCCAAAATACTCCATGTTCAAGAGATACCTGGAGGATGTGGTGGAGATCTCACAGGTGAGGTTGGACCTGAGAGAGGCAGATCCTGGGCCTGGGGAGGGCCTTATCTGGGTGTTAAAATAGAAGAGATAAGGCAAGTCTAGGGAAATTAAAACACTTGGTCAAACCCAGAGACCTCAAGTGGGATAGGAAGGAGTTCCCTACAACCAAGGTGAGCCACAGGGAGCAGAGTCAGGGGAGGAGAATCAGAACAGGAGGTGAAGGCTTGAGAAAACCAAGAAAAACCATGAGAAGGGGTGAAAGCTCAGGGCTGAGGGGAGGGAGGGCCCTTTAGTGTCACCATTTCAGGTCATATTGGTGGTTTGGGAGAGGTAAAGAGCTGCCTGGGAATGAGACCCAGGCAGCTGCAGTTGTGGTTGTGTTTATCAGAGCACTGCTCACCTGGGGAAGAGGTGTAATATCTCCCCTTGCCTGTGGCAGTGAGAGCTCCAGGCCTGGCACAGTGGGATGTCATCACACAGGGAATGTGGTGGTGCTCAGGAGCCAACAGGGACAGTAGTCTTGTGGAGAAGGGAAGATCTTTCATCTGGGGGAGGTGTTGGCCCTGCTCAGGGCAGGGTGCCAAAGGACATGAGATGTGCAGGTGGTGAGGGAAGGCACTAACACCAGGGATCCTGTGCTGCAGTTCCGGGACATCGAGGACATCGTTTCGTTCTACAAGTCCCTGATGAGGTCACGCAGGGAGCTGCTGCAGTCACAGCAGTGGCACAAGGCAATGACTAAGCAAGCCAGGGTGCTCCTGGACCAGTACAGGGCAGAGAAAGGAGCTGAGATGCTTCAGTGCAAGAATGATCTGGCACAGTTAAAACAATATTTAGACCAGGCTCAAAGCGACATCCCTGTCTGGGTAAGGAATTGTGGGATGGGCAGGGCAAGATCTCCAAGGCCTGGCTGAGTCAAGACTGGCTGATGGCTTATCCTTCAGCCATGGGCTCATGGCAAGGCCCAGTAGCAGCCTTTGTGATTGGAGGAGATGCCTAATTTCTTCCCTCCATGGGGTTGCAGAAGGAAGAATGAAAGCCCTCCCTGGTCTGGGAGGGGGGGTCAGTGGCACATGCTGCTGCAGGGGATCAACTTCCCTGCTGTGGGGAGGGTGGATGGGGCTGTTCCTGGACCTGCTTCCACCACACTGAGCTGAACCACTTCCAGCACAGCCCTGGGCAAGGCTTCCTAAGCAAGCAGATGAGTGTGGAAGTTGGGGTCTCTGAGCCAGGATCTCCTGTGCTGAAGCAGCACCTTCAGCTGGGCCATGTCCCCCTGCTCCACATCTCCTCTTCTCCCAGGAGGCTCAGTGGATCGACATCCAGAACAGGGCTGCCAAGAAGGCCACGATGCTGAAGGCCATCAGGAGGACCATCCACAGCCTCTTCCAGGCTGCCAGCACACGGCTGGATGCAAAGTGGAATGTGGCAGCACATGACAGCCACAGACAGCTGGACATGGTAAAGCCAGGCCAGAGCCCTTCTCCCTTCCCAGAAAGAGGAGCAGGAATGACTCTCAGCTGCCCAAAGGGAGGGGAGAGCCCACAGGCCCAACAGACACCTTCCTTTTCACATGGGCGCTCTCGGGCACGGGGAAGGGGCTGGGGACTCCAGGCAAGTCTGTCTCTTCTGAGGAGGGTCCTTGTGGGGCAGAAGTGTGAGCCAGGCAGGCTGGGACAGGGGATGCAGATCAAGGTTTGGTTTCATTCACCCACTTGCCCACAAAAGCCCATTCTGGTGGTGCAGATCCAGCAAGGCAAATGCCTTGTTTGTCCTGCTGCTCAGTATAGTTGGGGATATTTGCCTCCAAAAGGGACAACAAGCTCCCCTCTGCCCCCTGTTCCCATCCCTGCACTGAGCTCTGCCTTCTCTCTTTCCCACCCTAGATCCAGCAGTTTATTGAAGACCTCAGGGACATCTCTAGAGAGGACATGAAGAAGTACAAGTGAGAACCTATGCAGGGACCTGCCCTGCCAGCAGGGTGGAAAGGGAAAGGAGAGGAGAAGAGAACCCAAGAGATACTGCAGAATAATAAAAACAAACAAACAACCAAAATGTTTTAAGGTGTCTCTTCATTTCCTGGGAGGATTGGACACCTCAGAGCTCCATCCCACAGATGCTACTGGGATGCCTTCTCTGGCAGATGGGATTCTGGGTGCAGGAGACAGTGTCCCAGCAAGGTGGTGAGAGCAGGCTGGGACAGCAGAGTCTCAAACAGGGATCAGTGCTCACATTTGGACATCCCACTCAGCCTAACCTCAGCTCTTTGAGAGGGATGTTACAACATGGTAGGGAGAATTGGGGAGAGCTTCAGAGAGTTTCCACCACCACACCCAGCATGTCACCTCCTCCCAGACAGCAGCTCTGTGTGCCAGGGCTGGATCTGAGCCCCCTCATCCCACAGGCATCAGCATCTTCAGATGCTCCCCTTCCCTGCTCTTCTGTGAGACCAAGCACACAGCAGCAGAAGAGAGAAACAAAACCAAGCAGGAGAGAATGAACTTTGTTGTGGCCCTCAGGGGTGTCCCAGAGATTGGTAAATGTCTTGCACTGGTGATGATAACCAAGAGCAGTAGCTCTTGGAAAAGTCAAGTTGTGACTCATCCAAGAGCAGGGAGGATGATGTGCATTTGTGCCCTTGCATCTCGTCTCAGCTGTGACATATCCAGAGGCACCAGGATCATTTACACCCCTCCTGAGAGGTGACTCATCTGTCCCCTCTCCTTCCACCCACAGCCACCCCCTCACCCGCTTTGTTGCCTCTTGCTGGTGGCAGCTGATGGGAGTTAAAGCAAAAGGAGCAGCTCTGGCCCCTGAGGAAGGTGGGGGCTGCAGTGCCTGCCACTCCTGAGTGATGGTCTGAGGGCACTGCTGGCTCCAGGGGCTTAAGGAGACAGAGTGATGGGCCAGGTTACCTGAAGTCCTTTGGATACCGAGTGCTGGGCAGTTTGGAGATGTTAGGCTGCACCTCAAGTGCTGTGTCAAGTTCTAGGCCCTCAATTTAGGAGGGATATTGAGGGGCTGGAGCAGGTCCAGAGAAGGGCAACGAGGCTGGGGAAGGGTCTGGAGCACAAGTGCTGTGAGGAGCAGCTGAGGGAGCTGGGGGGGCTCAGCCTGGAGAGGAGGAGGCTCAGGGGAGACCTTCTCACTCTCTGCACTCCCTGACAGAGAGGGGCGGAGACGGGGGGGTCGGGCTCTGCTCCCAGGAACCAGCAAGTAGGACAAGAGGGCCACAGCTGGGAGCTGCCCCAGGGCCAGGTTTTAGGTAGCACGGGACATTGGGAAGTTCTTCCAGAGAGAGGGATCAGCCCTTGGAATGGGCGTGCACAGGGGGGTGCAGTCCCCGTCCCTGGAGGGGTTTGAGCAGAGCCTGGATGTGGCATCAGTGCCATGGTCTGGGTGACAAGGTGGGGTTGGGTCACGGGTTGGACTGGATGATCTCAGAGGTCTTTTCCAACCTGGTTGATTCTGTGATTCTGTCTCTTACCCAGATGCCTGAGCTCAGCTCCTCTGATGAACCCTCAGCACAGGACAACAGAATCACAGAATCAATGAGGTTGAAAAAGACCTCCAAGGCTGTGTGAGTCGACACAGCTGGTCGGCCTGAACAACCATAAAACCACTGAAATGCAAAGGCTAACTTTATTTAATTCCCTTGCTAACTGGAGGATCCTAAAGCAACACCAGGGTGGAGACACACAAGTGGGAACGCTGGCACCATTGAGCTCAGGTGATGGGTGGCAGGGCTGCTGTTGGCACCAATTTGTCAAGGGCCCTTTCTCTGGGGAGCTGGACAGGAGGGAAACCCTCTCATCTCAGCTAAGGCAAAGCAGCCAAGGCATCCCAGACCAGCAGAAAGACAAGCTCTGCTCTTGCCATTCGTGAGATGCCAGAAGATGCCGAGTTGGAGCTGTGCTGGTCCTGCTCCACACAGGGGGCTCTCAGGGTTGCCAGGCTTTCCTGGGCCACCTGCCATCCTTCTCCTGCCTGCTGGAGCCATCCTGCTGGCTCAGGGTGCTCAGTCCCAGCAGAGGAGGTGGCAGGACCCACTGCCCAAGCACAGTGTGCTGGGCATCACTACAGGGCAGTTCCTTCCAGCTCTATTCCTGTCCTGGGCAAGGCCAAACCAGTGTGACTCATGGTGCCATGGGATATGGGGGCAAAGACTAAAATTACCTGATCAGGTATCAGGGTTTCAGTTCTGAGGATGATACATAGGTTGTTTGTGTTTACAGCCTGCCATCTGCTCAGGGAATTGCAGGGCTTGGGTTTGTTTGCGTGGTGGTTTCGGGGTTTGGATGGGTTTTTTCTAAGATTTCTTTCTCTTGGCACAGAGAGGAGATGACTAAAGTATTGGCTAAATCTGCAGTGTTTTGCCTCTTTTTGATGGAAAATACCCAACACACTGAGATGTTGTTATTGGTTTAGTCTGGACTCTGCCAACATTTCCTCTGGAGCAGCTGGCTATTCCACCAGTGTGGGAAGGGGTTAGCAGTGCCAGCACTCTGCTCTGCAGGGCAGCTCTGCCCTGGCACCAGTGGTGGCATTTCCCAGAGCCACCAGATGCAGAGTGAGTGACAGGGACATGCTTTGGCACAGAACACGACTGCACAGAAAGGCACTGTCAGCTGCAGATCCCTTGGGATGCTCTCACCTGGAGACCTGCAACCTCCCCTCCCAGGCACTGTGCCACGAGGACAACCCAGTGCCAGCACTGACCAGTGTCTCAGTGGTGACCTCAGGAGACACTGCTGGTTTGTTAACCCCAGGATTAGCACCTGGCAGGCCGAGCACCCCTGGGTGTCATTAAACCCAAATTAGAGCATTGTTTGTGCACATCCAGTTTTCAGCCACCTGATCCAAGAGAAGATGCCAAGAGCTTCCTGGTCCCCTTTCTCAGTTCCTGGCACAGAAACAGGTCACATCCATGAGTGACTGGAAGCTTCTCTGGTCCTACACAGCTGATGAGGCCCAGCACAGCCCAGATTCCATCCTGCCTTTCTGTTCCTGCTCAGCCCCTCTCCCATCTCCTTGTGCTCTCCTGCATGTCCACCATGAGGTGCTTCTCATCTGTTCTTTAATCACTCTTCCCAAGCCCAGGAAACACCAAAACCCACAAGACCCTACAGCCTGCAGGCCCTGCAAGTCCAGCTCCTCCTCCTGGGAGAACTGGGGGGTGGGATACGGGAGGGGGAGAGTTGGAGTCCAAGGGAGGATGTGGTCCACCCAGACCTCCTGCCAAGTGCCAAGTGCCACACAGAGAAGACATTTGGTGTTCCACAACCCCCCTGTAAACAATGCCATTGAGGCTTGGTGAGGACAGAAGGCTCCTCTTTTGTTACCACTGAACAAAGATGTCTAAAGAGTTCAGGGCCCTGAGCAGGAAGGGGTATTAACCCAGGGAGGCAGCTTCTTGCCTTTCCAAAGATTTTTCAGCCTGGCCCAAAAGTGAAATGTTAAGAGCCAGAAATGGCAGGGTTGGGTACAGGAGCTGCTCTGTTCTCCTGCAACACCAGGGAAGCCCAAAGTCCAGCCTGACTTTTTAGGATCTGGTTTCTGTTCCACCCTGCTGTGACACAGCCCGAGCCATCTCTCTAAAAAAGGTCCCAGGTGGGGAAATACCTATGAACCAAGCTTCCAACAGACATTTATTGGTTTGGGTTGAAATCAATGCACATGAAACAGCATCTCTCCCGTGTGCTGGGCACCTTTGCCATCACTTATAACAGAGGCCAGCACGCCCAGGCCAGCAGCCTGTCCCCTTCTCCATGAGCAGCCACTCAAACACAGCCCACAAACAAAGAGCAGAACAGGCCAGGACCTTTCCCATCTTCCCTGCCTGCCCAGCACTGCTCCACAGCCAAAGCCTGGATCTGGGGGCCTTGTGGGGTGCAGGTAAGGATGAAGTAGGGGGGCAAGTTCTGAATCAAGGGCTCTTCCTTGCGTCTGGCTCCTCTCAGCCCAGCCAAACACACTGGCTGAGTTACTCATCCAGCCCAGCAAGACCCTGGGAAGGCAAGGACAGTGAGAGGAGCCTTCTGGGTCTTGAGCCTTTGGTCTGTGTGGATCAAAGCAAACTCACATACCGTGACTGCAGAGTGACCAAGCAAAGCACCCTCTGGACAGTTTCTGGAAGGGCAGGGAGGGAGTAGCCCAACCTGTCCCATCAGCTCCTGGATTGGATGCTACAGATGATGGACAGCTCTGACAACAGCCCCAGGGGTGAACTGCACCTCACTCCACTGCACAGGGTGGGCAGAGCAGAGGGGAGATCTCTGTGGCT
This sequence comes from Manacus vitellinus, assembly GCF_001715985.3. NCBI lineage: Eukaryota > Metazoa > Chordata > Aves > Passeriformes > Pipridae > Manacus > Manacus vitellinus. Next base: position 2,467,751 of record NW_021939798.1, on the reverse strand, counting down.
TAATTTGCCCCTGTGATCTACAGGTGCTCCCACCAGTCCACACTGAAGCCTCCCCCAAGCAAGGGGAGCACCAGAAAGTGGCAGGTGATGGTTGTAGGGGGCTGTGGGGCATTACCAATAAGCAGCACAAAGTAGGCAAGCTTCAAACAGAGAGAACTGAGGTAAACTCAGAGGTGACATGAACCAAAGCAGGGTCAAGTTTGCTGGATTCACGTTTGCAGGTGTCATGTTGGCCCATTTGGGCCTTGCACCCTGGTCTGTGAGTGGGCAGAGGAACTGGTTTAGTTTGTGGACTTCTCTGGCTGCTGGTAGGATCCATGTCTTGGGATGGAGGAGGTCGCCCAGGAAGGATAAGGGAGTGGAAACCCCCTTGCAAAGGTTAGAGAACAGATTTCACATACTGGGTTCTCTGGCAGTGCTGATATATGAGGGAAGACTGAGAGAACTGGGTTGTTCAGCCTGGAAAAGAGAAGGTTTCAGGGTGACCTAATTGTGGCCTTCCAGGACCTGAAAGAGCTAAAAGAAAGATGGAGAGACACTGTTTATAAAAGCATGGAGTGACAGGACAAGGGGCAATGGCTTCAAACTGACAGAGAATAGGGTTGGATTAGATATTAGGAAGAAATTCTTGGCTGTGAGGGTGGGGAGGCCCTGGCACAGGTTGCCCAGAGAAGCTGCCCCCTCCCTGGAAGTGTCCAAGGCCAGGTTGGATGGGGCTTGGAGAAACCTGGGCTAGTGGAAGGTGTCCCTGCTCATGGCAGGAGGTGGAAAGAGATGACCTTAAAGTCCCTTCCAACCCAAACCAGTCTGTGACTCAATGAGGAACTTGGACCCGCTTATGGCACTGCACTAGGAAGGATCCCACCTGCATTGTGCTTTGTAAGGGTGAATGTGCTGTCAGGTGCTATGGGAAAAGCCACAGGGTTGTGACCAACTCCTGATCACTCCTGGTGATCAGCAAACTGCAGCAGGGCTGAGCTGGGGGAGTCAGCATTTTGGCTGGAGGACAAGGCAGCAAGAGCTCCTGGGCAGCCACCCAAAGGGGAGGCCACCCCAGGCCACCCAGTGAAGCCACAGCAGCTCCAGGGCAGAAGGGCAGGGTGGGAGGGGTGAGAGGCCTGCACACCCAGGGAGAAGGAAAGCTCCTGTCCTACTGCCATGGGCACCAGCAGCTCTGGCTGTGCCACCACAGCACAGGTGGATGCTCAGAAGGGACAACAGGGGCTGAGCACTGGGTGACATCAGGGTGCCCTGAGTCTTTTGCACAGGACTGTGTCCAGCTCATGGTGCCAAGCCCAGAGGTGCTGGCTGGGGCACTGGAGGGCAGGACTGAACACCCTCCTGGCACTGAGAGCATCTCACCCACTGTCTCCACCTTCCCCTGCCATGCCTCTAGTCTCCTGCTGGGTTTTCCTTTCCTTCTGCATGTTGCCCTGTTCTGAATTTTGCTCCTGTTGTTCTCAGCTCCTCCTTTTTCTTGGAGCTGAGCACTGAATCCAGGCATGGTGAGGTGGGGAAAGCAACTCATCTGCCCGTAGTTGCACACGCCCGGTCTGTGCTCTGGTGGTAACTCCACAGGGAGCATCCCTGCACTCAGTAGGCTCCAGGAACTGCCCTGCACCTTTGCTTGGTTCTACCCAAAGCCACAGAGAACCTTGCAACAAAACCAAGGCAAACACAATGAAACCCAAACCAGAGACATTCCCCACCAAGAGTCCTCAGGAATCGTCCCACAGACACTCAAAGGTTGTACAAGGCTAAGGATGAGACAATCATCTGTGGGCACAGCATGTCTTGGATGGTGGAGCTCAGTGTTCTCCAAACATGTGCTGTTTTTAACCCTGTGTCCAGGGGAAGGACTGCACCAGTCCCTTGGTCGTGGCCTCTGCTGCCGCCGCCGCTGCACACGCCTTCCAAGCTGAGCTTGGGTGGGATGTGGTGTTTGTTGATGCCATGGAGGACGTGGTACCACTGAGGTGGTCACTCAAACTTGCACCAGCCTGCTTGGGAAGCCCCTCTGGTGGTGGTGCTGCCGTGGGAAGCATGGACAATGACGGGAGGTGGAATCTCTCGGAGGAGAGCAGGTCGTGGACTCTGGCTGGAGACCTGGGGAGGGAAGGCAAGAGATGGGAAACCATGAGTTGCAACCATGGGATTCCCTTGGTGCCTCCCTTCTGCAATGGCCAGAGAGCCAACCCTGCCTTATAGAGCACCTAATGCCAGCGAGAGGAACTGCTGGCTCTCAAGCCAGTGGCCACAGTGGAAGTCTCCAGTGATATTCAGGATGAGATGTATCCTCCCACAGAGGCTACAACCCACTGGACCTCCATTACCATCATCTTCCTCTCACACAGTCCCACGTGGGGTCAGTCTCAGTGCTCAGCTCTGGCCCTGTTCACACCCTCTGGGTGAAGGCCAGGTGTGGAGGAAGGTGGGAGCTCAGTGGGTGGATGGTTTCACCTCCTTGCCAGCTGCCCCGTGCTGAGCTGTAAGGTCTGCACTCAGATTTGTGGTGCTGGAGCACAGGATTTCACTTCTGCTGTAGTAAAGCACATCCTTACAGACATAACTTCATCTCAGTAGTGACTTGGTCCCCTGTGTCCTCAGCACACTCTGGCTGGAGTGAGCTCAGCTCACCAGTCACCTGAGCTCCCCACCAAGCTGTTCAGGCCTTGCTTGACTTGTCTGCACCCCACAAACACCAATTTTGGCAGCACGTGCTGTGGAGCAGAGTCACACACAGGCATCAGAGCAGGGAGAAAGCTCAAGCCGGGCAGAGCTGGGGATCCAACCTGGCCACTTCAGCCTCCTCCTGGGATGAGCTGGGAAGTCCATGCCAGGCTGCACTGGTAAGGAGCACCTCTCTATGAGTCTGCCACTCCCTGAGACTTCTACAAAGTGACCACTTTTAGAATGAGTTATGTCCTGAACCTCTGGCAAATGCACAGGGGCTGCCTGGTTGCCCCTCACCAGCCAGAGGACAGTCCTGTGTCACAGGCACGGCCTGGCCTTGGGTGATCCCTGTTTCCAAAACACTGGCACATCTCTGTGCAGCTGAGCCAGGAAGGCCCAGCACAAGGAAGCCCCTCTTGCCCAGCCCAGCTTCCAGGATGTGCACACTCACCATGGTCATATCCTGTGCCCAGGAGCTGGGACTGGCTACATGATGGAGCAGGTGAAGCCACAGCACTCCTTGAGCAGGGTGAGGCCTGTCTTGGTCATGTACGGTGCCGAGGTTTGCTGTCCCCTGGAAGTCATCTTCTTCTCTTTGACAGGAGCTGTGGAAAGAGGAATTGGGCTCTGCCTGGTGACCAGGGCACAGGCCCACGGCTGATTCTTAGAGCTCCTCTCAAGGCTCAGTTGCTGACCCTCCTCAGACCCAGCTGGGCACGAGCTCCTGCACCCAGGAGGCACATTGCCATGTGTGCTTCCTGCGTGTCCACAGGGGTCCTGGGCTGGAAATGCCTCTCACTGCACTGGGAAGGTGATGGAGGCACAGGGAAAAGGGTGACCTGCCATCAGAGGCTGTGGTGTCCATCCAGGCTGTGACCTTAGGTAGTGGTGAGATGGGATGTAAAGAGCTGGTTGGAAAGGGTCAGATGAAGCCCATCAGCTATGAAAGGACACCTTCCCATCCCCATTCTCATAGGACATGGTGGTTGGGAAATGCCAGGAGGGAAATGGAAGCACAACATCTGTACCAATTTGGTCTCCAGGTAAGCCAGCCCCAGGCTAAGCAATGAAATCTTGGAGACAGGGTGCTTAGGAGAGGGGAGAAACTTCCAGGGAGGTTCAATTCAAGGAATAAAACTCATCAACCACCTACTTGCTTTCTGGAGGTAGCTTTTGGAGAGCTTACTTTGCAGGAACTCTGCCATTTCCTTGTCTTCTTCCCTTTCCCTGTGACAAAGAACTTGGTTACCATTCAGGAAAGGAACAGGAGCATCTGGGAAGGCAGGATGCAGATCAGAGGACAGACTGCACTGTCCCCAGTGCAAGGAATAAGTTGCACTGAGCTACCTGAGCCTCTCAAATTCCACGTCATCCACCAAGAAATCCCGTGTTTCCACCAGCTTGTGTATCTGCTGGACCAGCTCCTCTTCCCTCTGCTTCTCCTCGTTGGACTTCTCATTCTCTGCAGCACAGAGAACACATTTAACACACCAACAGGGCCCATCCCACCCTTGTCAACCCTGGAGCAGATATGAGAGTGGGGGTAAAAGCCAAGGCAAAGGAAGCAGCTGGATCCAGGCACAGGCTGCTAAATAAGCAACAACCTCATCCCAAGCCACCCTGGCTGGAAGGAGACATGTCTGCTGTCATCAAACTTCAAAGTTTTAGCTTCTCCCCAAAACTTTCACGGGGCTGAGCACTGCAAGATGCATCTCTGAGCTCTGCAGAGCAGAGACAGGGCCCCTCGGGACGTGTTTAACGCCCATTTCCCAAGCCAGCACATCCAACCAGCCCCAGCTTGGCCCTGAGCTGGGTACAGGTCCAGAGATCTCAGAGTCAGGTCCTTCATGTGGCTGAGAAACCTGCTGGGGATTCAAGTGTGCAGGGAATTATCAGCACTGGGCAGATGCCCCAGGAACACCTCACACCTCCATTTATGTCACACACAGAGACATGAAAAACAATCCACCGGTTTTGTGGCCTTACTCCCTTGCTGAACATGCTCCTGGTGATCTCATCCTCTACATCTGACCTTCCAAAACACTGTCAGTGCCATTCCCACCCCAGCAACAATGATGGCCCCAAGTTTCTGCCAGGCTATTTTGAATCCATCGGCTTTGGTTGTCACCTGAACCCCCCAAAAGACCCACCTTGGGTGGGACCTACTCGTGCCACAGATCTTTGGGCAGAGAGTTTGTGAAGGCCTGGAAAATTCTCACATCACTATGAAGTCTTGTCCTACATGAATTTACAGAATCACAGAATAGTTAGGGTTGGAAGGGACCTCTGGAGATCATCTAGTCCAACCCCTTATTTAGTTTGTAGCTGCATTTTAAAAGCCCAGCACGATGTTTCCGGCTCATCAGAAGCTGCAATTGCTGTAAGCATCCCCAGTGACCAGAACCACACCTGACATGGACCTGGCCTTACATTTTCACTTGCTATAGGAGAGATGGATTGAATGAACAGGTTTAGCTCCCTATTGGTACACAGTGGTCAGTGGGATATGTGAGGATTGGAGCCATAGGGATAAGGAGTGGGAAATATCAATGGAGAGATCCCCAGCTGGGAACTCTGACTCTTTGTGCTGCAGCTATTTAATACCAAGCCTGAATTCAGCAGCCCAGCCCAGAATGGATCAATCTCCAGCCTTCCTTCAGCTAAATAAAAATACAGAGAAATTCACAGTATGGAGCAAGCCCTGTTGGCTGGGTCTCAGCAGTGACCTAAACAGAGCATTGATTAGTGGTTTGAAGTCTGCTGTGGATCAGTGGAGGTGCTGCTGCAGGGCTCTGGGAAGGAGGAACCACTCAGAAACATCCCCAGCAAACAAAGGGTTTTCCTGTCACTGCGCTTTTGTGCACAGAATGAGCTCCCAGCAGAGGAAGCTTCTCTGGGCTGGGGGCTGGGCCACCCCTGCTGGTCTTCCACCAGGAAGAGTTAATGCACATTCACCTGGCCCTGGGCACTGTCTCTGTGCAGCTCCCACCTGCCTGGTGGGAACAGGAACACTTCCAAGTGGATGCCACACAAATGGGAAACACCAGGCTGTGCACAGCATCTGGAGTTAATCAACAACCTGCAATCCCGAGGTGGGGCATGTCAGAGTTCACCTCCCACTGCACAAACACTGCACCTTTCTTCCAGACTTGTGATGTCAGAGCCCACCATGACCACCACCCTCTCTGAATTACTGAAGGCACCTTGGCCTGGCGAGATTTCAAGCCCCAGGTCTGGCTGGGCTCTGAGTAAGCTCTGACGTGTGCAAATCTTTATCCAAACCGAGGACTGCTGTGACGCTCTCTCCACAGCAGTGATGTGCAGGATTGTTCCAGCACGGTCTGATCTGAGTCAAGCAAGAAAGAAGACAAAAAGAGCATCCCTGATGCGAGCAGAATTTCTGCTTTCAGCTGAATCTGGGAGTGCTGAAAAGACATGAAATAAAAGACCGAAGCAGATGAAGGAAAGTCAGACACATTTCTCCAGCATCAGAAAAGGCCAATTTACCTCTGGTCCTGAGCCATGGTTCAGGTAAAGTCTTAGTTTAGGTGTTTGAATTAAAAGCCTACATGAGATTTGGGTCTGTTTTGCAAGCAGGTCCCATTTTTATGGCAGGATGCTCCCTTTCCTGTCTGAACTCCCTCTGGGTACAGGCAGGTTGCATTAAACTAATCAGGACCCGCATATTAAGCAGCATTTGGGCTCCAACTACGTGCTGAAGATTCACAAGCACACACAGCACAGCCCCACTGTGGCTTCAGACAGGGTCAGGATTTGCTGCCACTCTTGGCTTTGAGGTGACCTCAGGTACAGAACTGATGAGCTGAGGTGGTGCTTGGGGAAACAGGTCCAAATCCTCATGCTTGGGTGGGTACAAAAAAAGCAGGGATATGTCTCCCATCTGCCTCTGAAAGCAGTCCTTGCTGAGGGCTGAGTGAGTGTGTCCCAGGAGGAGGCAGAGCCTTATGAGCAGGGATGGACACGGCCTGTGGGGAAGCCTTTCCTGCTCAGTCTCATTCCAACCTGGAGCTGTGTGGTGAGTGCTTTGATTTGAATACTGAGAGAGATCCTTTAGAGAAATGAGGTTTGGCCTCTCCTGGGCTGTGAAGGGACAAGGGTGGCTGTAGCTGTGACAGGACATGGAGGGTCACTGGTCATGGTAAGGGAGGTGACAAAGCAGCACTTCCTCCCAGCTGAAGTTTTCACACATATTGCCCTGGCCTGTTTGCCTCCTTTCAACATCCTGAGTGGTGAATCCACCTAAATCAGGGACATCACCAAGTCCCTTTGGCATGGCATCCCCCTAGCACCCACCCTGGCTGCAAGCAGGAACCCTTCCCTGGCAGCTGCTGCCCTCTGCCCCACCACTGACACACGTCCTGACATGGCCACAGCAAGAATTCACTCCTTTTCACACACTTAAGGCCTTTGAAGGCATCTCTCCTTCTTTTAACTCCAAAGGGGTCCCCCCATGGTGTGGTCAGACAATGTCCCCTGCTTGTCCTCTTAACTCATTTAGGATCCTCCCTGGTGCACTGTGTTGGGATTCACTCCCTCAGCTCCCCTTCTCCTCTACCAGACCTCAAATGACTTATTTATCTGCTTTTCAGTTTTCTCTGCCCTTTATCCCAAGCCTGGACAAGGACTCCCTGGAAATACTCCCACGGAGAATCTCAGGAGACACTCAGGGAGCCCCATTTGTGGATGCAGCAGCGTCTCTGGGAGCACCCTGGGGTGGGAGCTCCCAAAGAGCTTCTTGTATTTCATGGAACCTTTCTGCTGACTTCAGCAGGGTGCAGTTCTCTGAAGCTCCACAAAGCCTTACCTGGCAGGGCTATGAGTTTTTGAAGCTCCTTTTTCAGCCGGCTGATTTCTTTACAAAGCTGAATGTCATCCATCCTGCAGGGACACAAATGAAACCACTCAGGGGAGAAGACTGGGAAAGGAAAGGTTCAAAACCCCCAGAGCAACACCCAACCAATGCTGGAAGGCAATGCATTCAGTGCCCGTGGTGGGGAGCATGGATTTACCAGCCTTCCCATGGGAAATGGGAGCCCACTTCACCCCAGAGCCACATGGGCTGGGTTGCTGGTTGTTGGCAAAGCAAAAGTTTCACTGCCCTAACAACAGTGAAGCCTTATTAAAACCTGGCACACCCACCAAGCAATAGCAGCTGTGTCTCTCCTTCTTCCAAAAAAATAATCCCCAAAAGGTAGAATCCAATAAAAAAATGGATGCCATATAAGAGGATCTGACCTTTTCATCCTGCCTTCCTGCAGAATTAAAAGAAGTTAGAAATATAACAGAGGGGGGAAATGTGCAAACTTTGCAGGTGTCTGCTGAGAAACAAGGTCATTTCAACAGGAGAAAAGGAGCCTGCTGAAGCCAAAGGCAATGGAAACATCTCTGGCTCAAACCCCACGACAGCAGCAAGGTGCTGATCAGGGTGGGCCCAACTCAAACATCAGCTGCTGGAGCCAAGTGGGGACACGTGGCCCTGTCTGAGCTGAGGCAGTTTGGATGTCTCAGGAGCACCACAGACACTCAGCCCCTTCCATGAGAACCAGCTCAAGTGCTGCTTGTGGCTTACTGGGGCTGGCAGAGGAACAAACTGATTTATTTTCAAAACTCTCGTGCCTGTGCCCTTGGTAGAGCCAAGCGTCTCTGGGCAACCTGTGCCAGGGCCTCACAGCCCTCACAGGGAAAAATTCCTTCCTAACATCCCATCTAACCCTGACCTCTGACAGTTTGAAGCTGTCATAGAATCACAGAATCACAAACTGGTTTGGGCTGGAAGGAACCTTAAATGTCATCTCATTCCACCCCCAGCCATGGGCAGGGACACCTTCCACCAGCCCAGGTTGCTCCAAGCCCCATCCAACCTGGCCTTGGACACTTTCAGGGATGGGGCAGACACAGCTTCTCTGGGCAACCTGTGCCAGGGCCTCACCACCCTCACAGGGAACAATTTATTCCCAATATCCCATCTCACCCTGCCCTATGTCAGTGTGAAGCCATTCCCCCTTGTCCTGTCACTCCAGGCCCTTGTAAACAGTCTCTCTCCATCTTTCCTGTCACTTTTTCAGGTCCTGGAAGTCCACAATTGGTCACCCCAAAGCTTCTCTTCTCCAGGCTGAACAATCCCAGCTCTCCCAGCCTTTCCTCCCAGCAGAGCTGCTCCAGCCCTCTGATCCTCTTGGTGCCTCCTCTGGACTCTCTCCAGCAGCTCCATGTCCTCCCTGTGCTGTTCCCCAGAGCAGGATCTGTGTCTGCAGATAATCCATGATGATGAGCTGGTGCCCCCCTGCCCAGCTGTGCCGCCGGTTCCTTTGGAAGTGGGAGTTCCTAAAAGCCTTGTCTGCATCTCCAACAATCCTGCTGGTCCTTCCACTGAGTCACACTGTCCACCCTTCTGGGATGAGTCATATTTACCGGAGCTGCCTGAAGATGCAGCTTTGTCAGCTGAGCTGAGGACACCAGAAATGGAAGGGAAAATAAACAATCTCACAAAGAGGAGCCCTGTGAGATGTTGCTGTGGGAGGGGGATCAGCTCAGGTGAAGGAGAGGGCTCCCTCTTGGCTCTGTCACACTTTTGCTCCAGCTGACAGAGTTTTCCCTGGTCTGCATTCCACACTGAATGGGTCCAGCAGTGCCAGTGCTCGGGAGCTGCACGTGGAGAGCAGGGAGGGCTGTTTGTCCTCTCCTCGGGTCCTGTGGTGGCTGAGCCCTGAACTGGGACAAAGAGCACCAGCTCTGCATGGGACACAGGGATAACAGGCTGATTGCTGGTGATAGGCTTATTGAAATGAAAAATTAAAATGAAATTAAACAGTCAAATGAGAGCTGAAATATTATTACGTTTAAATTGGAAATTAATTCTGGGAAAACCGATAGTGAGAATAACAAATGGGCAATAATAAAAACTCTCATCTCAGTAAAACTTGGGAGGGATTGCAGGGAGAAGCACCCAGAAAGCTGCTGCTAGATCTGGGATTGCTTCTACCAATAGTTTTCACACCTATTGCAGCACCAGCCAGAGCCAGGGTACCCCTGCCTGGTCCCAGGGAGCAGGTCAGGGCACTGAGGAGGGTGGGTGCAGAGCTGAATCTCCCACAGGCATTTCAGACCTTTCCTTTTGCCCTATAAAAGGAGAAATTTTGGGAGCTTCTTTGTTTTCCAGAGCACAGACACCTCAGAAGTGCTGGAACATTTTAGTTTGACATTTCCAAGGAGAAAACACTGATTGCTATCGACTGACCTGTTTGGCAGCACACCCTGGGAAATGTCCACCTCCCCAAGACCTACAGTCCAACCACCCTGAACATCACACTTTTTCCCCACTGGGGAAGAAAAGAAGCCCTTGCAGCCCCAGTTCCCCATCCTTTTAAACCCTGTCCTGCAGAACACAGAGGTCTGGGATCTCCCTTCTCCACCCCTCAGCCTTCCCTGCCCCACAGATCCACACTCCTCCTCACTCCTGCACCTCAGAGCTGATGCTCAAGTTCTCACAGCACTCCCAAAACACCCAGACACAATTCCAGCACTTCCAAACTCCCAAGGGATCACTTTTGCAGCCATGCCCACCCCAGCATGTGGTTTCTGCAGGTGATCTCCCTTCGTTTTCCAAGTGCAAGGCAAAGAACAAAACAAACAAAGGGACAAGAAAGAACAAGATCTGTGAGCTTTGACAGCACCAGAGTGTATCAGGCACCAGTTGCCATGGGAGGCATTGAAAAACTACACTCTTTATAAATTCCAAAAATCCTTTTCAACGTGTTCAGGGGGAACTGTGCCTCAAAGAGGCCACTGTTCCAAATCAGCCACAGTCCAGCTCACAGCTTCCCCACACACTGGATTTACACAGGCATTTCCAGGCTTTGGTGATCCCTGCAGTGCAGGTACCACTGAGGAACCAGACACATCTAAAAAACCCCAGCACATCAAGTGCTATAGCCCAGGAAATATGATCTTTGCCATTACCAGTACAAAAATTCAGGGTTCTCTTGGCCTGGCAGCATGGGATCTGAAGACTGAGCTGACTACAGCAATTCAGTGATATTAAAAAGCTTAATCAACACAAACTTGATAGTTTTGATGAGTCCTTTTCCTTTCAAACCATAAAATGCCCTGGTATACCCAGGAAAAATGTTCTTTAACCCTCCTGTACCTTTATGTTGCAGCTGGTTTAGTGCTGCTGCAACACAGTGGCTATTTGATTGCCTTAAATCTGAAAGGCCTAGAGACTTTTTTACCCACAAGCTGCTTTGATTATTGAAGTGAACCATGGAGAAAATCCTTCCCTCCTCACTGGGCTGCAAAGGCTGTGCTGAGAGTGGAGATACAGGATGCAGGGTAGAGATGCAGGATCCAGGGTGGCACCAGGCACTGATGCTGGTCCAATCCTGGTGTGTCCCAGTGATCCCAGGGACCAGGGGATGGAGGAGGAAAGGGGAAGCTGGGAGGATGTGCAATACTTCAGTCTGGAAGGATGAACTGTGTTCATGTGGCTGTTCAGCAGCTGCAGATCTTCATGTTGAGGCAAAGCCACATCTCCAGAGAGCAGCAACAAACCACCAGCCTCAGGTCCCTTCCCAATCCCAGCCCAAGAGCCTCACACTGAGGAAGAGTATGGACCCACTGGGAACATGGGGTGCTGGTGGTTGAGTATGGAAACATTTGTGTAGCTAAATCCATGTGATAAACTGTTTGCACAGAATTAGGCTGGCTCAGACCTTCACAGCAGCTTTATAACCCACTAAAGCCCCCCCTGAGGGCAAGGCCAGAGCAGTGGGAGAGGCTGTGCTTCCCGGTGGAAAACAAGGTGGAAAGCAGCCTGAGCTCTGCCCTGGGGATGATCTGCTTGGCTGGGCAGGAGAAGATGCTGGGATTCCCCTGGGAATGGGGCACAGTGCCAGGGCAGGGCAGGTACTCACATGTAGCGCAGCTCTGACTCCCTCCTCACCAGGATCTCCCTGATCCTCTCGATTTTGAAGAGCTCTCCTTCGATGTCGTCGATGGTGGTGGTGGAGTCGGCCATGGAAACGATCTCATCCTCTGCCAAAGGAACAGGAGCCGTGTCAGTCAGCAGGAGATGCCAGGTGGGTGCTGAGGCCAACAGGGACCATGGGGGTTGGAGCCTCCAAAACCAGCATCACCTCACCTGCTTCGTGCTGGCCTTGCACACCCCGCTCACACCAGTGCTGTGCCTGGCTCTGTGCTGCTGAGAGAGCCCCACATTTCCAGAGTTTCCCCCTCTCTGGACAGCAGGAGGCCAAGGGAGCTAAAAACTGCTGGAGGGAAGGACAGGAATGCCTCTTTTTCCAGAACCATGTGAGCTTCAGCCACCTCAGCACAGAGCCATGAGCCTGTGTGTACACCCTTCTGGAACAAATTCTGGACTCACACAGCACAGAGCTAAGGAATCATGGACATGAAAGTCCTTCAGCTGCTCCCCTTCCATCACAGGCTGGCTGAAGTCCCCCCATGCTCCCCAGTTCACCAGGGGAAGAGCCCTCATGGCACCCAGCAGGCCAGTTCAGCTTCCTCGACCTCTGGAGTGCTGAGCCATCACCTCTGTAACCCACTTGGGGAAACTGAGGCAGGGAAAGGGGATGTCCCTTCCTGAGGGCAAGAGGCAAGAATTGACAGCAAAATGCAGAAAAGAAGGGGCTGTAACTTGTGTCTTAGAAGGATGGACAGGATGAAAGCCCAGCAACCCCCATCCATGGCCCTGACCACCAGCTCTGCCTCTGCCTGCCAATGACTTACACCCAGATGTTCCACTGTTTGCACAAGGTTGTCCCCCAGGCTTACACGTGGATGCTGTGTGGATTCCCACAGGGCCTGTGGATCCCACAGTGACTCCCAGACCATTTCATGGGAATATCTCCCAGGCCAGCTGCCACCTCCCAGCCTGGTCTGGCTCTCAGAGACACGACACTGAGCTTGTTATCAGTGACAGGCAGCAGCACAGTCATCACACACAGGTTAATCTGGCTCTCCTGGGATGTGCTACAGCAAAGCCAGGCTGTGAGAAAACATTCAAAATAACACATGAATCTTTCTTTGAATCTTCACAGGGTCTTCCTGCAGCCCTGGCACTTTCCCCATGCAGGGAAAGGGGAAAGCACAGCCATGAAGCACCAGCTCTGGGAACAGGATTTTCCAAACAGGTGATGTTTGGGAACTGGAGTTGTCACAGTGTGTGGTCTGGGCATTCCAAACAGGACCCAGGCCAGTGCTTAAGGGTTATAGGGTAGCCAGGGACCAGCATTAAGGCACAAGACCAAACACTTCAGTCACTGGTCCTCTACCCATCATGTAAAACTACTCAGGAAATCACTCCCAAAGCAAGGCATATTTCCAAGGCTGCCAGCAGGGAAGGCTTACTGGGAAAATATGACTGGTTTGGGTCAGTGTGACTCGTTTGTAGAACAATTTTCTCCTGTTTCTGGCTTAAAAACTCATGAGGATTTCTAGAAGATTATGTCCCTCTTCCCCTAGACACAAAGGTCATGTTCAGCTTATGCCAGTGTGGGAATCCTCCATCACTCCCTGTCCTAAACCATCAGGATGCTCTCAGGAGCCAGCACTTGCTCAGGACAGAAGGATGAATCCCTGGGCTGGACAGAGTGTGGGATTGGATGCACTGTTCTCCATCAGCTCTTGCTCAAAGGCTCTGCTACAAATGAGCACAAACCCCCTCCCTTTGCCTTGTTTCCACGGGCCTGATGTGGGTTGCTAAGGGACCGGCCTGTGGTTGCTACAGGATCAGGATGTGGTTGCTAGGGGACCAGAGTGTGGTTGCCAGGGGACCAGGATGCAGAGGTCCCTCGTCCCAAGCATCCTGATGCTCTGCCACCCCAGAGCTCCTCTCACCTGGGATGTTTGGCTGCACCTGCCCCCAGCACTGCACCAGGGACAGGTGACAGATGCTGGCAGGTGACCCACGTGAAGGTGCAGATGGCACAGCTGCCACGTGCCTGTAGGCAGCCACTCCCTGGGCTTGTACTCCAGCCCAGCTCTAGACCTGTCACGGAAAAGCTGCATTTCTCTGTCACTTCTGTGACCAGGCTGAGACGACAAGGCTGCTGGTTGTACAGATGTGCCAGTAAACACAGGTATGAGCTCACTGCAGTCTCCACTAGCCAAGGACAAAGCCAACCAGCCCCAGGAGCATGAGACTGGTTCTGGGGGAGAGGGGGCTGTCACTTCTGGCCTGTCTGGGTGGGTGAATAACCCAGAACGTCTTTGATCACTGCTGGCAGAATCATTGGGCTGAGATTATCAGCCAGCTGTTCCCCAGGAGCTGAGTGAGGATTTGAAACAGCTGTCAGCATCTCTTCTTCTCCCTTCTCATCCCAGAATCTCATTAGCAGAACCATCCCAGACCTGGAGAAGTGAATCCTTGCCTGTGGACGTGAAGGGAGGAGGTGACCAGGCTGGGATGGGGGAGGTGCCAGTGCTGGGTACAAAGGAGATGGCAGTGCTGGGTTGGAAGGAGGTGCTGGACAAGGAGGAGGTGGCAGTACTGGAATAGGAGAAGGTGGCAGGGCTGGGATGGCAGGAGGTGGCTATGCTGGGATGGCAGAAGGTGGTAGTGTTGGGATGGCAGGAGGTGGCAGTGCTGGGTTGGCAGGAGGTGGTAGGGCTGGAATGGCAGGAGGTGGTAGTGTTGGGATGGCAGGAGGTGGCAGTGCTGGGTTGGCAGGAGGTGGCAGTGCTGGGTTGGCAGGAGGTGGCAGTGCTGGGATGGCAGGAGGTGGCAGTGCTGGGTTGGCAGGAGGTGGCTATGCTGGGATGGCAGAAGGTGGTAGTGTTGGGATGGCAAGAGGTGGCAGTGCTGGGTTGGCAGGAGGTGGTAGAGCTGAGTTGCTTTCCCCTGTCTGCAGCAGGAGCCTGGAATGTAATTCCAGTCCATAGGCACTGCCCACGAGAGCAAAAAAGCTCCTCGCTCTGCTCTGGGTGGTTTTCCCATCAGAGCCAGAGAACATGGTGTGGCTGGGACCACTCTGCTCTCACACACTCCCCCAAAGTCCCCTTTCTGTTGGACACTTCCCAGCAGCCTCCTGTTGCAGGCCTGGAGTGCCCTGTGCAATGGGGTCAGTGGGCAGGTCGGCACAGCACAGCAGAGCAGGGGCTGCAGGACTCGAGCTGGAAGCTCTCAGCCCTCAGCTGTGCCTTCAGGTGCTGTGGTTGGGTCATGGCACTCTGCATCCCTCAGGCATTCCAGGGAACTGCTCACCAAAGCAGTAAGTCTTGGATGAGAAGTCCTGGGACTACTGTCATGTACCTGGAGCTGCTTAATCCAGGGCAGAAGCAGAGGGAGGGCAGTGCCAGGAGAATGTTCCTGTAAAATGAAGCCCACAAACCCAGGGAGGGAGCACCTGGACAAGGGGACACGGAGCTACACCTCTACACCTCTGCATCATAACCACCCACCAAAACCATCCATGAGAAACCAGTAAATCCATACAGGTGACTGACAGGCAGCTGACAGGATGGGAAGATAAATCTGTTGGTGTAGATTCCTTCCATCTGCCCAGGACCACAGGTCATCATGCCAAGATCTGAATATCTGAGAGAGGACAGAGGACGGAGCACAGAACAGAGGGGGAGAGGCTGAGAGAGGAAGGCTGAGGGCTGTTCAGACACTGGAAAAGGGATCAGAGAGGTTGTGGAATTTCCATCTTTGGTCCAAGATAACTCCTGGACAAGGCTTTGAGCAACGTGATCTACCAAGTCTGCTCCAAGCAACAGGCTGAACTCAGTATCTCCAGAGGTCTCCTCCAATCCAATTTCCTCTGATTCCATGTAATGAGATTGATGACAATTGATTTTTGATGGACATGATCGGAATATGCATGAATCTTCCCTGCTGGCTCAGGAGATGTTTTCTCCAGGCAGACAAGGGGTGATGGTGAGTTCCTGAACCTCAGCACTGCAGGCTGGAAGGTCACAGCTGTTCTGACAAAGGGCCCTGTGTCCCCACAGGGGACAAAGGTAGCAACACATCCAGCAGTTGCAAAGGTACAGACCCTGGGAGCTCCTGTGGGATTAAATTCCAGACAGCTGGTGAAAAGATCTCACTGGAGATGGTTTTGCCAAACCTGGGAATGGGTTTCTTACACCAGGTTTCTTCTCCTGCCCGAGGTAGGATGTTTATTAAAGCTGTGATCAAGCTCACAGTCCGAGTCTCCCTTTGGGGATGGCCCCACGTGTGGCCCAGGGGTCCCTTTGGTCCCACAGCTGCACACACGGTAGCACAGCCACACACAGAAATCAACCCCACGCTGCCCGAGCTGAAAGACTCCCCAGCTGGCACTACTTCAACCTGGTAAACCAAGGAGGGGGAAAAAGCTTTGACTGAAACTCAGAGATGCTCTGATCATCACACACGGCCGGGGGGGTGGTTCCATTAATGAGCAGTGTAATAGCCAGAGACTTCCACTCCATATGGCTTTGGTGAAAACATTTAGACAGGCAGCAGCGAGCCTGAGATGAGTCACAGCAACAACCAGCACAGGGTTGAGTTTCAAGCAATCTGCTTCATGATTAAAGTTGGATGATGGATTGACAGTCCCCTGTGGAGGGGTCAGAGCTCTTCACAGGGGCTCCATCCCCAGAACTCTGTAACTCAGCCCTGTGATTTCCTCTGCTCCTGAAAGCAGCAGGGTAGGGGGCATTCAGCCTCTCAAAATCAGCCCTTACTGCACAAACCTGACAATGGGAGTGATGATGACGCAGGGCCCAGCTCTGGGCAGCCTTGTCAGAGGGGGTGCTCTGCCCACCACCACCCTGCCTGCCAGGATGGACACGAGCCTCCAGGTCTGCCAATGTACGGCCCAGCACACCAGTCCTGAGGACAAGACCATGCTCAGATAGGAGAGGTCACAGCTGCTGGCAGCCTGCAAACCATGGCACTGCTTCCCTGCCAGCATTCCCTCTAGTAAACCAGGGAGAAATGTGCTGCCCTGGCCCATTGCAGCCAGAGGGGGGTTGTCTGGCTGTGTTTGTGCAGCCCCTGGTACAGCCAGCACCAGTGGGACCACGTTAGACATCTAAAGGACCAGAGTTCACAGGTGAGGTACCTTGTGAGGACTTATGGGGGTATCACTAAGGTGTAGCCCCTGTGCAACACCTCACTGCTGTAGGTACCTCCCCAGGGTCACCTCCCGAGCACAAGCAGGGCAAGAGGCTGTTTGTGCTCAGGGCTTCACAGGCTTGGCCTGATGTTTCCTGGCTGGGAGCAAACACAGCAGACACTGACTGTTGCCATGTTCTCACCCATCACAAGGGTCCCTGGGAGCTGGGAGTTCACAGAACTGCACTGAACCAGCAAACACCGCAGCCACCACAGCCCTGCTCACAGGCACCCGAGGAGGGGGGTGCCCGGGCCATACCCAGCACCCTGAGTCCAGCACCACCAGTCCCAGGACCACCCTGATGGCACCCAGCTGCTGGGAGCAGAGGATCCAAGTGATGGAAGTGCTCCTATTCCCCAAGGATCTCTGTTTCTAATAGATCGTGAAGGTTTGGGGAGGATACTGTGCTGAAAAGCACAAAGGAGAAGGACTAAAACTTCAAACAGACCACCGAGGAGCTGAGCAGCTTCACAGGCACCACACGCACACCCCTGCCAAGCAGTACCAAACAGGAATTTGCTCCATCCCTCCTCCCCTGCCTTTCCAGCTGCCTGTCCCCGGCCCTTTGGGTACAAGGGGCTAAGGAGTAGCAGAAAGGAATAGGGAAGGGGAGAGGTCGCAGAGACGTCATAGCAGAGGGATTGCAGGCGCATCTCCTCCTCACAGCCCAGCACTTCGACCCTTCCTCCCACCGCAAGGTCGGGGACTCTGCACAGGGCAATCCCCTTGGTTGGCATCCCCCCTTCTTCTCACCCCGTGTCGTACTGGAGGAACAGGTCAGAGAGGGGGGAAAGCGGTGAAGGACAGGGCGGGCACCCCAGTCTCCCTGTCACGGCGTTCCCAGCACAGCGGCTCCGTGTCCGCCCGGGCAGCAGCAGCGGGATGGCGGGATGCGACCCTCCTTCTCCCCCCGGTGCGTGCCCTCCAGCCACCCCTCCACCCAGCCCCTTCTCTCCGTCCTTTCTCTCCCCTAGCCACCCCTTCCCTCCCTCCATTCCCGCTTCCGTCCATCTCTCCCATCCATCCATCCATTCATCCCTCCCTCTCTTCCGTCCATCCTTCTCCTCCCGCCCCACTCCCGAGGTGCCGGGAGCGGTCTGGGGAGCACCTGCGGGGCTCCTTTTGGTGGCTGAAGCCGCCGGTTCCCCGCCAGCTCCCAGGGCTCGGGTGCCGGGAGGGTCCCGGAGCCGCCGGGGGATTTGTTGGGGGGGAAGTTCGGCTCTGGCCGTGCCCTGCCCGTCCCGGTCCCGCCGCGCTCACCTGGCCCCGC
>NW_021939798.1:2421842-2449255 GCF_001715985.3 Manacus vitellinus | reverse complement strand
GGGGGCCCGGGGGGGGCCGGGGGCACTCCCCTCGCCCCGGGCACTGAAGGTGATCAGGCTCTGCAGAGCAGTGTGGGACCCGGGGGTGCTGAGGATGAGGCACGGCAAGGAACAGCCCCCCAAAGCTATGGTGAGACACTGAAGTAATTTTCCCTATGGAAAAGCCCAACGGCAAGTGTTAGAAGAGCGTTCCAAGGTACGTGTTGGTCTGGAATCCAAAGGCTGGCTGGGAGCACGCTGACAACACCCACCTCAGCGAGGGTCTTGGTGATCTTCTCCTCTCTCCAGCCGGGATCTCCCGTGGGACACAGCAGTGCCCAGTCCCGCTGGCCTGAAGGCTCATCCCTGCAAACTGGTGCAGAGAAGGTGGGGATGGGGAGTGGATTGTAAACCCTTCTGCTCGCAGGGTTTTGTGATCAGCAGAAGC
The DNA here is from genome assembly GCF_001715985.3 of Manacus vitellinus. Lineage (NCBI taxonomy): Eukaryota > Metazoa > Chordata > Aves > Passeriformes > Pipridae > Manacus > Manacus vitellinus. The sequence continues at coordinate 2,448,828 of NW_021939798.1, read as the reverse complement.
CCTTCCTGTGCTGAGGATTCACACCCATGGACACAAACCTCACCACCACTTTCCCCAAAACACACAGCCCTCTGCTAGGTCATGTTTCTCTGCTAGGATGTGCCTGTAGGTGACACTGATGTCCCCATGGCGCAGGAGCAGAGGTCTTGCATGGCTTGGTCAAGAGCATGGGTCCAAGGCAAGGGGGAGGCTGGGCTCAGGCACACCCCACCCTGGGGAGGGGGCACAGGGTCAGTTTGGGAAGTGCCACACAAAGTCACCGGGCTGGAGAGCAGCAGTGGCAGCAGCAGTGGAGAGGTGAGGGCCAGGGGAGCAGCTGTGGGGTTCTGTCCTCTCACTCTGTCCCCTGCTCAGCTGGCAGCCAAACTGCTGCAAGTCCGTAGTTAATGCAATAAAATAAGCCATGGGTGAGCAAAACAGGCACAGCAACACAAGGGAGGGGTCTGGGGGAGCAGCCCCTGCACAGAACACCAGCAGCAACCTCACCTCCAGCTGCTCCCTCCCCACTGAAATGAGCTGCTGAGCTCACCCGTATGAAATGTCCCTATGGAATGGGCATAAATCCGAGCAAAATCTTGGAATTCCCATCTCCAAAAGCCAGACAGGAGCTCCTGACTTTTGATCCAGCTCAGTGGTTTAAACCAGAATGTGTGCAAGGGAGATGGTGCCTCATTCTTTGAGGATAACTGTGGCATACAAACAGAACAAGAATTAAGTCTGTGTGTAAAAACAGGGGAAAATACACAGGATATGGGAGCTGCTGCTCTGAGTTACAAATACAGCAGCAGCCAGTGAACTGTGGGCAGCCACAGGAGTACCTTACTCCAGAAATCCTTTGAAAACACAGGATCACCTCGTGGACAGGAACAGCACAAAGCCACGAGGCCACCAAGGTGGGCTGTGACAGACTCCAGAGCTGAAATGGTGATCCTTGGAAAAGCAGAGTTTCCATATTCAAATGAATTGTTTTGGAATGCCCTGAGTTTGCAAGGCAGCTGCACTGTGATTTCAACTCCCGGGCTCCCAGCTGGACAGGAAAGGCCAGCTGAGGGACACAGCCACTCTGGGATTGATTGGTTTGGTTGTTTTAATGTGAAGTGTAAGGATAGTCATGAAGTGGCTGTTCCTCAGCTGATTAAGTGATGAGCATCCTCCATCACTAGAACTTCGAACTCGGGTCTGAAGTGACTCACCTCGTTTTGGTTGCTCCCCAGAGCACAGAAAATGAACCTGTAAATATTTTAATCAGTTCTTCAGTTGCATATTCTGCAGGATGACTTTCACCATGAGCAGCCAGATCTGCCGTGGGCTCAACCTGAATTGGACACACTCGATACAGTCACTCATATTCTCAATAAAAGCAGGGGCGTAAATCAAACAGTCCAGAGTCACACACAGAGTTATGATCCAATTAACACATGCCAGTTCTTCTGCTGCATGGAATGGAACCATGATGTGCAAATCCATTTGGCAGAGGTAAGTGCAAATCAGGTGCAACCACACGGTCCAGGAGCCGTCTGCTCCTCACCAACTGGGGTTCCTCCTTCACCCAGGCACGCTCTGTGTCCTTCAGTTCTGAGGCTCAGAAGTTTTAATGGGCCTTGAGGTGACTCACATTGGTGCAAATATTCCCTGTGTACAGTCCCTTCTTCAGAAATGAAGCACCTACATGACAGAAAGCACATATGTTATAGGGTTACAGAGCACCAGCCTGTACCAAGCAACAGTAACACAATCCCCCCAGAAATGGGCTGACAAACACACAGAGAATTAAAATGCACCTTGGAGAGCATTAGGATGGACACAGGCATTTGAAGTTCTCAACAGCAAGCACCAGATACCACTCAGAACAAATTCTGAGTCTTCAAAAACAGTTCCAAGGTGACACTCCTGGGTCCTTGGCTGCCAACTCAGGTGCATGTTGGTGACAGATTCCCTGAGAAAGCACTGTGGTCCCAAGGACCTGAATGTCTCTTCTTATGGAGGGATGTACAAGTGAGAATAACTAGTCCAGAGTATTTACTAACTTCATTTTCCTTGGCATTTGGCAAAAAATCAGGTTTGTGTTTCTTAATTCATGCTTTGAATTAAAGTTATTTCAGCACATGATTATGTTCCCTGGCTAAAAATCCCTTTTAGTAACAACAAACCCCTGTGTTGACACAAGCCTTCTGCTTTCAGTGTTGTAACTACCCCCATAGGTCTGACCTTCCAACCTGACTGGAGGCAGAAATGTTCTCAAATTTTCAGAACTAAACTCATGTTACCAACAACTTCCTTGTCTGCTGTACTGGGGAGGGTCACAATAACTGTTCCTTGATTTCTTCAGGCAAGACTTCTCAATATACCAAAGGTGAAGCAAAGGTTAATTATAAACGTGCCTCATACCCACCTCTGCATTTGGGGTCACAATTTTATGGTCTCAACTGAAGGTAAAAAATGCCCTTGGCCAGAAAAGTCATTGATATGGCAGCAAAACCAGACAGAAACCACTCAGAGTAAAATTTATCTGTTCCCTGAGAAATGTACAGTGTAAATTAGCAGAGACTCTCTTACATTGGCTCCCTCCTGATAAATAGAATCATAAAACCAGAGAATGGTTTGGATTGGAAGGGACCTTAAAGCTCACCTCGTTCCACCCCCTGCCATGGGCAGGGACACCTTCCACCAGCCCAGGTTGCTCCAAGCCCCGTCCAACCTGGCCTTGGACACTTCCAGGGATGGGGCAGCCACAGCTTCTCTGGGCAACCTGTGCCAGGGCCTCACCACCCTCACAGGGAAGAATTCCTTCCTAATCCCATCTAACCCTGCCCTCTGTGAGTTTGAAGCCATTCCCCCTTGTCCTGTCACTCCAGGCCCCTGTAAATAGTCTCTCTCCATCTTTCTTGTATTGGAAGGTACAAGGTATTTCAGGTATTGGAAGGCCACAATTAATTCACCCCAAAGCTTCTCTTCTCCAGGCTGAACAATCTCAATTCTCTCACCTTTCCTCCCAGCAGAGCTGCTCCATCCCTCTGATCCTCTTGGTGCCTCCTCTGGACTCATTTCAGCAGCTCCATGTCCCTCCTGTGCTGGGACCTCAACTCTCAAAAACATCACTCTTCTTCTTTTGAAACTACAGCTAAATAGATTTACCTTACATGGACCATACCTACAATTTTGAGAAACAATTCATTACAAAGACACAAAAACCTCTCTGTGAACACATCTGGGCAGGTTTCACTACAGTCCACAAAGAACCACGCTGTGGTTGCTGGCTGAATCACAGAAATCTTTGGAGAGCCCTGGAAAGGATCTTACCATGCTGATCAGATCCACTAGAAAAATTAACATTTATAGAGTTTTCCCTAATTTCCCATTCTGGGAGTACCACACTATTGCAGTCAATCACAGATGTGAGATGCACACAGAGAGGAGCTGAAGGAAACATTTGTAATATTCCATCATAAAATAAAGACAGAGTCTGTAATTTTAGTTCCCTTATAATTTGGGAACGAGTTGTTGCAAAGCAGGATAAAGATTCAAGGAGTTTCTCAGCTCCTGGGTCCGTTGTATCCTGAAACCACCTGCACAGTAGGTGCAAGTTGTTTCAAGAGGTCTTGGTTATTTTTTGGGAGATGGTGTCTCATCTAATAAAACTGATTTACTCATCTCCTCTGAAACCTCTCACAAAGGACACATACACCGAGCTACGCCAAATTTAAAATCTAAGAGCTACAAAGACCATCATTGCATGGAACTCGTTCCTCAACACTAACTCCTCTTTGCTTCCTGAGCTCAGTTACATCTAATTGTGTTCAGAGAAGGACACAGCTCCACTCAGACCCTGGACAGACACCAAGGGGGGAAAAATTAGTATTTCTACGTATAAGCCTTTAAAATTTCCTTGAAGTAGGCAAAGAGTAAAGTCTTACATGATCTTATAATCCCTTTTATCTTTACAACTGCTGCTTAAGAATAAAAACTTAAAGAAACAGAAGTTTTTACATCAATTTTTTTGCAAATAGTTGCAAAGTAATGCAAAAATAATCCCTGATGTGGTTGGAAACACATCAAGAGAACCTATTTTCCCTAAAAGCAGTTTGATTCTCCTCCATTAAAATTTTACTCCCAACAGCATTTAATGCCTTGGTACATTCTTACTTCTGCAAGAACAATAAAGCCACGCTCAGAGCTCACACAGAATAATTTAAGTCCATCTCCTTCCTTACCCTTTTGGCTTGGAGGGTCTGTGACCATCAGAGAGGAAGAAATTGAGTCCTCAGTGTTGCAGAGCTCACACACAGAACTGGTTTATATAAACCTCAGTGGAAAATGATTTAATCAAACTGGTGGTTAAAGCAATTTCTTCAGTGAATGAGCCTCTGCCACATTCATTCCACAGTGGTTTGTAATTCAGGATGCATTTCAAACTGCATAAATATGATTCTCCCCTGAATCAGCATCAAATGTGTTTACTGGATCGATAATTTTAAAAAATAATCTTATTATCCAGTATTATTACACTGAAGTTCAGCCTTGGGCCATACCTTCAATCCTGCCTGTTCACAGCAGCAGTGGTTGAGCACACCTACCCAAAAATGAGGTAAAATCCCAGGGGAGATTTTGCTGCCAGGCAGCCACCACCCCTCTCCACAGGTGGATTGCACCAGCATCTGCCATTCCAAGGCTTCTCTTTGCAAAGCTGCAATTACAGCAGCGGATGTTGTGCTGAAGCAGGCAAAAAGAGCACAGATCGCCCAGGTAATTGGCTTCAAACGAGGGCAGGCACTTCCAGTTAAAGAAGCAACTGCATTTTAAACCATTCCAGCTATTTCTGTTCCTCTCACAGAAGCACTGATGGCTCTGGGATGTGCTGCTTGCAGGGATGTATCTGACTGCAGTCAGATGCTCTATTAACAACTTTTGTTCCTGAGGTATTATATGATAATAAGGCCAGGATAAATTCTTGACACTAAAATTGCTCTCAACTTGTGTTTGAATTCCTGGGAGAAGATAATATCTTAATAAAAAGTTCCAGCTGTTCTTGGCACGAGGACAATTCTATCTATAGAGCCATTCCAGCAGAGCATTCTGCATGGCACTGAGGATTTGTGCCAGGAAAAGAGAGAGATAATTACCCTGAAAGCATCTGATGTACAGATAATGTGGAATCGATGCATACAGAGAAAGAGATTATCTCCAAGGCGTGTCTTTTCCTTGTCTCCAACCCCTTCCTGCCGAGCCCAGAACACAGCAGGGTGACAGATTGCAAGGCCATTTGCATATGACATATTAAATACGCATTTAAATAAATATTCTGCCTTTTGCAGCTGCCTTGTCTCAGGGCTTGTAAACCACTTAGGCAGATGTTATTAAAATCTATCCCTCTGCAAAGGAATGATGCAACTCCCTGTCCAAGGAAGCACTTCACAAACTGACAGCAGCTTTTGAAGGGACTCTAAGGCTCATTTGAAGTCTGACACAGATCTTTTAATGAGATCAGACTGCTGATTTTTCATTTGTAAGGAAACCTTACCTCCTTAAGAGGTGCTGCAATCTGTGTGCCTTTGAAGGAAAGGCAAGGCAGGTAAGGCAGTGCTGGGAAGAATGGGTTAAAAGAGGAAGACTGGGAGGAGGACTGTAAACAAGTAACTTTGCAGCTGGGAATAACCCTTGGCAAGCCTGTGATCCTCTGGCATGGACTGAGTGCCTGTTCTCTGCCCTGCACCTGTGCCCAGGTGTTGCTTCAGGGATCCCCCACTTAGCAAGGGAACAGAAATAAATTCATCTCTGTGTGTTTCTCCTGTGGGTTTGTGGCTGCCCAAAGTGACTCCCTGCCTGTGCTGACCCACACATGCAGCTTGAGGACCCCTCTGGACTTGGCAGGGATAAAGGGGCTGCTCCCAGGAAGGATCACCAGCTTCCACCAGTGCCAAGGCTGAATGGATATTGCCTTCAGTTCATTCCCAGCCCACAGAAGTGACACAAGTCACAAGGGCTGGCTGCTTCCTGGTCACCTGGAATGCTGGGTGCCACGCCTTCCATAAATCCACACAAAGAACCTCTGCACATGGAGGTTTTTTCCAGCAGATTCCAAGCAGACGCACACTTAACCACACACTTAAACCATGAAACGGGAGAAGGCAAATAGTCTGCAGCAAACCCTTATTTTACAAATCAAAGCAGAGCAGATGAATCATTTTTTATTCACATCCCTTATAAAGTACAAAGAGTTCACAGACAGAGCACCTTGAGAGAGTTTCATGTACTGGCAGCATGACAATATTTTCCATTTGACTGTGTCACAGAACAGGTCACAGCTTTCACTGACAGCTCTGGGAGCAACAATTCAATTTAAGTTTGCTTTTGGACTAGAAACTTAGCTACATTCATTCCAGCAAATGTATACCTGAAATACTTTATTAGGGATTTGGAAGCAAAATCACTATGTTAAAAAGGAAAAATTACTACAAAACACTATATATTAAGAAAATAAGGTTTATAATTTTTTTTCAAAATAAAAATCTCTCCTGTCAGATACAGACTGTATATATTCAGCACTTTAGAATTATCAGTAATTTCTGGGCATCACCATCATACCACATTACCACCCCACAGATTCAAGTACAGCTTAGTTGATCCAACGCTACTGTATCCAATTCCTGTTAAAACTTTCATCCTTCATAGCTTTTACCAGCCAGTCCTTCTTGCTCTCCTCATCAGAGTCACTTGTATCACTGGAATCAGCAGCCAGGAGACGAGAATAGTTCATTTTTTTCTGCCGTGGCAGCTTAGACCGGAGGATGAAGAACACAAAGATCCACGGGGCCAGGCCCGCGAGCAGGCCCTGAACAGCACTGCCAGGCCGAAGTGCTCCACCACAAACCCCCTGCCAAGCTGCCCACGCTCGCTCCTGCTCCGCAGCACAGACCCCGCAGCAGGGCCTGCAGGGACCTCTCGGTGCCTGGCGTGGCAATGTCACCACTGTCACCTCCAGGGCCCAGCACAGCGCTCCGCTGCTGAAGGCCGACAGCGCCTGGACGGGGAGCACGGCCCAGGGAGGCCACACCGACCGCGGCCACGCCGCCGCCTCGACAGAGCCCTCAGCAGCCCCCCTTGAAGGGCCAGAGCAGCAGCTCAGTCAGCAGCCCCACGGACAGAGAGGCCCCACGAGGAGCTTGCTGCTGCCTCGGTCCTGCATCTGCCAGAAGAGGAAGCTGTGCCCGGCAGAGCTGGTGGCGCCGGCGAGGAACATGGTGCCAGCGCACAGCAGCGCCAGGGCTTTGGGAAAACCACAGTCGGTTTTCCTGGGAAGGTGGAGGGGAAAAAAGGCACTGACGAGTAGTGAGAGCGTCACCAGGACGGCGTAGCCATAGAAGTGGATGGCGAGGCGGGAGATGGATCCACTGAGGAAGCAATTCAGCTGATCCACCAGGACAGCAACGCCGCAGGCACCGGCAGCCGCGCCCAGGGAACTCCCATCCACAGCCTGCCGTACCTGTCAGTGGCATCCACAAAGTCCAGGTATTCATAGACACCTTCATCCACTGTCCTTTCCAGAGAAGTGCCCAGCAGCTCCCAAAGCACGACAGCACCCAGGACCATGAGAAAAATCTGATGCTCTCTGTCCTGCAAGATGCTTTGTACTGCCTCAAAGTTGACATCTTGAGTGTCTGTTTTCAAACATGTACTTAACTGCAACAGTGGGAAGAGTTGTTTTAATCAAAGAAGGCTCATTACTTGCAGCAGCAGAAAGGCTTTCCTCAGCAAGATCAGCTGCAGCAGAACCCACACTGTTCATTTCCTCCTTGAGTCCAGGGAAGGGAGGTCTGTAGGAAGCCAGCTTTTCTGCTTCTTGTGTCTCCTGATTAATGTCTTCCACAGCAGTTCTCCAGCCAGATGGTCCATCGAGTAGCCACTTGCCTTTGTACCACCTTCACCAACCCCTCCGCTGTTTTCCTCAAGCGCATCCCTTGTGCCAAATAACCCCTGGAAGGCTGAACCGCTCAGTGCTGGCATCCTGCTCGCTGCCAGCACACCACCAGCAGTTGTTCTCACCGTTTCCTTTGACACAGCTCTCGCGTTTGCCACGGCGCTGGTGCTTAGCGCTCCGTAGGTGCTTGTCCCGGGGCTGGGCGCCGCGGTTGGCACCACGATGGGCACCGTGGCCGGGGCGCGGGGCCTGGCGGCGGCTCTCGGGGCCGTTCCCCCGAGCTGACCCGAGGGGCAGCGGCGGCTCGGTTGCTGGTGGGCTCGCTGCGTGGGGCTGTGGGCCAGCCTGGGGCTCACCCTCATCCCGCCTGCCAGCTCACCTTAATCCCGCCCGCGGGGGCCGCGGGCTGTACCACAGCCGGCACGGCGGTGCTCGCCGCGGTGCCCTCCGCGGAGCCCGGCCCGCTGCCCCCTCCAGCAGGCCGGGACAGCCGCGGCCACGGCCCGGGCTCGGCCCAAGGACCACTGCTCGCCCACGGCCCCGCGCCAGGCCCGGCCCGGCCCGGCCCGGCGGGTCCCCCTGCCGCACCCCCGGCGGGTCCCCCCTGCCCGTCCCTGCGGCTCCCGCCCTGCGCCTGTTCTGCCGGCCCGGGGGGGGGGGAAAGGCGGCGAGCGGGCCCTTCCCGCGGGGTGCGGGATCCCAGAGCGGGCCAGGATTTTGGAAAGGGCCGCCGCGTTTCACTGGTCCTGTTGGGAATGATGGAACTTTCCTAAAATTTCAAGCAACGGTAGCAGTCAGCTGCGTTCTTTTTCTTACAGACTCTCGTCGATTTGAGGACATGGAGGGGCTGGAGCGTGTTCAGAGAAGGGCAACGAGGCTGGGGAAGGGTCTGGAGCACAAGTGCTGTGAGGAGCAGCTGAGGGCCTGGGACAGGAGGAGGCTCAGGGGAGAACCTTCTCACTCTCTGCAAACTCCCTGACAGGAGGGGGGAGCCGGGGGGGCTCGGGCTCTGCTCCCAGGAACCAGCAGTGGGACAAGAGGGCACAGCCTTGAGCTGCCCCAGGGCAGGTTTAGGTTGGACATTGGGAAGTTCTTCCCAGAGAGAGGGATCAGCCCTTGGAATGGGCTGCCCAGGGAGGGGGTGCAATCACCGTCCCTGGAGGGGTTTGAGCAGAGCCTGGATGTGGCATCAGTGCCATGGTCTGGGTGACAAGGTAGGGTTGGATCATGGGTTGGACTCGATGATCTCAGAGGTCTTTTCCAACCTGGTTGATTCTGTGATCTTTAAACCACCAAAGCTTTGAGTTTTCTGGACTAGCTCTGGTTAGCTTCAATAAACAAAGCTCGAGGGAGTTGAGGATTGAACATCTGGGATCTTAAATTTATGGTCCTTCAAAGATGTGTTGGAGTAACCATAAGATACAGAGGAGACTAACAAAGACATTACAGCCTGAAAATGAGAACCTGAATGCGGACCAAAATAGAAAGCAAATTTACATCCTATTCCCACAGCAAGCACCAAACCCTTTTTGCATCACTCCTGGCTTTCAGCTTCTCTGGAGTGTTCCCAAGGGAGCTTCAAAACCCCAGGATCACCTGAGTTTTGGGTGGCCATGGAGGGCTCAGTCAGTTCAGGCAAGGGGAGGGAAGAGTTGCCTGAGCAGGGAGCTACTGAACTCACCCTGACGGGATATGAAATATGGATGGGCCTGGGAACACTGCTGTTAGAGCTGATTTATTCCTGGCATCTTGCAGTGGTGCTGCTGGGAAGGTTGTATTACAGACTCATTGATCCCCCATTAATGATTGATTAATGTTTAACGTTGTCCTCCCCCTCCATCAGTCCGTAGCTTTTCACGTGGAGCTGGTGGGAGATGAATTTTCATTGTATGTAATACTGATCTAAACTAGGATTTCTTACCACTGGCTTCATTCTACCTCTCTAATTCCAGTAGAGCCCCCTGGAAAACCGGTGATTCATATTAAATTTTTCACAAAGTGTTTAATATTTACAGCTTTGGGTGTTTTCAGGTTGTCCAAGGCACTGTTTCAGGAGAGGTCATGGGAGAAGGAGGTTGTCCAGAACGCAGAGCTCCCAAGCAGCTGGCTGGGGATCACCTGAACTCCCTGCAAGTGCCAAGGTGCTGTTTGCTGCCTGGGCTGGGCTGGGTTTGTGCAGGAGGAGGAGTTGGCACTGACTCATCCTGGAAGCCAGGCTTGGCATGACACAGCTGGGACCGTGGGGTGACACAGCAAAACACCACACAGGGACACACATGGACTCTGAGCAAGCCAGTTTGGCATCAGCAGCAGATGGAAAGGCCACCAAGATGATCAGAGGGCTGGAGCAGCTCTGCTATGAGGAAAGGTTGAGAGAATTGGGATTGTTCAGCCTGGAGAAGAGAAGCTTTGGGGTGACCTAATCGTGGCCTTGCAGGACCTGAAGGAGCCAACAGGAAAGATGGAGAGAGACTATTTATAAGAGCCTGGAATGACAGGACAAAGGGAAATAGCTTCAAACTCACAGACAGCAGGGTTAGATGGGATATTGGGAAGAGATTCTTCCCTCTGGCACAGGTTGCCCACAGAAGCTGTGGCTGCCCCATCCCTGGAAGTGTCCAAGGCCAGGTTCGATGAGGCTTGGAGCAACCTGGGCTGGAGGTGTTTGTATACATTTTTCCTGCCACATGGGCTAGTGGAAGGCGTCTCTGCCCATGGTAGGGGGAGCTGGAACAAGATAATATTTAAGGTCCCTTCCAACCCAAACCATTCTATGATAACAATGTAAATAAAGGTATTCAGCAGGGACTTTGAAGGGCTGGAAGGCTCCAATGAGGTGAGGAATCCTGCCAGGTAAAACCCATCACACAGTTGTGCCAGCAGGGTTTGTCTGCAAGCCCTGCTCCAGGCTCTGCTGTTTGTGAATGCACCCTGCACTTCTGTCCTCTCCCAGTCTCCAGGCAACCGTGTCCACCCTCATCCCCTGAGATCCACCTGCCATGTTCCTCCAGGCTTTTGACCTGGTGCAGAAGATGAAGCTGCTGCAAAACCAGCAACTTTTGGGTACAGGGTACACCTGAACACTGTCCCTGTGCTATGGCTGCTCTGGGATCTGCATTTGCTGCCTGCAGTTTCCAGGAGTAAATGAAACAACCTGTGAAATTCTTCTCACAACTGTGCTAATTCATTAGCACAAGTTTGTGAGCTGTTTCTGCTCAACTGATGAGCAGTTCCTGTGGTCAGTAGGGTTAGTGGGATTTAGGGGATCCTTGCAGAAAGCCAGTGATTCACCCATTTCCAGTGGTTCACCCCTTTCCCACCCTCAGGTGACAAGCCCAACTAAGGGAATGGGTTGCTTTGAAGTGACAGACTGTGAGGGGAACAGGCTGTGGAGACAGAGTGTTTCAGCACAGAGGGGAGTCAAGGGGCAGCCAACATGGGGGTTATAAAGCCACAGAGCACTGCTTCCAAATTTCTGCAATTCAGCCATTTTTGCCCATCCCTTCACAAATGACCTCTTTGGCCATGAAGTCTCTCTCTGGTGTAACACAACCTGGAGCCCCAAGGTGGGGAGGAGACACTGGTCAAGAGGGCCAAAGGACACTGGTGACTTTCTGGTCCTGCCAGCTCATTCCCCACCCACCCCAGGCACAGGGAAACATAAAACCACAAACAAATGAATAGCTTCTGCTGTTTTTTTTTCACCTAATTTCTTTTAGCTGGCATTAAAAGGATTGCACCTTCTGATACAGATCATTCATATATATACAAATAATTTATACTCCATCTACATCATTTACAACTGTACAGAGTAAACTCTGGATGCCATAGACCACATTCCAACCCAGCTCACAGTCTCATGGCTTTTTAAGCATTTCCTTTGTGTGCTGGGGTGTACAAACCCCCCAGTGAAGCCTCAAAGATGTGTGCAGAGCCACTGGTCACTCCTCAAACCCCATATTATCCCAGCTCACACAGGAGAACAGCTGGTGCAAGCAGGCTGTTCCTAACTTGTTTGTGAGCCTCCTGTCTACTTTCAGCTTCCTTCAGGACCAGAATGTCTCCTGCCTAAGTCTGGCACACGTGAGCCTCAACAATTTTTGATTTATGAGGTGAAAAACAGTACTGAAGGACCAGATGCTGTGGCTGAGACCTTGCAGCCTTGTCACTCCTGTGGGGGACATTAAGGCTTGAGGACTTGGCTCTGCCAGGAGCAAGGGGCTACATCTGCCAGCATTCCAAGGTATCTTCCTTTGGAAATGGTCATGCTGCTGCTGCCCAGTATGATCTTCCAACTGTGCAGGTTCAGGATTAAATATTTCTTGGGACCTGGTGGCTTTTTACACTGCTAAATACCCTGTCACCTGCTGACAGCTCTGGAGCTGCTGAGCCCCCAGGAGTGTGTTTCAGCAATTGTTTTGGGTGGCATGACACACTCAGAGTGAGAGCAAATCAACCTTTATCTTGGGAACAGGAAGGGGCAATGCCTGCTGTGCCAGGCGACAGGAGAGGGAACACAGCTGCCCTGTGCTTGCTGGCACAGAGAGGGACCAGGGAGGTTGAAGCCCTAAACCCTGATGCACGTGGTAAGAAATAGAGGTAAGATTTCCATGAGACCTAACCAGCCAAGACAACCCACAAGCTGAGAGCAGTTCTGCTGAAGGGAAACTCCTCTCCAATCCCCCAGACTGGGATATCTGGAGGTGGGCTCCTTGTTCCAGGTGTGGGTGGTTAAGCAGAAGTGACTTTCCAGAGGTGCAGCTCCCCAGGGCTGGGCAGACCTGGCAAAGACAGGCCAGAGGGGTGGATTTGTCCCATTTGTTGGGGCTAAATAAGGATTTGCCAGTGTCACTGCAACTGGTTGGCATTACCCTGGAGCACAGAGCTGGCTCCAGGGATTCCCCAGCAGTGTCAGCCAGAGATGACTGGGGAGAGCTGTTATGTACACCTACAAAGCTAAAGGACACTTTCTTTGGGCTGGTGATCCAAGCAAGCACCCCTGAGTGAAGGCAGCCCAGGTAACGACTTTTTGGGAGCCAAGAGAACAAAGAAATGATAGTGTCATAGAAGGAATGCCCTGAAATTCCTCCAGTGTGAATTTATGGGGGACTCCTTGGACTCCAGAAACCACAGATCACATTCAGAAAGTCAATAACAACACATGGTATTTCATCCATTATTTCACTCAGCCAAAAACTGGAATGAAGACAAGGTCCTCCTCCAGGATCATCCTGAACACTGGGTCACTCTGACTCCTGGTCACTCTGACTCACTCCACAACTCCTGGTGGAAGCAGGAGCTGTGCTGTCACTGCTCAGCCTGGCCCAGCTGCAAACCAGGGGAGGGTTTCTACACCATGGGAGCAGCAGGAGAAAGGAACAAATAAGTCTTTCAGGCATCCTGCCCATCCATCAATCCCAGGAGCACTCCTCTGCACAACACAGCAGGCACAGACCAAACCAGGACTGCAAGGCAGGCTGGGACACTGAGACATTGCAGGCTGACCTCATGGGAGAGGTCCAGTCCTGCTGGGACTGTAGGAGGTTGTTCCCAGGATGTACAACTGGAGGAATGCACCCAGCACTCGTGAGGTTCCAGACAAGATGCAGAAAGGGTGTACAGTGAAACCACAGAGAAATCCCAGGTGGACTCCAAGGTGCAGCTCAGATGTCCAAGAGCTGCTGTGCAGCCTCCATATCTGCTCAGTGAAGGTCTCTGCTTCGAGCAGAGCCAAGCATATCCCACAGCACTTCCTGGGCAGCACAAGCAGTTCTTGACCTGTTCCTCACTGTCCAATATTGCACCAGATTTCCATGTCCCCGTTTCACACCATTCATTGTTATCCCATGTAGCCCTTTGAAACAACAGCAAGTTTTCCACTGACTTCCAGAGAACACACATTGTGGCCAGGCTTTCCTAAATCAGGCAGGGGAGTAATTGCTGGTTTGCCCAAATACATCACCCTGTGCCAGAATGAAGAGTTTGCTGTGCAGAACCCGGCAGTCGGGCCCTGATCCCGTGCTGGGCTGGGAGACATCACAATAAATATTACTGCCAGCAACTGCCCTGGGATGCACAGCACAGCGAGCACCAACACCACAGCCAGGTTTTCCACCCAGTCTTCCTGAAATGAAGAAGCTCAGAGGTTTCCCCTGACTTGTGCAAAAGGTTAAAACTCAGTTCTGCAGCAAGACTCTGCCCCTTGGCAGGGGGCTGTTATTTGTGGTCACACTGTCACCCAGCAGGGCATGGCTGTCACCCCGAGCCCTATCCACCCCTGCTCTCACAGCTTTTCACACCATTACCATTGTAAAATCACCATTGGTGCCTTTTAGTGTGTTTTCTTTTTCCGTGTCCTCTGTGATGACCCAATGTCACATCTCCCACACCAGCTTTCTCTTGTTTTCTTCACTGTGTGACACCTGCAAACGTGTTGATAGGCAGGAGCAGAGACTTGGGCATGTATTTCACAAGCCCCACATCTTCTGTTTCGTGAAGGCTGAATTTCATGGTCCTTGTCTTCTGCAAGCAGTAGCTGGGCTCTAGGCAAGGAGACACTTCCAGGCTGCAAGAGCACAAGAACACATTTGCTGCATGTACAGATCTGCCCTTGAGGGCCAGAGCCTCGACTCAGACCAAACACCAGGTCTCTGCACTGACTGCTGAGGGAGGATGGTCACACTGAAATGTGCAGCTGCTTTTATGCTTTTTTGCAACCGTGTTTGGCTGGAAAGATGAGCTGATGTGTGTCAGTTTGACCACACCACCAGTGTCCATTGCCTGGTCCAGCCTGATTCTCAGGAATTCAGTTTATGAGTGTTACATGAGGCCCACAGACCTTGAACTACCTGCTTGTTTCCAACACATCATATGTCACTTCTACAGGCACATTAATCCCTGCTACTTTCACAGGGTTGGATTCTCTACCCCTTGAGACTCCCTGGTGAGAGGTACAGTCAGTGGAGAGAGCATCAGCCTCAGGAGATAATTCAGGAGATCCAGGATCTGTTTGCCCCTAGAAGTACCTATTCTTCTACTGTCTTAATGACAGCACCTTATGTACAATGAAAAACCATTTTGTTTCTCACACCATCACCCAAAACCACAAAGCACCCCTCTGCCCTGCATTCCCTGGAGAAGGTCTTTTGTCCTGCATGAGGATGAGGACTAGGACTCCCTGGGAAACAGCCCTTCCAGGGAGATGGGTAGAGCCTGGCACACTCTCACCTGATCACATTCCTGTAGGTTCTTCTGCTGTCCTTGTCCAGACGCACCGTGAAGGGTCTCTGCTCTGTGCTCCTCACTGTGATATTTCGTGTTTTCAACCTGTTTGCCACAGCCTGGATGGAGAGAGGAGGAGGAGCCCAGTGAGTGTGTCCCTCCCCTCCCCTGGCTGTGTGGTGGTGGGTGGTATGTGCATGCTGGGTGTGAAAAGGACAGATGAGGACATTCCTCTGGTTTTTATTTTTTAACCTCAGATGTGACACAAGGCAAATCCTTCTCCTGTAATCACAACTTGGTCAAGTTTTGTAAGGGCAGGCTTTCCAAATTGGCAGTGCTTGCACAGGCTACAAGGTTTGGGATGTCTGGTGTGGGGCATGGCCTGTTCTCCACGGCTGTGGGGTATCTTTGTGGGCAGTGTGGGTTGCAGCACCTTGGCGTTCCCAAAAGCCAGGTGAAAATAACCAAAACTGTGCTGGCTACTTAAAAACACTAACTGAGAGACTGGAGACTCCAGGGCCTGAATGCCCAAGGGACACCAACAGTTAATGCCACCCAAACTGCAGGGACAGGTTCCTGTGAGGCAGTGTTGCCTCTGGAGTCTACCTGAACTTTCATGCAAAACGATAAGGACAGAAGTCCAAGATTTCAGTCCCTTCTCTTACCTCTCCACCTTTCTGAGCTGATAAATAGATTAACTGAATTTCCTTCTTCACGTTTGTGCTTTGTTAAATTATTTTTTGGGATTTCTGTGGGGAATAACATGCAGGGTCTGCAGCTGAAGGTGTGGAGTAAATGGAGTTGGTAGCAAAACTACAGACCCTCTCCTGCACTCAAGTGGAGCCACGAGGACCAGGGCTAAGCTTTATTTCTCTGCTTTGTCCTGTGGACACAGCTCAGTCATTCAGGGTCTCCTGTGACAGGATTCCACGTTGCACTGACCAGCAGGGGCTTTGGCATGGACTTTTCCATGGAACGTAACTACAAAACACCCTCTAAGCACGGTGGTCCCAAAGCCTTCTCCTCCCCACAGAGTCTTTCCCCTTTCACTGCTGTTGCAAGGGATTTCCAGGCAGTGACCAAGCCCTCCAGGGCCGTGAGGATGCCACAGGTACTTACTGAGAACGACCGTCCTGACAAGTTGCTGGTCCTGATGATTTCAGTGATGGTCACGTTCAGACACACCAGGTCTGCAACAGAAGCAGCATGTTAATCTCAGGCCATGGCAGGATCTCAGCTCAGCTTGCAGTAGGGCTGGTGCCATACCCCACATTTGGGTGCACTGCCTGTGGGATACATAGGACAGCAGAAAAAGAGGACTCTGGCAAGCTCCATGGGCTAGGGATTCATGTAGGATCATGCTCAGGGTGGGAAGCTCACAGGGCAAGGTGAAAGAGGAAGGCTGGAGCAAAAGGAAGATGCTGCCAAGCTTAGATCATGTCTGAGCCTCAGACACATCATTCATGAGAAAAGACACCACCAGACTGTGGTGACACCAATATATGCCCATCACTGATTCAACCCCACAGCCCAAGCACAACTGGCACTAAGGATTGTGCTCAGATTTACTCTGTTGAGCACTTGAAAACTCAGCAAACCCTCCTCACGTGGTTCCAAGCAGGAAGAACCCACCTTCAGCCTCCTGAGAAGGGATGGCTTTCATCAGCAGACCTGTGGAGCGCAGGGACATGTCCAGCTCCTTCTCCCGGTCACTCACCACGACCTGCAGGCAAAGCTCTGTTAGTTCCTCCTGCAGGGAGGTTGGACATGGAGAGGTCTGGGGCAGGTTTTCACAAACACAGGGTTAGCTACCAGGCTTTTAAAGCTCACCACAACCTCTCTGTCCTCTCCTGAAGAGCAATTCCAGAGGAAAGAAGGAGGGTCAGAGTCCTCCTTTTAGGAGATCTGTGCCATGCTGGGTATCCCTGTGAGCAGAGACATTTTGGGCTGCTGAGAGCTCTGCTTACCTTTCTGTATGTTACTGTGAGATCTATGCCAGGGCCATCCAGGGTTGTTTTCTTCTTGGTCATGCTTAACTCTGCAAGAAGGGAACCGAGTGGGATTGAGGTTTCACTCATGCCACCCGTCTGTGGTGAGCAGAGGGGAGTCCTCCCATGGGATGAGCCACCCCCTCCATCACAGAGTGGTCTGGCACATCAGGCTTTCTCTCCTTGCCTATGGGAGCTGAGGCTCTGTGTACTCAGCACCTCCAGTGAGATGGACTCACTCGAGGGTCTGTGCCCAATCTCAATGGCAAACATCCATTGGATTGGACACCACAGTGCACTGATGGAAGGGCTGGATGTGCCTTCTGTAATGGCCCAGCCTTCAAGCACTCTTGTTCCATAACTGGTACCTCAAGGAAGCTGGATTTCTAACAGGGAAAACGCCTGGCAAAGGGGATGGCTGTAAAGCCCAGCTTGTTTCCTCAACAAAACTAGGGTGCTGATCCAACTCCACAGGGTCCTGGAGCCAACCAAAGGCACAGTCTACAAAAGCTGGTTGAGACCAGGAGCCAAGTGACCACAAGGTCTCTCATTTAGCCTGTTTTCATGTGCCTGAGAGGGAGATGGAGGTGTTTAGGGAAGCCTCCTGCTTGTCCCATAACATGGCTTTGGCTGCTGCGGGCTGAGGGACGGGGTGAGTGGGGTCTGGGGATGGCAGGACCCCTGCCCAGGGTGGCAGCCCCTGCTGCAGGGCTCGGCTTGGTGGGACACACACACCTCTGTGGGAGATGCTGTCCTGCCCCTGGGTGCACAGCTCGGTGAGGAACACGTCCTCAGCCGGCTCCTGTGCCGGGTCATTGAAGAAAATCTGAAAGAGAGGAAAATCTCTTCAGAATGTCTCCTCGGTCACCTGCGGCCTCACCATGGCAGCCAGGGCACCTGTGGGATGGGGAGAACTGCTTTGGCTCTGCTTCCTGAAGCCCAGGAGCATGGCAGACCTTGGTCCTGGTCAGCAGAGCCACGGGCAGTGTCCCCTGCCACTGGATGTCACTGTGCACTCATGATGAGTCAGCTCCCAGCCATCCACCCCCTGCTCACAGAGAGCAGCTTCCCAGGCCTGACTGAGATGTTGGTTGAGCTTCAAGGTATCTAATTTCTATCTGATACACTTAAATCATCAGGTCACTCCAGCCCTATGAATTATTTTCTTTTTGTGGTCTTGTACTGAGCAAAATGTGAGGAGAAGCTCCTGGAGAACCTCTCCTAGCCCTACATCCAGCTCCTGTGGGACTTGAGTCACACTGCTAGGAAGCTTTCAGCAGCCAAAGGGGAACAGCGTGCTCTTAACCAAAAAGGCAAAACAGGGTCAAGTGTTTCCAGATGAAGCAATATCACACCCTGTATGGCAAGAGATTAGTTTAGGTGTGTCTATCTGAAAACCACATCTGGAATCAGTTCCTCTTCCCCTGCTTGAATCACCCACTCTCTCAGTTGCTGTTGGTTTTTGTCTTGGGAGGAGAAATGAGTGGAGTAAAAATTCACCAAAAAAAAAAAATCCCCAGCCACACAAGCTGAGGACCAGGTGCTCCAAGTCTTTACAGGATACATGTTATTAGTTCAAGTCCTGGTGATGCTACACCAGGAATTACCAAAGCTCTTCCAGCTCTTTGCATGTGCCAATTTGCTCATCCAAAGGCTGTTCCTGTGCTGTTGCCACAGTGGCTACAAGTAGATTAAAAGGAGATCTGTGCATCAGTGCCAGCCTAAGCTTTGAAGGGGGAAACTGCCAGAGGAGCAGAGCAGGGGATTGATGTTATGTGCCCAAAGACAGTTTGTCTTGGCTCTCAGATCTGGCATATCAGGTGCCAGGTCTCACTCTGACACCTTTTCAGAGAAAAGCTGAGAGGAAATAAATAAAACGGTGTCTCAGGAAACCCTGCAAAGCCCCTGTGAGGTACAGAAAGGTTTTGGCAAAGCTGCTCAGAAAAGTCCTGTTTGCTTACAGAACAAGCAGCAGGAGGTACCAGGGCTCCTGAGCAACCCCAAATCCAGCAGAGCAGGTAATCTGTGTCCCTTCAAGGCTCACTTTTCTGACCTGTGTGATCCTGAAATAGCCTTTCCAGGATCACTGACTCCAGCTGAGCTGTGCTACACAGAGTCACTGAATCTGGGAGCCTGGCAAGGAGGGGACAGGCTGGGGGGCACAGGGATCCAGGTTCAGATCTGCTGGAAGTCCCCAGGCCCTGCTGACTCTGCACAGCTCCACAAGCCCATGCAGGGCCACGTGAAGGTTCAGGAGATGTGACACCCACCTTCACAGCATAGACCTGGAAGCAGACGGGCTGGAGGCCCATGCGGACGTAGTAAGCGATGACGTCTGTGATGAACAGATCGGTCACGAGGTGTTTGCTCGGCGAGGGAGGCTGGGCAGGGGGGCAAATCACATCATGGGTCAGTCCACAGTCACTTCTCAGAAACCCTGCCACAAACCCTCACACCTTCCCAGACAAACAGTGAGTGATGAGCTGTGGCTCTGCCCTCACTGGTCAAAGCAAATGGGAGACGCCAAGGCTGTGCCCACCCGACAGCTTTTTTTTGTAGGCTGTCAATGATGGCTCAAACTGCCAGGAAATGAGAGCCAGGGGTATTTCAGCAAACACCTCATCTACCTTTTCTTTCTTGAAATCTACCATTTCCTGTCCCTTGGCCAAAAAACCCCACCACAGCAAACGGGCCTTGTGGGCTGGGGCAGTGTCAGCCACAGACACCTTCCAGCTGCCGGGCCCAGGGGAGGGTTTGCAGGAGAAAAGCTCTGTCTGGGGCACAGAGGAGCCCTGCAGGGGCACAAACTCATCCTCAGGTGTCTTTGGGAAGTGGGCCAGGCTGGGGAGGTGGAAGGGTTCTCCTCGTACCATGGTGGCCAGCTTGGGAATCACGTGGCACAGAGTGTTGATGTTGCTCTCGTACCACGGGTCGGCTCTGCCCAGGTACCCGGCCACCTCACAGAGCTCCTCGTGGCCACTGGAAGGGTGGTCCTGTGGGAGAAACACAGCTCAGAGGATATACCAGGAGCCACAGAGAAGCCAGAGGGAGCTGTGCCCTTCCCTGCTTGGTCCAGAGAAGATGGCAAACTCACTTAGGGGGTGCTCTACGGCAAAAATTAAGTGAACAATGAAAAGAAGAAATCATCATTTTTATAAGAGCATGTTTGTCAGGGTTCACAGCCAGCTCTGGGCCAGCTTAACATATTATGAGAAGTGCAAGTGTTTATTTGTCACTGTCTTGAGGCTGTGAGAAGGGAAGAGACGTGTCCAAGAGAAACTGCAAGGTAGCGACTTACAGATCTAGAACTGGGGCTGTTGACCAAGGAGGCAAAGCCCTCAGTGAGCAGCAACTGCTTCCCCTAAGCATTTAGGAGGTGGGAAAAGCACAAGTCCTTTGCTAAACCTCATCAGTCCTCCTATAGGTGGGTCATAGAAGCAGGACTGAATGAGTTGCCACCCATCAGGGAGGCTGGAGCAACCTGAAGCTCTGTGGAGCTGATGGGTTCCCAAAACCAGTCTGCAAACGGAGCCCAACCACCCTGACTTGGCTCCCCCTCTCCTTGTTCTAGGAACAGGGCATGAACGGATGGGAATTCCTGTATCCCCCCTGCTCTCCCTCCAAAAACACCGTCATCCCTTGCTGGCAGCAGCACCCGGCGGTGCCGTGCTCAGACTCACCACAACAGCCGAGGTGTTTGGCTGCCCTGCCACCACCGGGATGTAGTAGAACTGCAGGTTCAGCCTGGGAGTCAGGAAAACCCGCCGTGTTTCCCGTTTCCTTGAAATGGAAAAAGAAACAGTCGTGTCCCAAGGGGAAGAGGGAAGAACATGGTTCGTGGCCAAGGCTGGGCAGTGCCAGGAGATTGCAGCTGCTCTGCAACAGGAGCATGTGCCCTCCTCGTGTGCCTCCCTTTGCTCTGTGTGACAGGATGGCAGTAATGGCCCTGGGTTCCCAAACTGAGCACGGGGAGATGATGGGGAACCAGAGACAGAATTTTTTTCTTGGACTGGTGGTCCCTCTGCACCCAACTCTGCCCCCCAGGCTGCTGCCTGCACCACAGTCTAGACCCACCCCATGCTGCTCTCCTGGCCCAGGTGAACCAGTTGGGAAGAGCCAGCTGGAAAACAGCTTTTCTTTAGAATTTTTCCCTTTTCCATAGGAAAACATCTTGCCTCAATTATTCTTTATTAACCCACTCCATGGACAGAGAGAAGAACTCGCTGTGTGCATCGTGTGGGCCAACAGAGCCAAAGGATGCCATGCAGCCGGTGAAGTCTGGGGAGTGCCAAACACTGGAGTCCCATCCTGTTCCAGGTAACACTGGAGCCCAACCCCACCCCCAGACATCCTGGTTGCTTCCAAAGGCTGAGGAGCACAGCCCTCACTCTGTCCTGCCCCTCCCCAAGCCCCCAGAGCCCAGGAGGCTGCGGCCACCAGTCACCTCAGAGAGTGGTATGCCTGGGCCAGGCGCCCCAGGATCCGGTCGTCCCCCAGCAGCACGATGCGGGCAGTGTGCAGCTTCTGGACAGGGGCTGCAGCATCCTGGGGGACTCCTGATCTCTTCTGCAGCTTCACTGGGGGCCTCACCCCGGGACTGCAGCAGCCAGCCTGCAGGAAGGCCACGCTCTCCAGCGGTGACGGCTTTTTTTTGATGCCGCCCCTCCTGTGCAGCCGGGATTGCTCCGTTTCGGCTCCGCACGGGGCCAAGGGCTCCTCCACGGCCACGGGCAGGTCTCGTTCAATCCCACTGTCGGTGGAGAGGACAGAGAAGCGGGTCTGCTCACAGCATTCACAGTCTGAGACGATGTCCTGGATCTCGAAGGTGTCCAGGTCCTGGCCGAGGCAGTCGGGCTCGCAGCTCTGTGACAGCGGGCGGATGAACAGCACCAATTCCTTCCCTGCGGGCAGAGAGGGGCTTGAGGAGGGAAATCCAACCAACTCCAGGCTGAGCCCTTGCCTGCCTCGGCTTCCCTCTTCTCAGGCAATCTGTAAAGCAAATATCTCCACCAGTGGGCCCAAGGGGAGTCTGCCTTTCAGTCCCATTTCACACTGCACTGTGAAGAGAGCTCAGTATCACTCAAATCATAGAATTACAGGCTCACAGAATCGTTTGGGTTGGAAGGGACCTTGAAGATCATCTCATTCCATTGCCCTGCCATAGGCAGGGACACCTTCCACTAGACCAGGTTGCTCAGAGCTCCATCCAACCTGGCCCTGAACATTTCCAGGGATGGGGCAGCCGCAACAAAATCAGGTACTCTGGACACATCCTGCTGCAGCCTGTTCCTCTCCTCACTCCTTCAGCCCATTGCACCCCTAATCCCCTGATCTGCGACCAGCAGCCCACAAGAAGGAAGGCTGCTGCATTCAGCACAAAACTCCACGAGCTTGGCCCTTGGGTGATGGTTACAAGACTCACTGCTCAGGAGTCAGGGCTAAATGACAAGTTTTGCACAGGATCCCCACCCTCAGGCACCACCCCAGTTCCCCACAGCCCCCCTGGGGCACTCACAGAGCTGGTTGTCTTCTGTCCAGAGGTGAAAGCTGATGGTGGGGTTGGGCAGAGGTGTGTCCTGCAGCCCTCCCAGGGGAGCATTGCCTGGGGGAAACAAGGTTGCTTGTAACACACAGGAGCATTTTCCCCACCCAGGTTTATGAACCCCCCCAGTGCTGAGCACCAGGCGCTGGCTGAGACCCTCTGCTGAGTCCCAGGGGCTCTCCCACCCTGGTTGCTTCTGGCCAATGTGAGGCTGTAATCACAGGGCCTCTGCTCTCACAAATCAGCTGTAAGAAGATGCCTACACCCTGAGTGGAAGGGAGGAATGAAAATGGGGAGGCTGAAACACGGGCAAGTAAAGGACCTTGCTTTGCAGAGAGCAGAGGAGTTGCAGAATAAATCAAACATTCCTCACAAGGGAGACCTCTGGTCCCACCATAGCCATCTCTTTTTAACCCACTATGGCTCTGGGAAAAGCAGTGACAAACTTTAATAGCTCACTGCCTCCAAAAGGTGGAGATGGTCCCACTCCTGTCCCTGCACCACTGGCTGCTCTTCCTCATATCTTGCACTGTGACAGTCTCCAGCTATTTTTGGGGAGGGGATTGGGATTCAAGGAGTAACCAGGAGAGGAACCATGACCTCCATTTCCCTCTGGCCTATCCCAGATTTGTGTGAGGAGCTGTAATGACTGGAGACCTTTTTTATAATCTGTGGAGCCACAGTGGCACCAGGCTGGAAAAGAGCACTGCCAGGGATGGGAAGAGATGGCAGTGCCACAGTCCACCATGTCATAGGTGGTTTGGGTTGGAAGGGACCTTAAAGACCATCCAGTCCCACCCCCTGTCATGGGCAGGGACACCTTCCACTAGCCCAGGTTGCTTCAAGCCCCATCCAACATGGCCTTGAACACTTCCAGGGATGGGGCAGCCACAGCTTCTCTGGAAAACTTTGTACATCACGTTTCAGGAAAGGGTGAACAGTGTCCCCCCTGTCCAGGCCATGGCAGGATGCTCCTTGCACCAGCAAAGTGCTCCTCAGAGCCTGTCCAATCTCCCCCAGCTGCCATCTCTGACACCCTTTGCAAACAACAGAGACAGCTGAATCAGGAGCGGAGATTGCCACAGTCCCTTTCCTCAGGTGACAAATCTGCCTTCCACTGCCAGTTTTCCATCCTGGCCATCAGGTCACTGCAGGGACCTGATCCCGGTCCTGCTGCTAAAGCAGAGGCAGAGGGAAGGTGGAGATGGACACCTGTGGGAGGACATGGCAGAGACACAGCAGAGAGGCAAGGGCCTGCCAGCTGCTCCTCTATCCCACTGGGAATGGCTGGCTGGAGCTCACCTGCTTGTGAGGAGCTGAGGAGGGCCCGGTAGATCTCCTCCAGCCTGGCTGTGTGCTGGCCACGGGCTGTGCTCCCCTCGCTTCCTGCACACTCCACTGCCACCACCACCTGCTGGAACCACTGCTCCACCTCGCTCGTGGGCATATCCTGCCGTGGGAAGCAGCTGTTAACACCCAGAGGTGTGAAAAGAGGGGGCAGAGCGATGGGAGGGGGCAGAAAGAGGGCAAATGAGTCCTGCAAAAACTGTTTCATAGCAGAGGACACAAAGGTCCTCCTGTCCCCAGGGAAGGCTGGTTGTGCTGTCTGCTTAAAGCTTTTTTTCTGGCAGGTTTGCAGCTGATGGACACTGTGTCCCCTGGGGAGTCAGCAGCAGTGCTGGCACTTCAAATGACTTTGAGGAAATGGGGACAGCAGGCACACAGTGTCCTTGGAGTGGAAATTGCTGAGAGCCCCTCCAAAGGTGCCTTTCTGAACCAGGCATCTGTGTTCCTGTGGCCCCAGAGCTCCTTCAAGGAGGCTTTGGAGAAAACTCACTGAAAGTGTTCCACTGAGATGTTTCTGCAATGCCCAGGGGCTCACAGGGGAGCTGTGTTTCAGTGGCAGAGCCCTGCTCTGCTGGGCAAAACTGACAACTCAAACTCAAGATTCAAAACCTCTGGCTATTTATAAAACCTGTTTTATATTTGAAGACTGTTTTAGTTTTACACCAGCTCTGCGAGTAACTCTGGGGCTGCCAGGGATGGAGACCAGCAGTGAGGGGCTGGGTGGGGGTGATCTCTCCACTTGACAAAACACCTTTTTCTTCTTCAAGGTGTCCCAACAAGAGCAGGACAATTGGAAAGTGGTGCTGCAGGGGTGCTGCTGTTACCTGGAGTCTGCCCTTCAGGGCGCCGAGGTCGCAGCCCTCGCCCAGGGCCGCCTGCATGGCGTGGCTGATCACGTAGCACATGCACGCCCGGGGGCTCTGGGACACCTGAGCTGCCTCTGTGTCAGTGAGCAGAGCGTTGCAGATGGCTTCAGAGAGCAGCTCGGGGTCAGCAAAGATGAAAATCCTGTGTGGGGCAGGAGGGTGGAGAAAAGAGAAGAGTATTCCCTGTTACTGACATCACAGAATCCCAGAATGTGCTGAGTTGGAAGGGACATACAAGGATCATCAAGTCCAATTCCTGGCCCTGCACAGACCCATCCCCAAGAGTCACCCCCTGTGCCCCAGAGGATCAGCCAAACCCTCCTGGAGCTCTGGCAGCCTTGGGGCTGTGCCCACTGCCCTGGGGAGCCTGGGCAGTGCCCAACCAGCCTCTGGGGGAAGAACCTTTGGCTGAGATCCAACCTGAGCCTGCCCTGACACAGCTCCAGCCATTCCCTGGCTGCTGTCCCTGGTCCCCCCAGAGCAGAGCTCAGTCCCTGCCCCTCCTCTGCCCCTGCCCCTCCTCTGCCCCTCCCAAGGGAGTTACAGACTGAGCAGCTCACATTTCCCTTATTCCATGTAGAGAAAAAGTGTTGCTGTTGATATTCCCCTTCTCCACCCTGTCTCTCCACCAAGGAAAGCTCCCTGCCTCCCAGGACCACAGAAGTAAATTGGGACACAAGAGGAATATGCTCCTCCCAAAGCAAAGCTCATTTTAACAAGGTACTGGATGCCACCAAACTGTGTCCCCCAAGACCACGTACTGCCACAGGGTTGAGGTCCAGATTGTCTGTTCCACCCAAGATTAATTTAGAGCACTGGAAAAGGACAGATTTCACTAAGAGACTGCAAAATAAAAGTATCAACACATTCAAGGAGGCACTACTCACTTTTCCTGGTAAGGGTATGGGTCGCTTTTGAGGCTTTGTTCAGAAATGACCATTCTTTGGTACAAGGTACCTGGCAAGTGCAGGGAGAAAAACACGTGGGAGTCAGAGCACGAGAAATAACACAACTCCTTGGAGCAGCTCAGTGCTACTCCCAGTTATTGAGGCTGGTGGTGGCTCTGCCAAGTTCCATTGCTGGGGAGATGATGTAAAGGAGCCAAGAATCAGGCCCAGAGTTAAAAATACTCAAAGGCAAAGATAGGTCATGCTACATAAAAAGAAAACCCCTTCTATTCAGGGATGATTTCCTGTGTTTCCCTTCCTTTGTTTAGTGGATTATGAGCTCGGGAGGAAGCAGGAGGAAGAACCCTGCTCCTGGCCTCCCTCCCCAGGGCCACATGGGGGGAGAGTGTCTGGGGGGATATGAAGAGCACAACGGGCTTCTGAATCAGGAGAGATGTATTATACCCTCACCCAGCTCTGGGGAGAGGAAGATACACCCATCTGGCACTGCTCAGGTACAATCATCTTGGGAACCTTGTGGTGCTTTGAGGGAAGCCCCACTGGAGATCCCCATCTCTCCACGCTGAATCATTCCTTTACCAGAAATCAGGTGAGATAAAGGTGGACCTTGGAGTTCCAGACAAAGCAGTGCTGGGGAAGGGTGATGGGGGTGAGCTGAGAATACCTAAAATGGCATTTTTTAATTTCCCACCATGTTTCTCACGTTCTACCTCCCCCTCACAGGGTGTCTCCACCCTGCACTGTTCTAAAGGATTACTTTTAAAGACTCCTATTAAAGAAAACTGTAAAAAGAAGAACTTTAACAAGCAACGTGGAGAAAAAGGGAAACAAAGTTGTCCCTTAGCTTGCTTTTTGGAAGGGACAGTTCTCTGCAGTCACTACTAACACTAGTGTCTACAACCTGATGCACAGGCACTGGAGGGACAGCCCATGCTGGGCAGCTGCAACTCAGTCTCAGACAGAAAATTCACTTTGCAAAAAGGAGACCTCCACAAAACACATTGAGATGCCCAGACTGGGAGTAGAAACAACCTGTTTCCCATATAGAATCATAGAAAATGCTGAATTGGAAGGGACCCACATGGATCATCGAGTCCAACCCCTGGCCCTGCACAGGCCCATCCCCAAGAGTCACCCCCTGTGCCCCAGAGCATCAGCCAAACCCTCCTGGAGCTCTGGCAGCCTTGGGGCTGTGCCCA
>NW_021939798.1:2408581-2421553 GCF_001715985.3 Manacus vitellinus | reverse complement strand
TATCTATATCTATATCTATATCTATATCTATATCTATATCTATATCTACATCTATATCTATATCTATATCTATATATCTATCTATCTATCTATAGTTTTATATATATAGCTAGCCTTAGATGGGCTGGCCTGGACTCTGGTGTGTCTGCACTGATGGCAGGATGACCCCAAAGTTTTCTGCTAGTAACTGAGGCTCAGCAGCCTGAGGTCAGGAGAGGGGAACCCTCCCACCCAAATGCATGCCCAGGACCCCCAAGCATTTGGCCATCTCCCTGCCATGGCTCACTGCACTGGGCAAAGCCCAGCTCAGGCATGGAAATCCCCCAGAGTCCCCATGAGCTGGTTTTGGATGGGGTAGAGTTGATTTTCTTCATGACACCCTAGTCCTGTTGCCTCGAGGGCCCAGCCATGCCCAGTGCCATGCAGGGACAGAGCAGGGCACCATCATACCTGGTGCTGTCCTCTCCACCTTCAGCCTGGTGGCATAGTCCAGCCCAATGGTGCAGAAAGGCTTGGGCAGGGTCAGCAGCTTCTTGCAGAAGTCGTAGACTCTGCCACAGAGCTCCTCAGAGATGCAGGGAGCCTGGAGAGAGATAAGGAGATGCCACGGGCAGGGATCCCTAATGCTGCTCTCCCCACAGACCCCAGAACTACACCAAATTCTATATGGATTTAAATGCAAAATGAAGCAGAATGTTTGGAAACCTCCAGCAGTGACCACTGAAGGATGTGGGTGCTTTTTTTACCAGGCTGTGGCTTCTGCACCACCAGGCACCTAAACACCTCCAGCCAAGTAGGTCAGCTGGAAGGACCTGTCACTCCTGTGCCTGTCACAGGTGACAGAGTCTCAGCCACCAAACAGCACCCTGGGAAATACCCAACTGAGTCCACCCATGGCAGTCCCAGGGCTTTGCTGGGCAGGGCTATTCCAGCACAGGTCCTGAGTGACTTCAAGTGGCCCCTCCTGTGGCTTCTGATTTCCCTGGCTCTTGCCCCAGCAAGGCCCACGGTAGGTTACCTTGATCAAGGTGTACATCAGGGTGTGCAGCAAGGGGATGATGTAATGCCTGAAGTCACCCCGCTCTGCCTGTGGGAGCAGAAGGAACAGTCGGTGCCCGCAGGATCCCGGGCTGGGCACCAGCACTGGGAATGAGCCCCCAGAGCCCCCAGGGTGTGCTGGGTTCTGTCTCTCAGCAGCTCAGATGCCCAAGGTATTCATCCTGGCTTAGGGGATATGATCCCTGGCTCAAGGTGGGCTTTGGGATCCCCTCACAGGCTTTTAGGGTGGGCAGGATGTCTCTGGAGGGTGCATGGACCACACAGCCATGGTGGGAGAGGGAGAGCAAAGGTTTCTAACAGACCTCCTCCTTTCTGTTGCAGAAGCTCATATGGAAAACCAAAACCTCTGGGAAAAGTCTGTCTTACATTTGGTGGGTGTGGGACCAGAGTGAACAGGGAGGAGAGCTGTTCTTGCATCCCCATCCTGGCCCATGGGAAACCAGATGGATGCTCCAGCTGACACAGCTCCAGCCCCTCCCTGCAGCCTGGTCTGGCTCTAACAACAGCTCCAGCAACAGGAATGCCCAGGGATAAACGTGGGAAAGGTATTTCCACTCCAAAGATATTTCTAGCACCTTTCTTCAGGGCTGATGGATCTGAGTTAAATGGAACTGATGGCAGCAAAGCTTTAGAAATGATCAATGAAATGAATAACACTGAATTGCTGAGCCCAGCTGATATTTGCCCCGGAGAAACTCAAGCATGAAATTGCTAAATTATCCTCTCTGGTTGGTACTGGTGGCTCAGAGCTGCTGCAGAGCCAGAGGAGTGATAAAATAATAAAACCCAAACGAGTGACACAGATTTCCAGGAAGAGCTTCAGGGAGATGAAGGGAATTACAAACCAGGAGCACTGACACCCCTTCTGGGCAAGGAAAGATAAGAGCTGCAGAGTGATGGTAGGTATGAGGAGGACTGACATGGCTTTAGCAGAGGAAAGCAGCCCTCAAGTCCCTGGGGGAAATCCCTGTATCCACAGCCAAGGGGGATGTGGGTGTTCCTGTCTATCTGGATTTGCAAAAACTGCTGGATAAAATCCCTTCCCAAGGCACTGAAGGATGCTGAACTGCCATAGCATGAGACAGACAGCCTGCAAGTAGCCTCAGAGCTGCTACAAGGCAGAAATCTGGGCTTGGGAATAACTGCTGGATGTGTGCACAGGGATCTGCACTGAGCTGGCGTGGCCCATGTGTGTGGCACGTGTTGAGGGAAGGAGGTGGCAGCCTTGGCAGGGCTGCTCCATCCTCCCAGATCAGATGAGAAATTAGTAGAAATGCAGAGAAAACAGTGCAGGGAGGTTTGTGCACACAGGATGAGGGGTGTGGGCTCATCAGTGGGGTGAGGAGGAGGAAGAGGAGGAGGAGGAGGAGGAGGAGGAGGAGGAGAACAGGGGCTGATCCTCCCTGCACCCAAATAAGGGTACTGGGTAAAATGAGGCAGGCTCATAAGAGAGAAAAAATGCTTCTTCTACACATGACACCTCAGCAAACCACAAACCAGGTCATGCCAGGATGCTGAGGGTGCTAAAGGCTTATACAAGACCAGAAAATGACAAAGTAAATCAATGAAACCAAAAAGCCATCCCAGGTTTCCACCTGTGCTCCCGGGACAGGACGCTGGGCAAGGTGTTTCATCACAATGGCTGATGTGGAGGAGTATTTTCCACTCTACCTCTGACCACAGCTGGTGGGGTGGGATGAGGGAGATTTGGGGTGGTTGGAGGTGTTTGTCACTATTTGCAGACTGTGAAGGCTTGGCTGCTGTGACATTGAGGAGCCTGGGGAGGTTCCTGGCTCTGCCCACGGCTCATCGTCACTTTTGGGACAAACCCTGGCCCCTGCAGACATCAGCTGGGGACAAGCTACAGCTCTGCCCTGGTGTCCCACAGGGTTTTCCACTCTGTGCTAAGCCACAGTCCCCAGCCAGGCTCCAGGCCCCTGAAAACTCCTGTTTGAGATGGAGTTGAGTCCCCATCCCTCTGCCCACCCAGCAGGGCACGTGCCACAGAGGGGCCAAGCCTGGCACTAAGGGACATCTCTGAGGTGGCACTTACCCTTTCCAGCTCCTTCACCAGGATCCTGACCAGGACAGAGCTGTTACTGGGATTCTGGTCGATTTTTTTATGCAGGGTCCATCGCAGCATCCCTGAGAAGTGAAAGCCAGGAAAGGTCAGGTTGCCAAGCAGAGCAGTGAGGGATCAGGGTGTTCCACAGAGGAACCAGGAGATCTGGGCGCTGTTGGTGCAAAAAACACCCACTGGGATGCTGTACTGATATCTCTGTCAGAGCTAAACCAGATTTGTCTTCCCTCTGCTTCAATCATTGTCCCTCTGCAAGGGACAAGCCAGGCTGCTGCCCTGATTCTGGATGCAGCATTGAAGTGTTGTGTCTCTAGTACTGGCAAACCTTTGGAAAAAGGTCCCCAGGACTGTGGGGGCTGGAGAACAGCAAGGCAGGGCAATGGACATGAAGTTTGTTTCCTGTTGCCTCTGTTGCTCTGTGCATCACTGCCTGTTTTCACAGCCTGCCCCAAGGAATTTGGGTTCCTGCTGGTCCCCAGCACACAGCACCTGAACACTGCCTGCCAACAGCACTCAGAGCAAGGACCACAAAGCACCTCAGTCCTGAGGATGTCAAGGTTCATTCCAGATGAAATTTGACTTAATTAACTGTAAAATATTCCGCATGCTTGAAGAAAAATCAATTTTTCAAAATTAATTAGGTTTCCAAAGGCTGTGACAGTCCAGTGGCTGGCTCAGGTAGAGTGTCATTCTCCAAATCCGTCACACAGAGAAATCAAGTGACTCTTCAGTGCTGAGCAGTGCGTGGCAAAACAGTATCCCCATGGAGAGAGGCAGAGAGACTCCAGCTCAGGGGTGCTGAGTGAGTTGAACAGGGGTGTGCCAGGAGTCACTGTCAGATCTGGGAGCTCTGCATTTATGTCCCAGCTTAATGCTGGACCCCCTGGGTGAGTGGGAAGGATGTAAAAGCCATGCAGAGGATGATGAAAAGGGCTGGGGCTGGTGCATGGCAGTCACAGAACAACAGTATCAGAGGATATTCCGAGTTGGAAAGGACCCACAAGGGTCACTGAGTCCAACTTTTAAGTGAATGGCCCGTGAGGGGATCAAACCCACAACCTTGGTGATTTAGCACCATGCTCTGAGCAGCTCAGCTGATCTCAGGACCACCAGGAGCAGAGATTTGGCACCTCCAAGAGCAGCTTAGGGAGGGCAGAGCAGCGCTGGGGGGGGAAGCCACCGTGTCCCCCCACCCTGGCACTGCCTGGCAGAGGGGAGCAGGGGGTGTTTGGGCCAAGCAAGCCCCAGCAAGGCGGGCACTGGCCCCGGGGGCGGTGCCAGGGCTGTGTCTCACCTCGGTCACACTGGCAGGCGGGGTGGTGCCCGTCCAGCTCTCGCAGCAGGGTCCGGACCCGGCGCAGGATGTCCGACTCCACCTCTGCGGGGACAAAGAGGACGTGAGCAGCCAGGCCAGCACCCCTGGGGGACTGGGACAGCCCCTGGGGAGGAGACACTGGTTGGGGTGAGCACAGGGACTGCACCCTCCCCACAGCACAGCCCTCAGGGTTTCAATCCTGAGTGAACCTCTATGGAAACAGAGCAGAGCTGCTGGAGCCGGGTGGGAATGCCAGCCCATGGACTGGTGGTCCCTGGAGCCATACTGGAGAGCAGAGTGCTCCTGCAGGGACGTGGTGGTAGAGAGGCTTTGCAGAGGAATGCTCATACATGAGCTCTGCAGAGCCTTCCTCTCCCCCTGTTCGATAAAAAAATCACACCTTAAATATAGAACTAACAAAATTAAACCACAACTTGGCACCAGGAACGAGCAGAAACACCTCTGCATTTTGGCACTGCACGGATTCAGCCTCAACCTCACACCCCTTGCAAGGAGCACTCTTACAAGGTCTGCTGCCCACACCAGCAGCTCACCCCTCATGGGAAACACATGCAGAGCCACCAGGATGGCATGTCCCCTCCTGCCTTCACCTGTGACCCCTCACAGCCTCTCCCTGACGTGCAACCACCCACCCCTGGGCCTGGAGTACCTTCTGCTTCCCCAGGGAGGGACTCTGGGTCAGTGTTTCTGCCTGGTAACCACCACATGCACGTTGTACTCGTCAAAACCAAACTGCATCCTGCTCTTGGCCAGAAATAAGTTCTACAACCTCAGCCCCAGCTTGGGGCATGACTCACAGTGGGCTGAGGGCTCATGAGCATGAGCTCACTGAGTGGCAGCTGACTGGCCACACACAAAAATCAGCCCTGATAGCACGTGGGTGAGGGACAGGAAGGCTGCAAGGTCCCTGTACCCCACCATGGTCCTGCCTTTGTGTCCCTCCTTACACTGGGCTGCTCTTTCCCTATCAACAAAACGATTCTTGTTCCTTTGTAATGAAAAAAAGCATTATATAAAGTTGGATATTATCAAGTGATGTTCTCCTGATGTAGGAAATTTCAGGTTGGAGCAGCCAGAACATGGCCTGGTCCAGGGGAGGATCACAGAATCCCAGGATGGCTTGGGTTGGAAGGGACCTTAAAGATCATCTCGTTCCACCCCCTGCCATGGGCAGGGACACCTTCCACTAGCCCAGGTTACTCAGAGCCTCATCCACTCTGGGCTTAGACACTTCCAGGGTCCTCAGATGTTTGTGGCAACTGTGTCCCAGGGCCCTTTCCTGGGGCAGGTTCCTGTCTCCATATTCACTGCTGGGATCCCAATCATTGCCAGCAGTGACCAAGTGGGTCTTGCCTGCTTGGCAAGGATGCAAGGAGCAATTTATCCAGTTCCTAAGGGAATTCCAGACAAATACTGCCTGGTCAGAGTTGTCTCATCCACATGGGATTGCCTTTTGGGATGGGTGTCATTACCACCACGTTTCCTGCCCAGTTTTGCTACTGTATTTTCTCATTCCCTCCACACCCTCTTCTGCCACATTTCCTTTTTCCCTGACATCAGAGCAAGAGCAGAAGGGCACTCAGTTCACTGCAGGATCCAGAGCTGTACTCAAGGAGCACAGTATCCAAACCTCCTCCCTTGGCTCCTGAAGAAGAGGGTTGAGTTGGTGGAACAGGCTTTGGGCTTTATGAGGAACAGTGACTGGGGAGGTGTGTTGGGAGCTATGGGAAGGAAACTAGGAAAATACTGGGGGGATTTTACAGCTCAGCTGAAGGTTTAGACTAGCAGGGGCATCTCCCAGGCTTCCCAGGGCAGTGGTCACAGCCCCAAAGCTGACAGAGCTCAAGGAGCATTTGGACAACGCTCTCAGGGACAGGGTGGGATTGTTGGGGTGTCTGTGCAGGGCCAGGGGTTGGACTTTGATGATCCTTGTGGATCCCTTCCAGCTCAGGATATTCTGTGATTCTGTGATCTCCACTGAGTGCTCCTGTGGGCAGAGGACCATCCAGACCTCATCACACAGGCAATGGGGCAGCTCTGAGTATCCGGCCCCTCGTCCGACGCACCATCTCGGGGGGGGTTGAAGCAAAAACTAGATGGCTTTTTGCCCTTCTACTGTGTCTTTTAGTGGTGGCTGAGGGTCATCAGGCAGGAGAGAGGATGTGGTACCCCACCATTCCCACTGGCAATGTCCACCAGGGAGCAGGAGCACTTTGCCCCTCACAGCATCTCAGGGGAACATCACAGCCAGTGATGAGCCACTCTTTCCCTCTCCAAGCCCAAGCCTGCAGTGCCAAAGGTCCAAAGAGATGGTGATCAGGGAATAGGGGCAGCAGACATGAGCTCTGCATAAAATACTACTGGGAAATGCAAAATTTAAAATATTTGAGATGGCCTATTCCTGAGCACACCCCAAGAGCCAAAACAGTTCTATTTAGTGATGCCAGGGGAGTGCATCCCTTAAGGATGCTTGTAGGGAGGATTCATTCAATCCAGGCTTCTGAAGAGGAGCATTTATTGCTGGGGCTTCAGCCAAGGTTGTGTCAGGAAACTTGTCAGGGTCACAGTTATTCACACATGCTGATGAAGCTCTGTGTGTGCACAGGGGGAGCACAGGGAGAAACTACAGTGCAAAAATGTCCTTTGAAACAGGATTTTCCTCATTTTGGAAGTGTCATTTGGGGAAATGTCTTGGAAACTTGTATTTTCCTTCCTTTTTGTTTTGTCTTCAGTGATTTCGTGAAGCTCCTCAGTTTCACTATTCTGTTTATTGGTTTTGCACTCAGGGATTATGCAATAATGGACTATTTGAAATTTCCTGTTCTTTTGATTTGTATATGTTTGTAATTACCAGGGGAAGCTTTTCCTGGGCATTGATATAAATACTGTCCTCTCCTTCTAAATCAAAGCAACCTCAGCCGAGATACGCTGAGGTTTCTTCAGGGGGAGCAGAGCGTCAAAGAGATTGTTCCAACACAAACAAGAGGAGCTTTGATCTAAAAACAGGCTCAACCTACCGGCAACAAACAGTAGTGGCTCAGAAATTAGATAAAATGTTTCAGCAGTAACATCCTGACCTCGGGGTGCCAGGAGATCAGCACCATCTTGTCAAACAGCATGAAAATAAAATATGGGGGGGGGGGGGAAATGGACACCAAAAAATATAACAAAACATAAAACTGCTTTAAAACTCAAATGAGAAGGGTTGCCAGTCCTGAGGCTTTCAAAGTGCCCCACTACAGAAGTCTTTTGGCTGCCCCTCCACTGCTTCGTGCCTCATTCCCACCCACCCAGCAGCATCTGCCAGCTCCTTGCAAAGAGCGAGGTCTGCCCAGTTTGGGGATCCACGTGTTTTACTGGAGGGTGACTGAGGCAGAAGAAGGTGGCTGAGGGTTCATTCCCAGGGATCCCCCCACCCCAGCCCCCCGGGGGGCTCAGCATCACCCACCTGTGCTGTCCATGGCCGAGCTGGGGCTGCAGTGGGGGGCCGTGGGGTGTCTGTGTGGGGGGGGATGCACAGCTGCTCCTCACTCCACTCGGGCATGGCCTTGGGCCCGGGGGCTTGCCTGCAAAACATCAGGGCACACATGGCTCAGGCTGGTTCTGGAGACCAGGCTCAGCCTGAAACTCGGGAGGGAGCACAAAGTCATCAGGACACTGTGGGTGTGGGACCCCGGCGTGGAGGGTGTCCAGGAGTGAGCACAGGCTTTGCTGGAGAAACCTTCAGCTCAAAGCTGAACCCATCTGAATATTTGGTCCCCAAAGCCTCCCACAGCAAGGAGATCCCCAGGGATGAGCATCAGCATCACTGGGAAGGGCAGGATCAGGAACCTCACCCTCCCCAAGATTTAAGGAGAGATGTTCAATTCAAGTCAAACTGAGTCTGAAATGCAAAGTCCAACTGAAAAAAAAAAAAAAAAAGAAAAGAAACAAATCAAAAAAAAGCCTAAATTTTCATGAGTTTTTTATGCTTGATGCTGATCCACTGCCATCCTGATCCAGCATCCCAGAGAAAGAACCCCTGAAGAAAGCTCAGGGGACAGTTACACTGCAGAGGGAAGCCAGCCTGGAGCCAGACAGCTTCCCTTGCCCTCCAGTATTGTTCTCTCCTAAGAAAGGAAAAAAAAATAAGCCTAAGAGCTGAGGAGGAAGGAAGGGAGATTTGCCTGTGACACAGCTACAGCCAGGCTGTGGAGCCAGCATGGGGCAGCCACAAGGGAGCAGAGGAGACATCAGTGTCTTCACTGCAAAATATCTCCTCAGGGATGCTCAGCTGCAGCCATGTACAGCCATGTACCCCCAACTGGGTCCTCCTGGCACCTCGTGGTCCTGCCCCCCTTGTGCCCACTGCAAAGCAGCATCTCCCCTAGTGCATGTCCCTCTCCCATCTCCCCATCCAAGGGCACAGCAACACCCTCAGGACTGTGGTGCCTGTATTTGCAGCCAGGGTGAGCTGCAGCACGGCTTCCAGCATCTCTAGATTGAGCCTCTTCCAGCCTGCAGGTTTTATCTTCTCTTTTTGCCTTTAGGAGTGAAAAAAACAAAACAAAACAAAACAAAACCAAACCAAACCAAATGAAAACAACAACAACAACAAAAACCAACAAAAAAAAACCCACAAAAAACAACAACAACAAAAAAACAAAAAAAAAAAAAACAAAAAAAAAAAAAAAAAAAAAAAAAACCAAACCACAACCAAGCTATAGGTCTGAATTCTGTGATTTCCCTGACATGCCCACATTTATGGCTGGTAACAGGGAGCCCACCTCCATCATGCCCCAAAGCAGCACAGGCATCAACAACAGTGCAGTGCCATCAGCCCTCAGAATCCCTCCAAGCACAGGCAGACCATCAGCCCACACTTGTCTTTGTTCCATTTAGGATCTGCTCTATTTAATTTGTAGGTTTAAAACCTAACTCTGCCCAGGTAGTTCCTAAATCTGCAAATATCCATGACCAAATCCAGCAGCTCTGCAGCTGCAGGAGGAGGTGGATGGGCACATGGAGGAGTGCCATGGCCACACGCCACTCGGGCTCCGAGAGCATCCTGCTCACAGCAGCTCCCAGAAGCCCTTTAAAGGTTTCCTGCAGCACGTGAAGTCTTCTGAACTCATCCCAGCCCCTTGTGGCCTCTGTTCCTGACCCCGGGGCTGGATAAAGGGTCTGGCACTGAGCCACTCCAGAGGATTTCCACTGCCTGCCAAGCAGCACCACGGGGGCAACTCCTGGCCAAGGCTGACAGCAAGGACAGGGGTCCATCTGCAGGCCAGGGGCTTGTTATAACCACCTCCCTGCCTCTACCTGCACAGCTGACAGGCAGCTTGGGCCAGGGCTGGGAGCAGATCTAAGTCTCCTCCAGCTCAGCTTTATGCCTTATACCTCAGAACTGCATCTCTGGGTACTGCTGCAGTGATGGATGTGCCCTTTCCCCCAAGGTGACCATGCTGGGGGGCAGCAGAGATGCAGAGCAGGGCAGAGGGTATCTGTTAAAGTCAGGAAACCATTTCTCCCTCTGCACCCCATGCTGATGCTGCCCACAGGCTGTTCCTGTCTGTGACACAGTCACCTGCCTTCCCCTGGCACCCACACTGCCCAGCTCAGGCACCAGCTGGTTTCCTGGAGGTGCTGAGCAGAGCAGTGAGCACGGGAAGGATGCCCTCCCACCCCGGCCACCACTGACAGCCCACACTGAGCACCAGCCACGTGTCTGGGGCAAATGGGGCTCTGCTTCTGCAGGCAGAACTGGGATGTGCCCCCTGGTACGCCAGGATCTGGGCCGGAGGAGAAGAACATCAATTAATCCTCCTCATTTCAAAACCTTCAGATCACCCCCTGAATCACTGGCTACAGAAGGAAAGGGAATGGTTGTCCTGATCCCTTGCCTGCATAAGAGCACCAAATGCCACACAGCGGCATCACACAGAGGACGAGCTGGTTGGCACTGCCATCCTCAGCATTAAATTTCCTGCTGGGGAAAGCACTGGCTCCCCGAAGCCTGTGAGCCGAGTGGTGGAGCCGGTGCCGCGCTCCGGGCTCCTCTGCCCCCTGCCTGCCGCAGGAAACAGCCCGTGCTAAATGTGTCCGTGGTTTTCCACATCCGCATCCTACCTGCCTGAGCGTGGGAGGGGAGCTGCTGGCCAAACATGAGACCTCCGTGACAACACTCGGTTTCTAAATTTAGCAAAGGGCTCGATGGGACCAGATCAACGTGAGCTCCTCCTGCCTGAGAAACTTTGGTTCTCTCTTCACCTGTCTGCTTAAAAAGTGCTCATTTTCCTCACTCTCAGCAAAGAGCAGCTGAGACTGAATCCACAGTCCACATGCTCACTCTGAGTGCTTGGGTCTCCTAAGAAAATTCAACATAAAATGACAAAAACTGGTCCTGGGCATGTTCAGAGTCCAGTCACACTGTCTGTGGGAGAATGGGTAAGTGTCATATGAGAAGAGGCATGAAAGGACATACAGAGAAAGAGGCTGGTGAGGAAGACTGGACTCAGTCTGGTTCCTGCCAGGTTCCAGCCACTGGTTGTCACTTGGCCTGGCACAGGGACCTAAATGAGCAGAAAATCACCCCTTTTCACTGGGGTTGTTTTCTGCCTGCTTTGCTCCCAAGGATGAGGGTACCAGGGCTACCAAAGGAGGAGGAGGGATGAGGATGGGAAGGGTTGGACCACATCAGCCCCAGTTTGGAGCAGTTTGGACAGCAGGGCCACATTTGCCCTCCCTGGCCACAACAGACAGGGCTGCCTGTCCTGCCCTCCTGGGCTTCATCAGGACTCCCCTGACAGCCACTGGCCCTGCAGTCACCCCAACACAAATTCAACCCCAGTCACATGGAGGGGGAGAATTTGAAGCCTGTTGTTTAGCCAAGGACTAAACTCTGCCTTTGTGCAGAGCACAGACAGTTGCCTCCTGTGGACATGGAGGTTGCTTCCCAGTCAAGGTACCTGGGGAGGTTTTGGGTGACATTAATGAAGCCAGGCTGGTGTATGTCCAATGACCTGATCTTGGCAGCTCTTGTGCTGAGCAGGGAGTGTCAGGGAGCAAAGACCCAACCCAGGCCCCTCTGGGAAGGCTGACCATGGGGGATGAAGCCCATCACCTGGCAGGGAGCATTCCTTGAACGTGACCTAGGAGCCACGTGCCACTGCAGGGACACAATGACCCTCTGGAGCTCCAAAGACACACTTAGAGCTGCTGATTTGGGTGAAAATCCATTTTAGCAGAGGATGTGTGGAACTACAGGCACAGTTCCACACGGAGACCACAGTGCTGGTGTCAGATCCCTGGGAGATGTCACTCACTGACACCCAAAAACCTGGGGTGTGTCAGGATCCCTGTCACTGCACCAGGAGGTTTCTTGGCTTGTTGAGACAGGATCAATCCCCACTCCCACCCTGTGTGCCTGCCTGCCCCACTGTTCCCAGGACAGAGCTGCCATAAATCCCCTGGGAGACCAGACATGGCACACTGGGATGTGGTGCTGTGATGCTTTGACAACTCCTTCCCTGGAGAAGACGGAGAGAGATGTCCCTTCATCCTCTGCTTTCAGGGACAAGTCCCTTCCTGATGGATCCTTTGCTGCTGCCACCCCTTCTGGTGGCACAGGGCTGAAGACCTGGCACCTGGCTAAAGACCACAGGGCTAAAGACCTGGTTACAGACACCTCTGTGCTTTGTGCCCCTGAGCCCTGACCACCCACATGCCAGACAAGCCCCCCAAACCCAGGGCTTGCCCAGGAGCTCTGTGGGGATGGATGGCAGGTACAGAGAAGTGTCTGAGCTGCACTGCAGCCCCTCTGCCTTATCCATGGATC
The DNA here is from genome assembly GCF_001715985.3 of Manacus vitellinus. Classification (NCBI taxonomy): domain Eukaryota; kingdom Metazoa; phylum Chordata; class Aves; order Passeriformes; family Pipridae; genus Manacus; species Manacus vitellinus. The sequence continues at coordinate 2,409,262 of NW_021939798.1, read as the reverse complement.
CAGGTAAGCCAGGTCCCCCTCTCTCAGGTTTGAATTGCTGCCCTGGGGTCTCATGCACGGACACATCCAAGGGGACTTCACTGAGTCCCTGGACCAGACTTTCAGCATTAACTGTGCCTGGTCCTGAGATCCCAATGCAGCAGACAGGACTTGCTGCCGACCCAGAGGAAGGGGAGCACCAGACATCGAAGCCCCCCTCTACAGACAGCCCTCTCTGCCTTCCACAGCTCTCCCAAAATGACTGATCCCTGCCAAAAGTAAGGAGAATTGTCCCCATTTCTGGGGATGGAATCTCCACCGGTCCTTGTGCACTAACTCAGACCTTTCACCTGCCCAGAAGGTTGGGGTGGGACCCCCCCAGCCTGGCCCTGGAACCAAAGGAGGGACCCTGTCCCAGAGCAGTTTGGATCCGCGCTGCACTCACCTTCCCTTGTGACCTTCCAGCTCCCAGGAACACCGCTCCTTTTAGGGCACAGGACCTTCCCTGCAGGCACATTGTGAGGAGGAGGAGGAAGGAGGAGGCAGCGGCAGGTCAGGCCCAGCTGAGTGCAGCAGGTGAGATCTGGACGCAGCGCTTCCTACTGATCCCTACAGCAGATCCCTACAGCAGATCCCCACAGCAGATCCCTGCAGCAGATCCCCACAGCAGATCCCCACAGCAGATCCCCACAGCAGATCCCT
>NW_021939798.1:2330743-2408361 GCF_001715985.3 Manacus vitellinus | reverse complement strand
CAGCAGATCCCTCCAGCAGATCCCCACAGCAGATCCCTGCGGCAGCCGCGCCGGAGCCCGCACACGATGCTGCCGAACTCGGGGCTCGCTCCTGCTCCTCGTGCCTGTGCCTGAGCCGAGCAGGGAGCACAGCCTGGTCCCCCGGCACGGGAAAGCTCCCGGTCCCAGCCCTCACATGCCCGCGGGGCGGTGGTACATGAGCTGAGGGGAAATGGGGCGGTGCAGGGTGTAAAACAAAGCCGGCAAGAGGCAGCAGCCTCTCAGTTCCCCGATCACACCCGTGGGGGTTTCTCTGCTTTCTGTCCCCCTCCTCCCCACTTGGATCTCTTCCCTTCCCTGCAGCAGACACATTTCATCCCATAACTGGTTATTTTGCTGTCTGCCAGCTCAGCAAGACCAGAGACTTCTCTGCATTCATCCCACTACTTTGCAGAGCTGCAAATCTCCACTTCCTCTGTGCAATTCTTAAAATACCCATGGCATCAGCTGGATTTTATTCCATTTGCAGGGAAAAAAATTTAAAAGGGAAGGGAGAAAAGTCACATTTCTCCCTTCAGGTTTCAATAACTACGAGATTTATAGTGAAAAAAACCTTATTGACTCAAAAGCCACCTTCCCCAAGAGTTTGGGGCAGTTATGAGAACCATCTGGTTATATTCTTAAAAATAAAGAACTTTGCACTGAAATTACCCTGGAAACTGGCTGATAAACCCATGGATTGAAGGGCTTTGCAGCCTCATCCTCCTTTTCCAAACTACCAGGGGGCTGGAGACAGCATGAGCAGGGCCTGGCTGAGCACCAATCCCTCCTCAGACCCCTCCTCTGCAGGGCAGCAGTCGTGGGGACCCAGAGGTGGGGAGCCCCTGTTTTTTGAATCAGAGGGGTTTTTTTATTTTAATAGAGCAGTTTTCTGCTCTATTTGATCTGAGATGATACAAGATGAAGTGCTGTCCCCTTTCAGGGTCATGTCACTGGGGCTGGGATCTTCCAGCATCTGCCTCCCTCCTCACCTCTCCATCCTTCCCCTGCTCATCCCACTGAACCTCCTTCCTCCTAAGCAGAGGGTCTCCATTTGCTCTAGCCCAGGTGTGCACAAAGAAACAGTCACCTTTCTCCAGGGCTGTCCCCTCCCCTGTCCTCACAGCCAGGGATGGTGGGGACACCACACTAATGCCCTCTCCTCTCTCTGTCATTGGCAGGACAGACACCAAAGACCCTGTTGTGAGGTGGGCTCAGCAGATCACACATTAACCTCTTTGCTTTTTGGATGTGTCTGGAGGGTCCTGTCTATGGCTGGGTGGGCACCACCAGGTTGTACAGACAGCAGATCACTGGCCCCTGTAGGATCATCAGTCCCTACTGCACAAAGAACCGAGCTGGGCTTCTTGACCTCCCTGAAGGAGGAGCCATGTTCACTCAGCCCTTGTTAGATTGCTCTAAATATATCATGGGCTGGCACCCTTACTGGAGTCAGACTCCATCTCCTGCAGTCCCAAAGGTCCCTGGATCAGGCTCAGGACTATGTGGTCCCATGTCCTGCCCCAGGGAGGGCTCACCTGACCATGTGCCTCCCAGCACCCTGAGCAGCTGCAGCCCGGGCAGAGACAGCCAGAGCCAGGTATGGCACAGCCACAGCCTCCCCACCCACGGGGATGGGGGATTTTTGGAAGAGCTGCCAACACACTGCCAGCAAACACCCAAAAGCCTTCACAGGTTGCAGGCGAATCCAGTCTGACCAGCACCAGAGCTGAGACCCAGGAGGCCACCTGGGCCATGTCCCAGCCCTCCAGCAGCCCACCTCCCCCTCCTGTTCCATTCTGCTGACATTACAACAAGCACAGCCAGGCACAGCCATGGGGTGTTCCTCCACTGCAGGAACAATCCATCTCTGCAGGAAAGCACATCCCCATCCCAAGAAAAGGGTGTTTCCCCCTTAGCTCCGTGGCAGGAGTTGAAGCTCAGCCCTTTGTGAGGCCACTGGGGTGAGACTGCGAGTCCAATACAGAGGAACAGAGACATGTCCATCCAGGTGAGTCACTTCAACCCATCATACTCAGTGGGGGGAAGTGACTCAGCTGTCCCCTGCAGGCAGTCAATGAGGGGATGCACAGCCCCTCAAGAAGACGTGCTGCTCTGTCTCATGGGCTTTAAAAAGCTGTGGAAATCACCAAAAACCAAGCCCCCTAGACTAAGTGAAACACATGAGACACAGACTCAGTGATTCAGAAATATCTGAAGCCATGAAAGAAAACCTAAAGCCAAACCTCTTGGCAGTGCAAGCAGGGCTAGCAGCAAACAACAGGCTCCCTTGGGAAGCTTGGCTGCACTATCCTGCCCCGTTCTCCAACGTGTCCAGGCGTCCTCTGCTGCCTGGCACACCCTGCCTTGGATCCTCGATGCCACTACCTGGAGCTGTGCTGACCACAGCCAGCCCTGGGGGATGTCCCCTCTCCCACCTTTGCCCAAGGGCAGCAGTGACACAGCAGGGCAGTCCCAGCCCATGGAGCACACGTTTGCTTTCTTTGAGTTATATTTAGTCCCACTCCGAAGCCAGGCTCTCCACGCCTCCTGCAGCCCTGTGTTTAGTTACAAATTCACTACACGGGCACATCTAAGGTTTCCTGTGGTTGTTTATCAGCTCCACTACAAGCGCTCGAAAAGAAAAGTCGGTGCCTCGCACAGGCAGGGAGTGTGCAAAGCTGCTCCCCCGGCCGTGCTCTCCCCTCTCCCCCATCCCACCACCAGTAATGCCCCGATCCCAACTCTTCCCATCCCGAAGCAGACACCCTGGCTGGCTCCCGGTGCAAGGGAGGATCGTACCAATACCATAGTCAGCGAGGAGCGAGCTGTTCAGTGCTGGGGCGTCCTGAAGGGAGCCGCGGTGAGCGCTCAGCCGCAGGGCACACACACGAGCACAGCGTTTCGTCACGGGCTGACAGATGTCCCGTGGAGCAGCCCAGAATTCACCACCCCCTCGTGCCTGCCCTCCCCCTGCATTGCCTTTGGGTGAGACTGGTTAGAAAGCAGCACATCAGAGGCTCTGTCTAACCTTACACAGCTCGGCAGTGGCCGCCCAGCCTGTGCTTCCTTCTGGATCCGGCAGCCCTGGCTGGAGCACAGGTTTCAGCTGGGAGCCAAAGGGGGATGTGTGGGCTCAAGGGCTGCTTCTCCCAAGTGAACCTGAGGGTCTGGCAGTGCATCCTCTGGGCTGCTCGGAACTGCAGCTGGCAGCTCCCAGAACGCTGAGCAGCTCCTGTGGAGCCAGAATCATCCCTGGCAGCAGGACAGGCTGATGCTGCAGGGGAGCCCATCAGAGGTAGGTCTGACATCCTGTTTGCACCCTCCTCTTAAACCATGTCCATCTGCCAGTGGAGCAAATGCTATTTCTGGCCCTGATCCCGACCTCCAGCCCAGCTGCACAGCTCAGGTAGGAAAGCAAGACAAATGCAGCTTTCCAGCCTCCAGCCCTCCTTATTGTCCAGCAACAGCAGCTCCAGGCTCCCCTGAGGACCTGAGCCTTGGCCAAGGATAAACACCAAGGGCAAGGATGCTCCACCTCCCCTTCCATCAGCCACCCAGAGCGACGGGTCTCAGTTCAAATGAAAACTGAGCAAAGCTTTGGTTCTGAAACTCAAACCCCACAGAAAGATCACCTGTCTCCCTTCTGTCCCCATTCAGACACACTGCACGAGTGGAGGGGACCTGCAAGAAGAGGTGGAGGGACCATGTGTGCTGTGGCCCAGCCCAGAGCCCCCCTTCTGGTCTGATTTTCAGATTTAGCTCAAAACCTGGCAGGGCCTGTGGTTTCAGACAGCTCTGACATGAAACCAGATGCTCTCCCTCGGGCTCTTACTGCCAAGGAAAAGCATCTTGAGCTCAGACTCTGCTTTCCAGCATCTCTTTGCGGCGCCGCTTTCCTGCTGGTTGCTCTGGCAAGACATGGCCCTGCCAGGAGACTCGTGCCCATGGAGGGACAAATAAAGGATGGATCTTGGAGCCATTTCACTAATGAAACACCTCTGCAGCTCGTACTGCAGAGGACTGTTCATCAGCCCATCAGGACTGAATGAGCCCCAGAGCCCTTTGCTAAAGCTGGCGTGGAAGTCGAGCAGCTTCCTGGACACTAACGGCCCTTTGGAGACTTCCTTGCCAACGTCACATTTCATTCTTTCTAAGGAAAGAAACGAGTTTTCCGGAAACATCAGCTTTTTAGATTTAGCATCTCTTTCCATTCCCAGAGACGGCTTTGGAAAAAACAATCAGAGGGAAAAAATACGTGTGATTTGAAAAGCAGTGCCAGGTTTGTGCGCGCAAACAGCCCAGAGCTGCCCAGCTGAGGGGGAAATAAAAGCAGGCAGAGCTCAGGCTCCCAAACGTGGCCAGCCTGGGAGAGGCCAGGCAGGGAGCTGGCTGCTTTCCTGGGGTGGAAGAGGCTGTAGGATGGCAGAGCCATTCCCTGCCTCCATTCCCTGAGCAGTACCTCCCTCATACAGTACCTTCACCAGCAGAGCACTGGTGGTACAGTCCCTGCAGCCTTAGACATGCTGTGTCACCAGCTGGGAGAGAAGAGTTCTGAGTAACAGCAAATCCTTACAGAACCATGGAATGGTTTGGGTTGGACGGGGCCTTAAAGCTCATCTCCTTCCACCCCCTGCCATGGGCAGGGACACCTTCCACTAGCCCAGGTTGCTCCAAGCCCCATCCAAGCTGGCCTTGGACACTTCCAGGGATGGGGCAGCCACAGCTTCTCCATGCAACCTGTGCTAGGGCCTCACAGCTCTCACAGTAAGGAATTTTTTCCTAATATCCAATCTAAACCTACTCTCATTCAATTGGAAGCCATTCCCCCTTGTTCTGTCATTCCGGATCCTTGGAAATAGTGTCTCTCCATCTCTCTTGTTGGCTCCCTTCAGGTACTAAAAGGCTGCAATTAGGTCACCCTGAAGCCTTCTCTTCTCCAGGCTGAACAAACCCAGCTCCCTCAGATGCTCCATCCCTCTGATCATCTTAGTTTACCCCTCACAAAGAAATCTGGGGTTCAGAAACATCAGTTTTGGGGTGTGCTCAGGATTGTTTGCTGCAGAGCCAGCAGTTCCCCCCCGGCTGCAGGAGACCCTGAGCAGGGCAGGGCTGGTGCTGCAGCACTGGGGGGTTGTTCCTTGCAAACTCTGAGAGCGTGGCCACTGGTAACACACAGGTACCAACCTGCTTCACCTGACCACAGGTCCAACCTGGCCACCAGACCATAAGAGACCTCCATAGGGGCTCCTGTATTCAGAAGCCTCAGTGGTGAATCCAGTGCTTTTTATGATTTAAGCCCTTTGTCCCCAGATGCTGTGACGGTGTCTCAGTGCCCAGCTCTGTGCAGGGACACAGGATTGTTCTCTCCACAGTGGAGGAGCTTCACCCAACCTCTGCTGGAAGCTGCACTGAGGTGGCCACACCTGCCTGACAGTGGAGTGGAGGTCACTGGGACTCAGGGAGGGCACAGGGTGATTGCCCATGGACTTGGGGGGTCACATAAGGAGGGTGACCAGAGTCAGAGTGACCAAAGCAAGCTGTGTGTGGCACCTACCCCTGCTGTCAGCAGATAAAGCAGGCTGGTGGTGCTCTCTTGGCACTGCTCTGGCAGTGGGGATAGAATGATGTGACAGCTGCTGACAGGGCTAACACAGAGCACAGAGAAGATTAGCAAGGAAGGGATGGGTATATGGTGTTGTGCCAGGAAGGCAAGGTCAATAATGAGATTTGATTACATGGTACAGGCAACAACAGAAACCTCAGCTTTCAGTAGGACCACAAGCACCCCTGTAACTCCAGTCTGGTCTGGAGAACCACAGCAGAGATTCACTCACAAGCAAAACCCATCCCAGCACAGATCACTCATGACAGCAGCTCCCTTGGAGAGCTCCTGCCCAAATCACATCTGATGAACAGGGCTGTTTTCAAGGCATGTCACACCTCAAAACAGAAAGACGTGACTCAGCCAACACAGCATCTGCCTTCAGAACAACCATTAACACCAGCAAAGCTCACCAAAGCAAGAAAGAAACTGGGAAAGCAGCTCCTGAGAGCTGAGTAGGAGATGTGTCAGCATTAGGAAGGCTGGGCACAACTACAGTGAGAGTTCTCTCATGTCAGCACTCTCCCAAGCACTTGGAGCAGAGGATCTCCAAGTGAAAACAAGAGTTTGAGTGCTGGGGAGTGGTGCTGCTCCTGCCCACACCCCAACAGGCAGCTGCCATTGATAAAGGGTGGTTATGGCCTGTCATAACTGCAGCTGTGCCCACCCCACATCACAAGGTGATGGGGAGGGGGCAGTTCTGAAGGCACCGGTGAGGTGGTGCACAGGGCAACCCCTGCCAAAGGGGCCACACACAGGTTGTACATCAAGATTCTTGTCACCTGTGGAGTGAGTCCAAGCAGGACATGTCTGAGACAGCTCACAGGATCCCCAGGGGAAACCATCTGAACCAAAAGAGAGAACATGGAATCTGCTCCAGTGAGGATGTTCAGGTTGGTGCCTGGCAATGGGGAACAGTGGCCAGTCTCCTTCCCCCCAGCTCCTCCACGAGCAGAGATTATCTTATTTTTGAGACAAAAAGGAAAGCATTGTTCGTGTCACAGAACAAGCTGAACACTTGGTCCAGGACACTCCTGTAAAACCACTGGTAGTTGCCCTGATCCATCTCACTCAGGGCCAAGAAGTCCAATTTGAGGCCAGCCAGTCAGGAATATGGACAGGCAACAAATAGTGATGCCTCATAGCTGTATTTCTTTAGGAAGCAGGGCTAAACCCCAAAATATATGGCAAATTATTTTAAGGTAGAAACACCATCAGAGCTGATATTACAGCAGCCCCCCAATACCTGCTGTCAGGGCAATCCTGTGCACTGGAGCCCCATCTCAGGGCCAGCAGGGAGAGCCCCCAAGACAGAGCTCTGCAAAGGCCCAGGTCTGGTCAGAACAACTGGAGGCTTTGAGGACTCAAACTATTTCCTCAGGTCAAATTAACATCTGGGAGAAAGCTGTGCAGCTTGAACAGCTTCATGTGACTGAGCACAGGCTGCTCATGGATTTTGCCAAACTGACCCATATTTCCTTCCATTGCAAATGTAGGATGTACCTTTAGCTGTAAAGGCTGAATTGATGTCTTGTGGATTTGGGCTGCCAACAGAGGGACTCAGAAACATCGGGAAAGCCTTGGGAGCCACATACTCATTCTGTAACCCCAGTACCAAACAAGTACACACCTAAAAGTTTGTGTAATACTCAGAGGTGATAAATCAGCCCTTGAAGCTCAGAGGAATTTGTTTCTGTGTTCAGCCTTGGTCATGAAACAGAAAGAAAAAGTGCTGCTAAGTTGCACAGACACTGGGAGAGCTCCCGTGGGAGTCAAGAATATCCCAGGGAGCAGTCAGGGTGCAATGGCTCAGTGCCTCTGCTGCAGACAGAGAGTGCAGAGGAAAGCACTCAGGGGAGGAGGACTAAAACGTGCCTGTTGCACAGAGTTGGCTTATCTACATTTTTTGCAGCTTTTTGCTTCCTTTCTGGACGGGGCTCTGCGCTCTCCTCGTTATCGCCGCTGCCATCGCTCTTTATTGCCCGTCACTGCTGCAGCGCCCGGGCCCCGAGGGACAGCTGAGGCACCGGGCCAAGGGGAGGGGAAGTTGGCCAGCCACAGCACTGCACAAACAGCCAGCTCTGGAGTGTGCACCACGCCAAAATCCCCAGCACAGGGCTCCCTCCGGCTGGGTGTACGAGTGCTGCCCGCGCTACGGGACGAGGAGCTGGGATGGAGGAGCCCCTGGTGATGGCTGGGAGTGGCACTGGGCAGGTGACTCTCCTCCCTGCAGCTGGGAGTTGTTTCACACAGAGCAAAATGAACAAGCATGAGCTAGTGCTGAACCAGCCCCAAGTCAGTGATGTAACTCACCCATCTGGGCTGTCTGTGCAGGGGATGAGTGAGCAGCGAGTGCCCGGGGGCCTGGAACGATGGCCAGAGCAGTAACAGCATCAAAACTACCCGTGTCTTCTCTGGGGCTCAGGCAGCAAAGTTCCCACACTCCTCCCTGGGACAGGCTCCAGAGCAAACCCTGTTTCCCCCCAGGATCCTGCTCTCTGGTAAGGTGCAGCAGGAGAAGCTCTCACAGATATTCCTTTCCTGTGGAGAAGCAGCACATTCCTCATCTCCAGCACCATCGGTGCCCCCTCCCCTAATTCTTCCTGAGAAAAGGAATCAAACTGCCCCTGTCCGTGGCTTTCCAGGTTCTTTGGTCCACCGGGATGCAGCACTCATGCACACACCACCAACCTCAAAGACATAAAGCATTCCCCAGTCGCAGGGGACCAGCAGAGCAGCAGGTGCCGCTCAAGGGAACAGGGAGAAGTCAAGGCAGAGGAGGAGCAACACAATTCCCGTGCACAGACCCAGGAGCAACGCGTCCCCCGGAACTCCTACCTGCTTCTTCAGGGCAGGCACCGGGACCCCAGCGAGTCACACACACTCCAGAGGTCCCGTCCAGCGCGGGGGCACAGGAGGGTCCTGGGGGGGTCGTCACGGGGGCTGCTCTGCCCGGTGGGGAGGTCGGTGGGGGCCGGCAGAGCGTCGGGGCGGCTGCTGAGCTCCGCAGCCACTTCAAAGTCTGCACGGCAGAAAGGGAAGCGACGGGTTATTTCAAGACAACTTCCTCTTTCACAGAGAAGTCCCCCAAGGAGAAATCTGTCCCCGCGCAGGTCGCGCTCGCCCGGCGCCCTCCGGACGTGCAGGAGCAGGCGGCAGAGGGCTCGGTCCTGCCCTGCCTCTGATCCCCACAAACCAGCCGTGCAGGTCGGGCTGCTCTGGGCCGAGCCTGTCCCGGGGCAGCCGTGGTGAGCCCTGGTGCCCGCACAGCCCCCGCCGTGCCGCCGACCACCCCATGCCGGGGCAAATCCGGCACTGCCGCCTCCCAGCTGCACACCCCGGACCTTGGAATAAACAGCGTTGCTACGAGAGACGAGCAGGAGTCCATCCAAGAGGACAGTTTTCCAGCTCCCCGTTCCAGGCACAGTGTTCTGTGCCTCTGCCAGCACCTCCTGCCCGGAGCATCTCGGGCACATCTGCCTTTGCTCAGTGCCAGCCCCTGCCTGCTGCCAGCTCCGGGATGTAGCCTGGGCAGGGGATGCCCGGCCCCTTCTGGAATGTGTTCATGGAGAAGTTTGGCTTTGCAGTGACAGAGGTGTTGGCTGGAGCGGTCTGGCTGTGCTCAGCAGGGCATCACATTGTCACCACTTGTGACTCGGTGACAGGAGTGCAGCTCCCGGGATGAGCCCGAGTAGGGCCCTGGATGAGGCTGCTCAGGGCTGCTGAGGGCTGCCCATGTCCTGGTGCTCAGTTAAGACTGGGATGTGTTGGCATGAGCCCAGGCTGGCATATGGGAGGAATGCATGGATACAGCAGACAGCCCAAAGCAGGAGATAAATGTTGATCCCTATGGGATGTGGGTGCAGGGCTGGGATGAGCCTGCCAGCTCTGTCATCCCAGAGAGCTGCTGGAACACAAATGTGTGTGTGTCCCATGCTCTGCTGCACAAAGTGCTCGGGACAGACCAATGCATGGGCCAACCCCTCTGGCCAGTGACTGCCACCACCAGGACCGTCCCCATTTGTGGCCAGGGACCTGCTAGGTCAGCTCTCACCCAGAGCAGGGTTTGAAGTGCTGAGCTTTGCTGGGGTAAGTGAGTTGGGGGGAGAAAGTACTTATGGATGGAGTGTGGGAACTGCAGCTGATGCTGCATCACTTCCCATCTTCTACATGAGCAAAAGCATTAGGTATAGTTACATACCTGGGCCCCAGATTTAAAAATAACCTGCTTCCTTCCTGACTGGAGAGAAAGGCAGTTAAACTGGCTGTCAGCGTTACTCACATTCAATTCCCGTTCCCTGCGCCGGTGCCAAGTTGCCGCACGGAGCAGCATCCCCATTCCCATCCCCATTCCCATCCCCATCCCCATTCCCATCCCGGCTTCCGCTCCGCCGCAGCCCCAGCAGCCGCCCCGCGGGCAGGAAGGCTCCGGGGAAACAACAACAGCAGCACACACCAGCACACGATAACATCCTCGTTTCCCCTGTCTTGTTTTCATTCACAATCGCTCCCATTCATGAAGGACACACACACACACACCACACACACATCACAACACACACACACACACACACACACACACACACACACACACACACACACACACACACACACGTGTCCTGGCCCCGGGACAGAAGCACTGCAGAGCCCGGCCACTGCAGGCACTGTGGCTGTGGGATGTACACATGGAGCCCTGTTTGCAAAGCTTTTGTCCCTGCTGGAGTCAGAATTAGCACCTTCAATGTGCCCAGGCTGCATGATTCTTCAGTTGTCCCACACCTGACCATCCATCTTCATGCCATGTTTGTCTGTCCTTCCTCTGCAGGAGTTACCAGCGTGCAGGGGCTCTGGCCACATGCAGAAGTTGCCATGCTATCCTGTTCCCCGTGCAAATGCCAGAGGAAAAGCCAGTGCACTCACAGGAGTGGGGGGATGAGCCCCACAGGTTGCAAAGGAGGGGGAAAGAGTGGCTCTGGTACATGGCATCCCCTTTTCAGATGTGCTCTCACTTTGCTGGGGCTTCACAGGCATCTTTCAAGGCTGGGATCTCCCACATGCTGCTGGATATTTTCACTCCTCCCCTCTCAGCTGGTCCCTGCAGGCCCCAAACCTTCACCATTCCCCTTATTTTCACTAGAATTAGACTCTCTCCCAGTGCACAGCTATGGAAGGAGGAGGCCAGAGACCTTCCTTGGAGTGTCCCCATAGCACACATCCAGCACCTCCCTCATTGCCACCAGCTTTGGGATCCCAACCCAAAAATTCATTTAGTTAAAGGGTCCTTCTGGAGACCTTCCCCCCTTGCCTTTTCCATACACACCATCTCTAGTCACAGCAGCAGCCCTCCTGGTGCAGGGCCACGTTCTCTTGTGGCAACACATGGAAGGGGGAGGAAGGGGTTGGTTCTCCGTGTTTTCTGCAGCTGATGTCATTAAACACTGAAACACAGCTGAGGGGCATCCTGAGAACAGGACAGGGAACTGCCAAATCACCCCAGATAACATCACACTGCTGGCCATGGAGAGAGGAAGAGCCAGGTATGACCCTGCTCAAACAAAGGCCTTATTCAGAAGATTAAAAAAAAAGTAGAAAGAAACCAACATGAAGTAGAGAAAGAATCTCTTGTGTGGCAAAACATCTCTTTCTCCCTGCAAACACTGTCCTCTGTGACTTAAAGTTATTGTGGGAGCCTTTCTTCTTCACTTCTGTGCATGACAGGGGTACACAAGAGTTTTGAAGCAGTCTGAATCTCTCAAGTGGAAAAAGTCTGTCCCCTGAAATGGTCTCCTGATACTCCAAGGGCTGGAGCCCCTCTGCTCTGTATCCAGGCTGAGAGAGCTGGGGATGTTCAGCCTGGAGAAGGGAAGGCTCTGGCGAGACCTTAGAGCCCCTTCCAGTGCCTAAAAGGGCTCCAGGAGAGCTGGAGAGGGATTTGGGACAAGGGTATGGAGGGACAGGACAAGGGAGAATGGCTTTAGCTGAAAGAGGGTAGATTTAGATGAGATATTAGGAAAGAATTTTAGACAGTGAGGGTGGTGAGGCCCTGGCACAGGTTGCCCAGAGAAGCTGTGGCTGCCCCTGGATCCCTGGAAGTGTCCAAGGCCAGGTTGGACCGGGCTTGGAGCAACCTGGGCTGGTGGAAGGTGTCCCTGCCCATGGCAGGGGGTGGGATGAGACAACCTTTAAGGTCCCTTCCAACCCAAACCATTCTGGGATTCCATGAAACAGAAAGAGCTCACCTGAAGCACCAATTCAGGAGATGAGGTTTCCAGCCTGGAGAGGAACTTGCTGCCCAGAAAGGGACTTTCCTGCCACGGGAAGCACGCAGCTCTCTGTGCTCCTGAGGTCCCACCGCTGCCTGAACTCGTGCCGGCAGCAGCAGCTCCCCACCGAGACCAGCAGCCACTCACCAGGTCTGGGTCCCTCCCGGGGGTCACAGCCCGGCCCCTCACAGCCCCTCTCTTGGCACTGGCACTGACAGGGCTGGCAGAGCAGCGGTGGCAGTGCCAGCCCTGGCATCAAGAGGGGCCGGCAGAGGCGGGGCTGCTTCTCCTCCCCATCGCAGCGCTGACGTTCCGTTCCTATTTTGGCCATTGCTCCACACCCTCCCCGCCAAAGGGGAGCTCTGGACAACTCTCCTCCTGCCCTGGTTTCTATTCGTGGATGCTTTACTTCTCCCTGCCTCAATTTTCCATCATTACGTGGCTGCTTCAGTAACATACCTCCCGGGTCATCCGAGTTTCTGAGGGAAGCAAAGGTATTTGCTTGGTGCTATTTGAGCTCCACTCCCATCCTGCAGGGAAACCTCCTCCTGGCACATGTCCAAACCCCCAACACTTCTGCCCGTGGATGATTTCCTTACAGTTTATAAGGGAACAGGTCACAAACCAAGCAGTATTTTGATACTGCATCTCTGTTTTCCACCCTGGCACTCAGACCTGTTCTATTTTTATCCTGGCTTCAGCAAATATAGATGATGGGTGGATTTGGGGAGAGGGAAAGCCAAGCAAACAGCCAGTTTGATGGTATTTAAGTTGCCTTTTTCATTTCTCTAAACTGAGTAATCTCCAACTCTTTTTATTTGTCTTGAAAAAAAGAGAGCAGCAGCAAAAGATAATGATGATGATGATGATGATGATAATAATAATAATAAACCACAGACTGTTCAAGTCTCAGTTTGTCCTGCAAAGGTGGAAAATATCATTTAATTGGTAAATACTGTACAGGTACCAGCACCAGGAGGTGCAGTTTCTTACCTACAGATTGATCAAACACAAGTTACCCACTTGTGAGCAGGAAACTTTGAGGCACCTGGAGGAAAGGGATCCCTGGTGGCTGCTGGAACTGCCTGATGCTGATGAGCTGGGCGTGTCTGTGCTCACAGGGGTTGTCAGTGACTCGCCAGTGCTGAGGAAGAGATCAGCCCCTTGAAATGGGGACAGATTGCTTTTTGCCCAAAGTCTGAAGTGCTGCACACATGTACATCGAGGGTTATGTGCCTGCTGCTCACACTCCCAGGATCTTCCTCCCAGAATTTACGGTTCTCCCCCGTGGGTACCAATGTGATGGTTTTGGAAAGAGCCCAATTCCTTGAGCTTATCGGTTCTGCCAGAGATAAAGTGCAACAGGAAACAGCTCATTTTAATCACAGTCACTGCAGCACTCGCTGCGCTGATAAGCTGAGTGGAGAAGCTGTTGCTACAGTTGTTGTTCAGGATGAACAGAGCAGGGCTTTTGAAATGCTGATTAAGCTTCGAAGGCAGGGAAAGGGGCAGGTTGTTTCTGGATCTCAGGTTTGCTTATTTGGATAAACCCAGGAGAGGGCTGGACTCAGAAACCAGCCCCTAGTGCATGCCCAGGGGGGACCATCGAGCAGCTCGTGCTGCACTGCCTGCTCACCCTGCCTACCCCGAATGTGTCCTGCAACATCCTCTGTCATCAGCCTTCTCCAGTCCTGCAACCTCACTTCTTCTCCACCTATTTCCAAAAGTGACTGCAAGAGGGAGCCCCTCGCTGAGTCCCAAAGCAGGGATCTCCCAGCAGATCCTCCCTGGAGGACCCAGGTCCTGGGTAACCAGACAGACCCTCCCCAGATTTCCAGTTACAGGGGCAACATCCCAACCTGCGTTTCACAGGTGTCTCCTGGAAAGACACTGCAATCACCAGCACACAAAGGCAGCCAAGCCCATCCACACCTCACCACCCCTGGACATCATGTTTGCATCTCCCTGGTCACAGCCACGCCATTGCTTTGGCCACAGAGTGGTCACACAGGAGCCCTGATGCAAGAGGAGCCACAGCCAGAAGCAAGACTTGCCCTTGTGAGGACAGAGAGCGTTCATCTGACTGAGCCACCCTGCTCCAGGCCCTGCCTGTGGCTGGAAACACCAGCTAAACACACAGCATTACACTGGCCCATTGCTGCCCAGAGAGTTTTATGTGGCCAAACCCAAGTCCAGGTTATCCTAGAGATGGGTAAACACCACAGAATATCTGTCATGCTTGCTTTGACTTGGATTTCAATTTTAGGATGCGCTTTCCAACCCCTTAACCTTTGCATGTCTTTCTGTGAGTGCTGCAGTGAAGGTGCCTGTGGAGAGGAGAGGGGATTCTGAGGGCACAGAGAATAGTGGAAGAAGGTGAGTTGGGGACTGGGACAGAAAAGCCCCCCATTCCTCATGCAGTCATCTGTCTGCACCAACTCACAGCCAGACAGGCATCGGAGCAGACTGGTAATTATGCAACTTTGCACCATTAGCACACCCTTACTGCTCTCCAGTCTTTTCCCTGCCAGGAAAACTCTGTTCCTCATGCAGGCCCAGGGAGCCTTATTAACTTTTAATTGATCATTGATTAGCACCGGTAAGATAAGGGCAGTGGAGCAGAGGCACTGCCAGGAGAGGTGAAGAGCTGCCTGGAGCCCAGGAAAGTTCCACTTGTCCAGCTTCACTCCCGTTAGTCCTGAGCAAAGGCCAGTCCTGAAACAACCAGGGATGCCCTTTTCAGTCACAGGTGCTGGACAGAACCCTTCAGAAATTAGTAAAATTCACAGAAGTTTCCAATCTTTACTTTACAACTGCCTGTAAAAGCAGCTAAAACGTGCACACGGGAAGCAGCCGGATCTGCCAGCCCAGAAACCTGCAGCCCCAAGAGGGAACCAGGCAGGGAAGGTGGCAGGAGAAGACATTCTCTGGATTTCTTTTGCTTCTCCCTTTTCTTCTGGAAGTGCTGGATTATTGGTGTGTCTCTTGACAAACCCCTCTGGGTCAGGCAGATCCTGTCCCTGGCACAGGGGAGCATTTGCTGGGTTAGCCCCTCACTGACTCAGGCAAGGAGCCCAGCTCGGGGCTCGCTGCCAGCAGGACCTGAGCTGGCCCCAGGTGCCCCTGCCTTGGCTGAAGGAAATTTGAGCTGCAGGGATGGGAGCAGACAGGCAGCACAGAGACAGAAAGGAAGGGATGATGCTATGGGGCTGTGACCCAGGAGACATCCCAGGCACGTTAATCCCAGTCCTGTAATGGAATACTTAATGGAATAAGGGACTGAGCACTGCTGGGAAGCTGACTCTGCTCTCTGCTACTTCTTGCTACAGCTGAGAGAGCAGATGAGCACCTTTGACATGCCTCCTGTAAGAGATCTCCTGGAAATAATTCAGGTCTTAATTCAGCGTCATTCAGGTCCCCAAAACCCCGGGTCTTTGTGGGCTTCCACACCTGGTGTCATCCCCCCATCTGCTGGTCTCTTGCTGTGGGACACCCAGGAATGACACCCGTGGAACTACACATGTGTCTGCCAGGAAACAGAAGTACAAAAGGAAGGTTTGCCCCACAGTTCCAACAACCAACCAGTTCAACACGTGCAGGGGGTCAGCAGTGCTGAGCTGCACAAGCCCACAGACATGTCAACTCATTCCTGTCCTTTGATACTAATTAATTCTGTATTTCTAATTAACCACCAGATCATGAGTGGCCACTTAAGAGCCCCTTCTCTGGATGAGCACGGGCTCATGATGTTCTTCACCTCACACACTAGAACGTTCCAGCTCTGCCAAGTCCAGCTGAGGTGGCTGTGGGATGACCAGCCCTGAGAGAGCAAGGCACCTGAAACTGCCACTTCACCTCAGCTGTGCAGGACTTCAGGGATCAGACTTGAACCCTGATCCCAAACTTCTTGACATGCACATTTTTAGAACAAAGTACTTTCTTACTGCTTCAGATTTAATCATACCTGTTCCTCTTTCCACTTACCTCTATAAAAGAAAAGAACAGAGAGGGGGGCAATGTGTAGTTTAGGGGTGTTTGTGTTGTTGAGAACAAACAAAAGCAGATTATCATTCCAGCTTGGAAAATTTTCCTTATCTGCCTTTTCAAAAGACCTTTTTAGTTAAAATACACTTTTTGTTATTGTTTAATCAGCGTGAAAAAAGACAGCTAATACATGACAAAGTGCTGATTAACAGAAGTTATTCTCATCTGGTTGTTGGCTTTTCTGAGCTCAAATGACTTTTCCTGTGTTGTTTATTTGATCATGACACACTGGCCCTCACACCTACCAACTGGGCCTCTTTCCTTGAATATCCACAGATGACAGTGGAGAGAGTTTAATGTTTCCAAGTGTCATTTCATATTTCAGAGCACTTTCAGTAGCAACAGCTCCAGCTGCCAGCCTGCATCCCCAAAGAAGCAGAAGGGATTTCCAAGTCAGAAATCCCCCAGTATCAGCATATTCTGTCATTCTGTAATATCCACCTGCTGACCCTGAGCAGGGACCCTTCATCCCAGAGCTCTGCTGTCCCCCCAGGCTGGACCTTGTCCCTGGCCCCAGGAGCAAATCAACACAGCCAAGGTCAGGGAGCCTCCGAGAAGGGAAGGGCATGCACAGGTCTCACCTTGCACACACAGGCTCTGCTCGTTTCTTTTCTCCTTAATCCAGCACGAAGCCAATTTGGGATTTACAACGCCAAACCTGCTTTTTCACTCACAGAACAGAAGCAGCTCAATTAACCTCCGGAGGTGTCCGTGTCGTGCCCTCTGGGACCGAGCTCATGACTATAATGGCCTTTATAAGCTTTTTCCTGCTCCCAGAGCAGCTCCTCTGTGAGGGACCTGCCTGTCCTCCTCGTGGAGATTCCTCCCCTGCTTCCCCCCCGCTCAGGAATTACTTGACCCAAACTTGTACTCGAAATAAATCAACATTTAATACTTTACAATTACTTTAAAAGTTCTTCGACCAGTATTTTACAGATCAGCACAGACTTTACACAGATCTGGTGAGGCTGCACATATGTACAAAGATGACCTGAAAGAACCCTGCAATTCCTTCGTTTCCAGAAAGCATCAGAGGTCAAAACCTTGGCCAGGATTACGAGTCCTTAGAGTTTGTGCTTGTTTTTCCTCTATGGGTTGGAAATTCTCTTCTCCAGTATTCCTGGAGGGCCAGCTGAAACCAGAGTGGTTTCTACCATACCAGTGGCAGGGATATATTTAGCCACAGATATCAAGATCACAAATAGCAATGTTTTGACAGGATAAGGTGCTATTTTAAAGTATTGAACAACAATAACCAGCTGTCAAATTTCAGCCCCATTGGAGAAAACACACACAAACCTGCCCGGGAAATGAAAAGTCAGTGAAGAAAACTTATTCCAAGTGCATGGAAAGAGCCATTAAAATCTGTTTCTGATCCCTTGAGCCTGCTGGATTTAAAACAGTGATGCAGAGAAGTGCACAGCAGTGACCTCAGTGGTCCTGCCTCACCCTGCAGGCAGCCTGTGAGGGAGGAGACAGCCCAGCACGACCTGCCAAGCCTGTGCTGAGAGCGAGGGATGGACACTGCTCCATGCAGGAAGAGATGATGCTCCTGGAGCCGGTGCATGGCTGGGGAAGGTGGGCCCTTGCTGGGAGTCCAAGCTGGCTCTGCATCCTGGTGGAGCCAGAGCTGTTCAACATTCATGTTCAGTGGATCCTTCACCCCACAGGAGGGTCTTTTCTTGGAGTCCCCAAGGCAACACCATCCTTGGGATGGTTGATTCAAGTAGAAGGATGGAGCACAGAGGCCTCAGGAGCGTGTTCATGTCTCGTATTTGCTCATCTCTGGCCACTGGTACAAGTTACACACAACTGCTGAGGACACCAGAGCCAGCAAGGACCACGATGTCACCCCTGGGGTGTCCCCAAGGGTGTGACCCCCCACCCAAAGTGTCACCAAGCTGTCCCCAGCCACACAGTGGGAGCAGAAAGCAGGACCAGCATCCAGCAGGGCCAGGACCAGAGTTGATGGCACAGGAGGGATTCCCCAAACACATCCAGGAGATGTGGGGGAATCCACACATACCTGACCCATCACACTCTGGCTGAACCCTGCAGCCCCCCAGCAGTATTGGGGGCCCCTTTCAGACATTTTCAGGGAGCACATGTCCTTGGCATCAAGATCCTGAAGCAGGGAGCTCCTTCTTTATCTCTAGTACAACCCCAAAAACTACCAAGAAACAGCTTGAGGGCTCTGAAACCTTGAAAGGCTTTTCCAGTCTTATTTTTTTGCTCATTGGGTCAGAATACCTCTAAATACCCCCAAATATTGCACCTTTCTGTACCTACAGCCTTGCAGAGAGAAGGAAGAGGGAAGAATGCCTTTTGCCAGGGAGAGGGATCTCAAATCCTGTTGTCCCTTGCAAGTGTCATTAGTGGTTCTGGTGCTGGGTCTTTCTCTATCAAAGGTGCCTCTTCAGGTGAGTTTAAGGCAATCCTAATGGTTTCCCTAGTGCTTCCCTCCCTCCCTGAGTTCAGCATGGTTCCTGATGTATTTCAAGCAGCTGTGGAGGATTCAGCCTCTGGGGTGTCTCCAGCAAACTGTGCTGGGGAGCAGGAAGCAAGACCAGGGGCTGAACAGGGAATACTCATGGGTGAATGCTGAAATTCTGCAGAAATTGGAAACTCCTCTCCTGCAGGTCCTGGATGTCCATTAAATACACGGATACACGACATGCTGTCCATGCCCTGGAATGGCCTCTGGCACTCAGTTCACTGGAACACACAGCAGTTTACAGCCCATGTTGGGTTGCTCTGCTTGTCTGCAAGACACCCAATCTTCAGAATTTAAAGGAAACCTTGAGAAAGCGCATCCCCATCCCCAAAGAACTGCCCTGAGCATCCTCGACCTGTTACAGGTGAAATGGCACCGGCTGGGTGATCTGTAACTGCACACACATTGCAGGACACCTACCACCACTCAGCCAAGGACATTCATTGGCCAAAATATCCCCCCATGAGCTCACTTTCCCCACCCCAGATCCCACTGGCCTTGCAGTCCCTGTCAAACACAGCCACAGCACCTTTTGCTGGCAGGAAAATCCCCCTGTCCTTGCCTTGCCCTCTTCACCCAGGTGTTGCCAGTTGGCTGAACCAGGTGGAGATCTCAAGGAAAGCACTTTCTTCCCATTGCTGAGGAATCCTGAGAGACACCAGAGCACACCACCAACGTTCCCATTTCCCAAGGATGGGCCAAGCCCAGACCAGGAGCAGCTCAGCCACCACAATAACACTTCAGCTACAGGACGTCTTGGACGAGCACGGCTGGGTGTCCAAAGAAGGACAGTCAGCTTCCTTTTCCTGAGCCTGGATTGGTGTGGGATGGGAGTCTGGTCTGGAAGGACACAGGGGTCTTCAAGGCAGTGCTCCACTGAAGGTGGCAATGGGTAAACACAGGAGAGAGTGGAACTCAGAGGGGTCCTGGGCAGGCAGAGAGCACCCTCTCAGTGCAAAGGGATCACTGTCCCTGGGTTTGTAGCACACAGAGATCTCACACCTGCAGGGGAACAAAGAGAAACCAAGATCTAAGTATACTCTAATATTATAGTACAGTATATTCTGATAATTTAGGATATTCTGTGTATATCCTGGTATTCCTCAGGTGCAGCAGGAATATCTAAAACCAAGCAGGAATCAGTGCAGCTTTTAACAGGACTGGAGTCTGAGTGCTGGGAGTTCAGGTCTTTCAGCTGGCTCAGACTGGGACCAAGAGCAGAACCATCCATAAAGAGTATTTGCTGAAACTCATTGGCAAAACAACAACTTTTGCACCCTCCAAGTTTTGGGGAGATGGAAAGAGCTCCTTTACCATTTCATGCACTGAACTCCACTATCCCCTGAGTTTCATGATAAACAACTTTAGGAGAAACACTTCTCTTTGGGGTTATTTAAGACATAAGATCCCCAATATTTTTCTGTTAGAGGCAGCATAACCTTGCAGAGTTCTGCTCAGTCTGAGGGAGAAATTACAATGTCTGTACATCAACTGGTTTGATCTCTTGTACTCATGGAAATATCTTGTCTACACTGAGATTTCAAATTTCACCACCTGGGGAGCCACTCTGGTGCCCTGAGGAGACAACAGAGATGAACAGTCCAGTGAACAATTCCTGCTCTACCCCAGACTCTCCCATGAAGATCACGGATTCCTTCTGGGGATGCCAAAGGCAGGGAAGGACCCAAATGAGGTTTAGAAGTTGAAGGCTCTGCTCATATACCCAGTGCTCTTCAAACACCTCGTTATCTCACATGGCCTCCAGTTTATTGCTGGAAAAGATGGCTTCAGGGTTGAAGAGTTGACTGGGGCCTTCATGAAGGTAAACTCCTGCTGAGACATGAGCAGGACCACCCATCCCAGCTGAGCTCAGCTGCCCTGCAGAGCCTGGGGCTGTATCACCCAGCTTGGGCAGCTGGCACAGATCCACCACGGTGCTCAGGACCTCATCCCCCCCCACTTCACAGGCAAGCCCTGGACACAGGATGCACCATCCCAGGAGTGCAGTTGGCCCCATTTCAGTTCCTACCTGGTCACACTCTGCAGGATCTTCTGCTCATCCTGGTCCAGGCACACAGCAAAGGAGGACTGGACCCCGATAATCTGGACCTTGTCTACTTTTATCTGGGACACACTGATCTGCTGAGAGAATGAGAGCTGGGGTGAGGGAGCTGGTGGGCTCAGTGCACTCCCCTGTGCAGGGAAGGGGAGCTGGGCACCCCTAAGGCAGGTCTGGGGGCCACCAGCAAACAGATCCCCAAGGAGCTGCTCTCTCCAGCTGGGTCAGGCCAACCTCACCTTACCAAGTGTAAAAGCACCATGATTAGAGTTACCTGATTGAAACTTTTTTTGGATTTGGAGTTTTGCCTTTTGACCACCTCTGTCATGGTTAAGTTGAGACACTCTGTCTTTGAGGCTGTAACAAAACAAAACTGCAATCAGCTGGGGTTTCTGGACCACTGGTGAAAACCCAAGTGGTCCCTCCACCCCTCAAAGCACCCCAGTGGCTCCAGCAGGACCCCATTGCTGGGAGAAATGCAGTACAGTTCCAGCTTTCCTTCCCTCAGGCTAATCCACATGGAAAGCAAGCAACAGGGACACAGAGGGAAGAGGACATTTAACTGTCCTAGGACTCAAACAGGAGAAAAAACATTGCCCCATCATCATGAGGAAATTTTAACTCTCCCAGCATGTCCACTTGAAGATGCTTCTTCGTGCCTGGAATCACAGTGACATCCTGTGGTCAAACTGCTGAATGTGAAAACCAATGGAGATCACCCAGGGGACCAGATTTCTCTTGGAAGGAGGGAGATCCATGAAGCTTCTCCTCAGAGTGGAGCTGAGGACACCCCCTGATGCAAAGCCACAGCACTGGCAGCACAGGTGAAGCTCCTGAACTAGAGCAGGAACAACCAACTCGAAGTATAGAGGAGGTGACAAACTAATTCCTGCTGGTTTTTCTCCCAGAGTTGTCTGCATGGCTTCATGGATGGGGCAGCAAGAGGAGAGAGAGGAGGGATGGAGGTTTAGGTGGAGCTCCATGGAGCATGTAGGGGATGTCTCCTATTTGGCAGATCAGCCATTTGCCTTGACTATTCTGTTCACAAACCCCACATCTGCCAGGAATGAAGCACGCAAGGAAAAAGGAACTAAAAATCCCTCAGTTTATTCAGAATTGGATGTGTGAATGCCAAACCAGCAGTTCTTCAGCAAGAGCAAACAGATCAGTGACCAGTGAGGGGACTTGAGGAAACGGCTGGAGCTGAGTCAGGGGAGATGTAGGTTGGATCTCAGGAAAAGGTTTTTCACCCAAAAGGTGGTTGAGCACTGGAATCACAGCACCAAGCCTGTCTGAGTTCAGGCAGCATTTGGACAATGCTCTCAGGCACACGGTGTGACACATCCTGTGATTCTATTGCTTCTAAATACACACACGGACTAAAAGTCTTGGTGCTTTTAAAGGGCTCAAAGCTTTATTAATTGGAAACCTGATTAGAAAAAAAGCCTTATGGATCCAACCCACATGGCAGGCAGCTCTCTCTGAGCTGCAGGAAGGGGACCAGGCTGAAGCACCAGCTTAGCAAGAGCTGCTGAAAGCTGGCTGTGAGACATGGCTGCTGTGGATGCAGGACAAGCACCTTGCTCTGGTCCTGCTTCATCTAAAAACAGTTGTACCTCCCTACTGAACAAGTGGTGCTCTGGAAAGCATTTCCCTCCAGTGATCACCCTGCTGTTTGGATCATCCCAGCCCCATCCCTAATGGATATTCTATTTTCCAGTTGGAAGCTTTAGGACAGCGGGACATGAAATTCCCTTTGTCCCTGATGTGATGCCAAGGACTAGGGAACCCCAGGCACCTCCCATGTATCTCCTGTGTTCACACAGCCCTCATTTGCCCCAGCCAGAAGATCCACACTGTCCTGTCACTCCACCAGTCCCTCCCACTGTTCCCTAGGCACAGCCACCCCTACTCACCAAGTTCTTCATATTTCTTGCAGGCTTTGCTAAGGTTGACAGACGTGCAGACCTTCTCAACATCATTCCAGTGACTTCTTCCACTGACAGCTGTCTGCAGGGACCAAGCAGAACCCAGAAGAGAGAATCACAGAATCATTTAGCTTGGAAAAGGCCTTTAAGATCACTGAGTCCAACCCTAAATCTGACACTGCCAAGCTCACCACTAAACCATGTCCTTAAGCACCACATCTACATGTGATGCCACCCTACCTCCCACCCTACACCATCCAGTGTGGGCTGGCTCACATCTGGATTCACTTGGAGCTGCACAAAGTTTGAGTAGGCATAAAAATTCATTTAATCTTGGATTCACAAAAAAATTGCCCAGGCAAAACCACTAAATGACTGCAGAGGAACCAATAAAACAGGAATACTGCTGTGCCCAGCACAAGATTGCTCCCTGGAGGCAAAGTCTACCTGTGTCAAGTGGCACTGAGAGCACAAACAGCCTATGGAAGTAGCTACACATTCCATTTTACTGGGCTGAACAGGAGTGGAAAGCCACCTCCAATTAGCCACTAAATAGACAATTAGCCTGAATTTGGCTTGGATTTGAGCTCCTCCAGCAGACTGTCAGCCTTGCCTCTCTCAGCCCCCAGATGAGACTTGCCTGCCCAGCACAGAGGTGGATTCTGCCCCGTTTGTCTGTGTGAGTCCCACACACTCACCTTGCTGTAGGCAATCTGTAGTGTTAGTGGGATTGCTTCCCTGTCTCCGTCTATGCCCAGCCTTTTGCTGCCTGGACCTGCACAAAACAAGGAGCAAATGTCACACAGTGGCTTTTTATCCCCATCCTTCACTGGCTACTGATAGAGCAGCACAATCAGTACCTACACAAAGGGGGGGAAATGGTTTGCTGAACACGGCTGTGGAGCAAAAAGGCAAAAAAAAAGAAAAGGTGGCTTCAAAGCTGCCAGAAAGCAATTAATCCCGTGCAGAAATTCCAACACAAAGCACCACAAGCCGCTCTGCAGAACTGAAAGAGGCACTGGCTAAGCTGGTGCAGAGGGGTCAGTGCTCCAGGGAAAACACAAAGCAATAAAAGGCCACATTGCTAACCCGGCTCCTGTTTTTCCAGGCATATTTCTGCCCACATTAAATTAACCTTGAAATACTGTGCCCAACACTTCCTAAGTCTTTTTTTCCCCCCCCAACTCTGGATAATTTTTTGCAGATGTGGTGTTTCGTCACACAACCCAAGGGAGAACCATCCGAGTCAGGATTGGTGGTTTCACGAGTTAGTGGGAAGAGGTCTTGCCCGAGCCTGTATTTTGGGGGAGTGGGGTGGTGACACTTCACGTGGGGGATGTTTTACGAGCTCTGTTTAGAAAGACAAGGCGAGATCACAGAAAAGCAGCTGGTTAAAGACGTGAAGCCGCGTGTTTCTGTGCAGTACTGCGGGCGGGCCACGAGAGGTCTGTGTGCGCTGCACCAGAGCACGATGGCCCGGCTGCCGGGACGAGCTGGAGATGCTCCTGCCACTGCTCCTCCTCTCTAGCACTATTAATTTTACGAATTCCTAACACAAACGTACATTCAGGAAGGCTCCAAGTGCGCACACACATAAACCTTGCTTTGCCCAGTAAACTAAGGAAACGGAAATATGGGTTTTATAAATGCCATTCCGGGAGAAAGCACAAACAGCAGCGAAAAGAAAAGATGTAAAGCTGCATTTGACCAGGTGCTGATGAAGGGAAGGAAATGGGCTTGAAGTTGTTTTGTTGTAAATCCACTTTAGAGTTAACAACAGCAAAAACAAAGCTTTGCCATGTCTTTGCTCCTGAAGAAGAGTGCAAGAATTAGGATATTTCTCTTCCAAATTAGTGAAGAGCTGTCTGAACCTTTGCTCAGGCTGGGTCAGACATGTCCCACAGCCCATGCTCCCTCCCAGCCCCTCTTTCCCTTCACCTCCCAGCCCCATGGTTTGCAGACCCCAGAGTGGGTGGGTGGGTGCAGCAGCAGGTACAGACCTGATGCCTTGATGGCCCGTGTGGCTGCTGAGTGGCCCAGCTCGAGGGAATGGATGAAGACTTCGGTCATCTTTTCTCCCCCGATGAAGGTGAGCTGCCAGGGGAGAACAGTGAAGATGTGGTGGTGAGACCACCCAGCCTGTGCCAGGCAGTGTTCACCCCCTAACTGCTTTCCACAGAAAACAGGTCAGTTTGGGAAAATCCTGTCATGTTCTCAAAACACACCTTTCAAGAGCTGCTCTGGGTGACACTGTACTTCAGGCTGCTCTAACAGACCACCAGCAAGTCAAACAACCCAAACCCCAACTTTCACAAAAAGAAAACTCTACAGCCCACCGGAAAGAAACTCCATGATGAGTCTGGGCATTGCTCTGGGAGCACAAATTCCATGAAAAGCAGCAGCTGGGCTCACGACACACCTGCTGCATCTGGTCCAGAGCCACAGCACCAAAACAGTTGTTGTAGCCCCACATTCAACCTTCTCCACCACATCTGCCACAGGCACACAGCTGGGTGTGGGAAACAGGTTCACAGAGGGCCTTGGTTCGGGACACAGAGCACTGGAGAGACTTCCAGCAATGTGAATAACCTGCCAGCACTGACAGGCATTGATTTGTGTCATGAGGAAAGGAATTATGATGGAAAACTGCTTGTGTGACTTCAGGATTGTCTGGGCAGGATCTGCATGCTCTCAATTCCTGAGCCAGAAGCATCAGCAAAGCAATGTGGACACTCAGAGACCGAGCTCTGCCTCACCAGCACGTGGTGGCTGTGACACACCCACATTGCTTCACAGGCAGGTCCCAACCTGGTGGCACAGGCAGAAGACCCTCCCTTTCCCCTCAGAAGATGGGGCTGAGCCCCTTTGCCAACCTCTGTCTGGTAGAGCTGCAGCAGGACGGGGCGTGTGGCGAAGCGGCAATAGTAGAGGATCATGTCTGCCAGGATGGGCAGCTGCTCCTGGGAGTCCTCCTGGGGCTCAGCCTCCGGCTTGGCAGACTGTGGTGGGAGAATAAGTCAGCAACATGATGGGGTATGTGGTACTTACATTCAGAACTGTCCATCCCACCCCACTGGGGACAGAAACCCTCCTTCTGACCACCAGGAACCATCTCCATCCTGTGTCCATGTCACACAGGCTCTTGCAGAGGATCATGGTGGCCCAGTGCTAAGCAGAAGTTTCTCTGATCAGGTCCCCAGTTCCTCTGCGAAGAAGGATGAGCCCCACCAGCTGGCACACACGTACCTGACACAGGACGTCCATGGGCAGGTTCATCAGCCCAAGAACGTTGCGCTCGTACCATGGGTCCAACACACCAATGTAGTGGGAGATGTCGTTAGTGCTGCTCTCCATCCCAGCCGAGGTGGGATCCTGAAACCACACACACTGGGGTCACTCTGAGGGTCTCCCAGGCTCCCCTCAGCCTACCCTGCCAGCCCTGGTACCACAAGCCCTGTGGTGAGCAGGACACCTACCTGTGCCCGGAGCTGTGGGTCCCCCAGGGCTGGGGAGGGATGATGCATCAGGGGCGTTGAGGGAGCCAAGCAGCTCCTCTTCACCGGGACGTAGAAAAACTGCAGCTTGAAGTACCTTGTCAGTGAGGGGCAGGTGCTCTCCTTGAGCCTGGGAGAAGGTGGAGAGGGCTGGGTGAGCAGAGCAGCGGGGAATGTCCCAGCAGGGCCAGGTCCCTGCGGTCAGACCCCGCACCTCCCGGCTCACCTGAGGTCGCTGTAGGCTCGGGCCACCTTCCCCGAGATGCGGTCGGAGCCGAACACCACGACACGCAGGGTGGACACCTTGGTGTCCTCGTCGTAGCTGAGGAAGGCGCGCGGCTGCGGCGGCAGGCTGAGGTGGGCCGGGGGGCCAGCGGGGCCGGCAGGTCCGCTGGCTCAGGCACGTGCTGCGGGCATGGCGAGTGCGGCGTTGCCGGGAGCGCGCGCGGGACGCGCAGCCGGGCCTGCGACGCGCACAGGCTCTCGGCACGGCGCAGCGACAGCGAGCCCGTGTCCGGGCAGTCCTTCAGCTCCCTCCTCAGCACCAGCTGGCTTTTGCTCTTGAACAGCCTGTAGATCTTGGTGGTCAGTGTTTGCCTGTATTTGTGGTGGGCCTTCTCCGCCTTCAGCTCCGTCCTCCCCACCATGTCCAGGGAGCTCTCGTCGCTGTCCTCTGCGTACCCGCTGTCCATGCAGTCCTTCAGGCTGGAGACGAACGACTTCAGGGACTTTCTGGAGACCACTGTCAGCTCCGAGATGGAGTCCTTGGAGGAGGTGAAGAGGGACATCCGCGAGGGCTTAGATCCCTCCTCTGACAGCACAGAATACACGGAGTCACTGGAAATGGCACAGAGGGGGGAGAGCAGCGAGTCCCGCTCAGGGGAGCAGCCGTCGGTTTCCACATCCTCCTCCTCTTCATCCTCCTCCTCGTTCTCCGAGGCCATGGGCTCAACAACGCTGCACTCCTTGCTGAGGACGTCATTGAGGATATCTGAAAGGCAACCAGAGGCAGATCCACCTGGGCTCCAGCAGAACCACTGCATTTGTGATGGCCCCAGATGTGATGGCCCCAGACAACACCACCACTGTGTCATGGCCAGTACTCTCTTTGATCCTGCATGGCTTCAAACAAGGAGCTGGAAACCTCCTCCTGAATGTTTTCAGATTTCCCTAAAGTGCTCAGTTGCAATGCAAAACAAAAGGTATTTCTCTCCCTAAGGTCACACTCTGTTTGGGTTCTCAAAAGGCAAACACCCCTTGGGCTTCTACTTCCTTCCTATACAGCTTTCACAATGCACTCCAGGTTTAACCAGAGGGCAGGAGGAAAGCCAGGTATTCAGCTGATCAAACCCCAAAATGAACCCACTGTGGCTTCCTGGCAAGGCTGGACTCACTGCAAAGCCTGAGCCAGAGCTCTACTCCAGCTTGCTGGGGCCAGCAGGCAATGACCACTGAACATTCACAGGAACACACAAGGTCTTCCAGGAATGGGGAAGCTGGAGAGACCAGCTTGGCAGAAGGGGAACCCGCTGCTTCCCCTCCAAAACTGCTGTGGCCAGGCTGAGAGCACAGCAAAGGCACAGCAAAGGCCATCCCTTGCTGAGGGGGTGAAGAGCTGTCAGGTCTGACCAGTCTCAATTCCACAAAGTCTCAGTATCCCAGTCAGGCTTTCCCAGCAACAATTATTTCCAGGGCATAAGCAAGGTTTCCTCCTTGCAGAGGAGCTTCCTACCAAACAATGTCATGTCCTACCAATATTCCCATGGACTTGGGTGCAATGAATTTATTCTGGTTTAACGTAAGGTACAACCCTGCCCAGGAGATTAAGCCCTGCATGATTTGTCTCTGGAAAAATGTGATTTGGGGCCACCAGTGTCCTGTGCCCTCTGCTTGGGATCACAGCAGGCATCACACCTGAGCTGTCACCCACATCCTGTCCCATCCAGGGGACACTGACACCCACTGGGTCATTTCTCCCTCCAGCACCAACAATGTGTTATCAGCTCTTTCACACACCCAGCTGGATGTGGCAGCCCCAGCCAAGCTGAAACACTGCTCAGTCACCCCTGGAATGGGGAACAGAGGGCTGTGGTCTCACTGGGATGACTGGGGGACCCCCTCCACTTACCAAAGTTATCCTGGTCCCAGCTGTACGTGTAGCAGCGGGCGGCAGGGATGGGGATGGTGTGGAGCTTGTGGGGCTGAGCCTCACCTGGGAAGAGAGGAGGGAGAGGACTTAGTTTCCAAGGATCCCCAACACCACCCCTGCCAGCCTCTCCTGGCGGGAGATGCCACCCACCCCACGCACACATTTTGGGCAGCCCAGGTCATGCTGAACACCAATGATGCCAGTCACATGCAAAGGGGATGAGGGGACATTTCACACCCCTAAGAGCCATCAGACATCATAGCTACTAGCAGTTTCTGATTTAATGTTTTCATCTCACCCATACAGGCTGGACAATTTGTTTTGTTGCTGTTTTAATGAAACCTTTTCTGGCTCATTGTGTGGTTACGAAGCAGGACCTGGGTTGGTGCTTTTTTTGTTGTAGTTTTTTCGCTCGGTCGAGACTTTGTGCAAAATGTTCTCTGCTGCTGCTGCTGCAGGGGCTGAGCCTGCAGAACACCCTGGAGAAAAGAGGGGCCTGGGGGGTTTCTCACCCGTGATGGCAGGAAAGGAGGCGGCCCCAGCGATGTCCCTGAGCACAGCCTGGAGCCGCTCCCGGGCCAGCCCGGGGTTGCTGCTGGCGGCCGCGATCTCCTGCGCGTCGGCGGCACTGGAGTAGATCTCCAACAGCTCTTCCAGCGTCTTGGACTGGGGGAGCAGAGCCAAGGTGAGAGACTGAGGGGTTCCCTCCACACAGGCAACACACAGGTCCTTGGGTAGGATCACAAACTGGGGAGCTCTCTCCCTCCACCGCCCTCTACCCCCTTTCAAGTCACCCAAAACTTTAGCGAAGAAAATAAAAGCGTGTTTGAAAACACCCAAGGGGTTTTCTTCAAAATTTTTTGCCCCTCCTCCAAGCGTTTCTCCGGTCAAACAAACACTTTTGCTGCACTTCAAATCTGGGGGCCCTTCCTCTCTACACTTAGGGAGGGAGAAAGGAGGAACAGGGTAAAAGGCAAGTGACCCCCCACACACACACTTCACAAAACCCAAGCGCAGACCTCAGGTCTGACCTGAGAAGTGAAAGACAGGTATCTTTCCTACAAGAAGTGTTATCAAAACTTCTTTTGCCAATTATGTACTATTTTGGTCAGGAAATCCAGTAGCCAACTGCACGAAACTGCTCTCAGCGGCATCCCCAAAGCCGGGGCTGTCCCAGCCTACCTTCAGCAGGTGGTGCAGGCTGTCCAGGTCGCAGCAGGTGCCAAAGTTGGCCTGGTAGAGGTGCTCGAGGAGCAGGACGAGCGTGGCGTGCTGGGGGTGCTCACTGGCACTCAGCTTCTCGGCGATGGAGAGGAACTCGCTCTGCACCTCGGAGCGGTTGAGCAGCAGCACCGTCCTGGGGACAAGGGGACACCAGTTAGGCCAGGCTTGGACACTGGTAGTGAACCCCAGGCAGGGCTCCAGCCCAGCAGCCAGTTGCCCTAAGTGGACATGGGATGAAGTGGGACATGAGTGGCCCCCAAACTATCTTTCTCCTCCAAGATGCAGGTCAGAGAAGAAGCTTTAAGGAGAAGAGCCACATTCTTCAGCTGCATTTTTGCTCCAGACCACAACATGAATATCCACAGGCTTTGAATTCCCAAACCTGCAGCCCAGACAGCACGTGCTTCTGTTCATGGGCAACAGCACACAGTGTCCACTGAGCAAAACTGGCTCTGAATTAAGGATGTGCTGGGGTGTGCTTGGATCTAGAAAGCTCAGGCAATGGGCACGAGCTTCCAGTAAGCCCAGAGTTCAGGAACTGGACTTGATGATCCCTGTGGGTCCCTTCCAACACAGGATACTTTAGGATTCTATGACCTGTGCCAGGTTTTCAGGGCTCTTTATGAAAATACAGCCAATACACTAGTGCTGCTGGGTGAGATAAGGGTGCAGATCCAGGGCTGCATGGCATGAGTGGACAAGCCAAAAGAGAAGGACACTCCTCCTGCACAGAGTGGCTGTGCCTGAAGGACTGTCCCTGAGGCTGGGCTCAGCCAGGACAGCAGACACCACCCAGGCTTGTTTCCCTATTTACAAATGAGGTGCCCTGGTAGGGAAAAAGGTTCAGCCCTCAAACAAGGAGCAAAGTCTGACTTGTGCTCAGAGCTGCAAGGCTTTCATTCAGCACTGCACTGGGACTGGGATGGACTTGCTTCTGCCCTCTGTTGGGGTGGTGGCTCCCAAACTCACAGATCACAGCATTTCCCAGCTGTTCTCCAATGTGTGCTGAGATCAGCAGCTCCCTGTGGAGGAGACTTTGCCTTCCCCAGCTGTTGTCACCCAGATCTGCAGCCCTAGAGTTAAGCAGTCCTGCAGGATAACTGGCTTGGGGAGCCTACAGACCTAGTCCCACGGCTGTGGAAATGCTACAGCCTCTCTCCTCATCCCTTCCCACAGCTCAGCCCAACTATCCAGCCCTTCTCCCCAGCACCCACCACGATCCCTTTGAGATGCTGCTCAGTGTCAGAGCGTGGGGGTGCCACAGAGGGGACCAGCAGTGCCCATGGCCACACTCACACAGTGGAGCTCTGGTAGTTCTTCACAGGCAGCCCCTGCTCTGTCCTCACCAGCCTCTGGAAAGTGATCCCTGGGGAGAGAGCACAGGACATGAGGAATGGAACCACTGCAGACTGTTCTGCCTCAACAGCACATCGACTTTGCCTCCCAGTGTAGTGCAGACATGGCTGAGTTGCTGCTTGGAATGGGAATGGCCCCACCAAAAGTCCTCACAGAGACAAGACACAGCCATAGTGTAAATGGACCAGCCCAGGAACAAGGAAGCTTGGGAGGTAAAGGGTAAAAGCCCAGAGTGATGGGAAAAAAACGGATGAGACAGGAGAACTGCTCCACCCCTGGTCCCTTCTGCTCTACTGCTAATGTGGGATGGGAATTCCATGGATTTGGCAGCTTTTCCCACTTGCTTTAGCCCCCCAGGCCCTTGATGTCACTTATGGACAGGAGGTCACTGCCATCTTCCCTCCCACAGGTGGAGCCCAGATTGGCCCCAGCAGGAGAGAGGCTGGTGTGGGCAGCCACAGCCCTGGATGCCTCCCTGGGATTGTCCCCAGGATGCCATTGGGAACCGAAACCAGGTGACATCAGATGGATCTGCACTGGGTGGGAACAGCAAAGCCAGTGTCTCCCCCAAACAGCAGGATTGGGGCACATCTTATGGCATCAACAAGATCCTGCCCCCTTATCAGTGCAGGCAGCCACATCCCAACCCAGCTCAGCAGTCTGGGAGCAGCACCCAGGGGGGGCTCAGGTTGATCACACAGGCCCCCTGATGACAGCAGCATTCACCCTTCTTGCAGAGGCACCAGCCCCAGTGAGCAGATCAAAGTTATTGCATTCTTGGCAAATATTGACAACAGCTTGTTCTCAGTTAATATTTACCCTCATCTCAATAAAAAGTTTTTGCTTCAGCCTCACAGCAGGTCACAGAGGCCATGCAACAAGCCTGGAAGAGCCCGTAAGGCCCTGGCCAGCTTACCAGGACAGGACATGCTCTTGCTGGCTCTGGGTCCAGCTGAGGGGAGAGGCCACAGTGAGGGGCAGCACTGGGCTCCTCAGCCACTGCAGCCAATGCCTCCCACATGGCATCTTGGGTAGGGTGGGGAATCCACTATGCTCACAGGAGGGGAAAGTTTTTGGACCAAAGTCCCCAGCTCACTCAGCACTGGGCACTGGTGATGGTGGTGATGGCACAAGAGCAGGGTGTAGCAGCCCCCCCTCCCCAGCACTGGAGCTTCCCAGCAGTGTGTAAAACAGCCCTGACTCAACCAGACCCTGCCTGGTGGCCATGGCCATTTATGCTGGGGGTAAAGCAGCCATTCCAGTGCTCACAATGCACAGGGTCTGGGGTTTTTTTTTCATCCTTTCATTCATTTGAAAGCACATTTCATCCCACCTACATCTACAAGCTCCCATCTCACAGGATGCTGCAGCCATGACAGAGACCCTGCATTTCACACCCTCACCAGGGCTCTCTGAAGCAGCTTCCCAGTCTGAGGAGGTGGGGAGCACCCCCAGCCTCAGCCACAGCTCACACCCCCCTCCAAGGCCTCTCAAACCCTCCTCAGAGTCAGTCTTGCTGCCATGGCCCTGCACAGGATTAAACATGGGCTGGAATCTGCTCTGTGTGATAACAGCTCTTCAAAAGCCACCAAAAGACTGGGAGATTAGGAAAAAGGGCCTTTTAGAAATAATTGGAAGAGCTGCTCCATTGGGAACAACAGGACATCTAGGAGGAGTCCTTAATTAAGGGGAGCACTGCTGCTGCTGCTGGATGTGGTCAGAGCTGGATCACAAGGTAGTGTCTGGGCTGTAAAGAACAAGCCAGGGAGTCCCTCAGCCCTATGGAAATCTCCACGCAAGGGCAGGCTCGGAGGCTCCAGCCACCTTGATACCAGTGAATGGACTCACTGTTATCATCCCAGTTGCACCACTGAGCACCTCAAACAAAGGCCAGGGCTGGGAGGGAGCAGCCAGCACGTGCTCTGCCATGGAAAAGACCCACCAGACTGAAAGGCAGCCAGGAAATAGTTACCCATTTTGCTAATTCCCCACGCTGGGAGTCCCCAGGATGCTCCCACCACCTTGGCAGCCACCAAAAACACCACCCTGCCCTGCTCCTCCAGGGGAGTCTGGTCTCACCCTGTGCTGGACCACATCCCGAGGATGCAGGGCAGAGTCCTCACCTCCTGGGAAAACTGAGGTTTGGGATGCCCAAGGTAACTGGGGATACCACACTCACAGGACTCATGAAGCAAGCGGGGAATGAGGCAGCAACACCAGGGGAGCAAACACGGGCAGTGCAGGCAGGGGGTGTTTTTGGGGCAGCAGTGGCAGCAGCACGTGCAGGGCAGGAGCGCTCACCAGGGGCCCTCAGCTCATTGCTGATGAAGGTGAGCAGCTCACGGAAGATGTCACAGTAGGGCACAGGCCAGGTCAGGAAGCTGTGGTACACACTGGCAGCTTTCAGGAGCAGGTCGGAGCCCGGCGGGAAGTGAGGAGCCTGCGGGGCACAGGGAGACACGGTCAGAGAGGGGGCAAGGACACAAACTGCAAGTGCTGTGTAAAAACTCGAGGGGTTAGGCTGGAAGTGGGAGGAGGAGAAGCAAAGCAGAGGTTCACCCTGTGACACCCCATCTTCTCCCAAGGAAGGGTGGAAGGATCCCCACTGGGCACAGCTCCAAGAAAGTTCCTTCCGCTCTGCACCTTCCCAACCTCCCGGCTGTGGCTCACGTGCCAAAGCCTATATATAAATTCCTTTTTAACCACCACAGACACATACAGATGAATTGCATTACAGCCTGTGCTTTTGCAGGATCTGGTAGCAATGATTTCCTTGGGATAATGATGCATTGTGCTAGTAATAATAATAATAAAAAAAGTACTTCCTGTGAAGGCTCCGCTCCTTCTTTTCATTCACACTGTCAATGTATTTTGCACAAGTATAAAGGGTAATGAAAAAATTTCCCTCCTCTGCACAGAGATATTGTCCATCTCCCTTTCTGATTAGCCCACCCTTTAAAAAATAGCTTAAACATCCTGAAGCTCATTTTTTTTCAGTCAGCTTGTGCAATGGTTGTTTGATCCTGATCTCTATCAACTTGTACAGAATCTTTCTGTGAGATGAACTGATCAAAGCAGGTCGTGGTGTTTCAGACAAAGCCACCCTGACTTCAGTGACTGCTCCATGTGGCTCCATGGCCTCCCTGGGGCTGGGATCCAGCTCCATGCAGCAGCCTCAGCACTTACACAGAGGACGGCGGAGTAGAAGAGCAGAGCCAGGGGCGTCACCAGGTCGTAGTCGCACTTCTCCTGCACCTGTAGGAAACAGCCCGAGGGTGGGAGGATGAGCTGGGCTGCTTGCCATGAGCACCACCCAAAAGGATCCTTGGAGGTACCAGGGAACTCCCCAGCAGTGCAGCCGAGCACCCAACCTGCACCACCACACCACCATGCCCAGCAAATTCCCTCATCCCGACAGAAAAACAACCCCTAAAGCCCCACTAATCCACACCAATGGGACAGAGAGATAAGCACAACCTCCTGCTCTGCCTCTGCTCAGATCTGGCCAAGCTCCCAGCCCTTTGATGTTCCTGATCCTTGCATGAAATTCCATGGAAGTGCCTCAAAGCAGGCAGCCAGGAGAGGCAGGGAGGCAGCCCAGCCCCTGCAAACAGCTTGCAAAGCTCAGCAGCACAGTGAAATCCATGTATTTGCATCCCAGGCTTTGCCAGGGAATACCCAGCAGAACTATTTCACTGAGGGACACAGTGATAGCTCAAGGATACACTTGCAGACAGTCTCCCCTCGTTCATGAGCACAGCACAAAGTGCAATAAACCCCTACAATAAACCCTAATGTAATAAACCACTCTCTGCAACAAGATCAACTCCAACCATTACAAAAATACATAAATGAATGTAACCAAACTGTGCTAAACTTAACTGCTATCAGCTCTGCAGCCTTTCTTCCCCAAAAAATGAAAGGCAGCATTTACCCATCACATGAATCCCAGTGCTGGGGATTTAGGAAACACATCACTGTTTCCTGCCACATCAAGGGATTCCTCCAAGGCCTTCCCTGCCACAGCCTGGGATGACCCTGCTCAGCCAGCGATGCCTTGAGGTTCTCTGGCACATGGTGGGACCACAGCAGGTCAACAGATTGGCCCCACTGCCACTTCACCTCCCTGCTGTGCCTCACCCCACTGTCACCTGCTGGGCTGCAAACCCCATCCATGGTCCTCAGTGTCACAGCTCCACAGGAAGCCCGGCAGGGATACAGAGAAGTTTCCATCCAAAGCAACAGGAACCTTTCAATTTGCTCTGCTCTGGACCAGCAGCTCCCAGCTGATGGCTGGGGAAGGCCTGGGGAAGGCTGGCTCCATCAGTGCAGCCCCACGGTGCCCCGAGCAGCACTTTGGGGAGTCAAAACCCACCCCATGGATCTGCAGTGCTACCCAAAGAACAGATATCATAGCTGGGCTTTTCCCTTGTAGTTCTCATGTGGGAGATGCAGCATTACTCTCACCAGAGTTCTGTACCTGCTGACATAACACCGCCTGACCCCAAGCCCTGGGGCTCCAGCAACACTTTACCACAACCCAAAATCACCCAGCAAGCTCAGCAAAACTCCATTTTGGGCAAGCCACAGAGCTGACCATGTCTCAAAGCCCACAGCCCTCCCCGACAGCCCCCCAGCTCACCTCTTTGGTCTTGCCAAGGATCTTCTCCACGAGGATGAGGTAGTTGCCAGCGTCTCGGCTCACCAGCTCCTGCAGGCTCCAGCAGTTCAGGCACAGCCCTGCTGTGGGGACACAGAGCCACTGTCACAGCCCCCATTCAAGGAGAGGAACAATGGGAAGGGGTCAGGGAGGAAGGTGTTGACCACAGGCATCAGATTACAGCAGAAGAATAAACCTCACACCCTGGTTCCAGACGGATCTGACCTCAAACAACGGTGCTTGTCTCAGCAGCACCGTCGTACCTGAGCACCTTTGTGTTCTCACAGCCCAACACACCCAGCCTGGCTGGATGCCTCTCCCCAGGTGCCAGCTGGGTAGCTGACAGGCCAGAGCTGCCACGTGCACGTGCAGAGGCCAGAGGGATGTGCCTGGCATGGGTGGAACCCACATTCCCTCTGCCCAGGCACAGACAACCCACCAGTGCGACCCCTTGCCCTGCTGCCCCCCGGCTCAAACGCCCCAGATGCACAATCCCAACTATAAACTCACTCAAATCTTGCCAAATTCAGCTTCCTGTCAGCAGACATTCAATCCCCTCCAGCTGCATCACACCCGTCCAGCTTCCCCGGGCCCTGGAGATGCACCAACACAGCAGCACCACCACAGTCAGCAGATACAGATCTGCTTTGCTGTCAAGCCTGCCCAGCATTTAATCCATCTCTTGGCACCTTCAAATTTTCATTAAATCTCTTAAAACCCCACCAGAAGATTAGGCAGGGTGAAGGAAGAGAATTGCCATGCAAAGGGATGGTGGTGGGTCCTTCACCCCAGTGGATTGAAACCCCCCGACCTCCTTCCCCCAGACATCTGCTGGGATCTGACTGGTGACAATGGTCCAAGGTGTTTCCCGACGTTCTTCTCAGCGGCCAGGGCCAGCTCCCAGAGGGCCTTAGAGGAAATGATCTGTGTGAAGGCTGTCAGGCTGCCTCCATTCATCCCAGCCCCACGTCCCAGGGGAGGAGGAGGTGCTTGCTGGCCGCCGGCAGTCCAGGATCTGCAGAGCAAGGAGGGAGCAGCACCTCCTGCTCCCCTTCTTCCTCCTCCTTCCCAGGGACCTGGGTACCCCACACAGCCCCAGGGAGAAACATTACAGGAAAACTTCAAGCAAACAGCCTAACAAATACCTGGGAAAGGCCCACATTGGCATCTCCCCCATCCTGCATTGCTGTGGATTTTTTCCAGCAGAAGGGAATACAGGGTGGACACTACACAGCTCACCTGCAGCCCACGGCACAGTTCAGGGAGTGCTGTAACTGGGGCTCTCCCAGTCTCAGCTCAAAAGAGAAAGCAAGATTAAGAGAGCATCTCTCACTGCAGAAAAGAGGTGCTAAAGATCAGAGAGGAAAAATAATATAAATCAAATGGATTTCACTCACACGGTCTATTAAGTGGCCCAGGATATAAAAACCAACCCAAGCTGGAGCAGGGAAGAGAACACCACGAGCTGGCACGGGACAGCAGTCCAGCACAAACCTACAGATCACATTGTCTGGCCCTCAAACATTATTCCCAACTGCAGAGGC
This sequence comes from Manacus vitellinus, assembly GCF_001715985.3. Lineage (NCBI taxonomy): Eukaryota > Metazoa > Chordata > Aves > Passeriformes > Pipridae > Manacus > Manacus vitellinus. The sequence continues at coordinate 2,371,523 of NW_021939798.1, read as the reverse complement.
TACAGATTCATCAAACACAGACATGTCATAAAAATACCTTTACACACCTTCTGGGTGCTAAGCAAGAGGAATTTAAACCAGGGGAGAGGGTGACATGGCCCAGTGGGAGAAGACCAATGTCAAGACAAGTAAAACTAGTGCTGAGGTTGCAAAACCAGACTTGTAGACAAGTGTTTGCTCACCAGGACATGCACTATTTCTGTGGCTTTATGCCAGGCTTATAGCTGAATTAACAGGGCAGGAGACTTCCCCCGGGGAAATCCCCTGGGCTGCCACACAACTTTTTACTTTCAATGAATCAACATTTTCCAGTGGAGGAAAGATCCCTCTGGAAAGTTTCCAAGCAGCTCAGATGCACTTTCTAATTTGCCTCCAGTACTCCCAGTATCTTCCTGGGTTTGCTGACACCCACCAAGACACTGTGATATCTTGTCAGTGAGGGAACAGCCCCAGTGACCCAGGAATTCAGCAATGCTCCAGTTTTCCTTTGAGCCACTTCCATAAACCAGCGGATGCCACAAAAACACAGATCAGCTGGGATGACTCCAGCAGGTTGCCCAAATAAATCAATATTGTCCCAGAGCGTGGTATCCTCCAGAGAAAGCTCCTGCACCTGGGAGATAGTCAAGTAAGCAACTGGCCCAGCAGAAGTGGTCAGAGCTGCTGGGAGCTTTGCTGACCTCGGCAAGAAGTCTCTGGGCTCACGTGGTGCCTTGAAAAAACCCATCCTGCTCCAGCTGGGAGGATTACTTATCTTAGAGCCCCTTCCAGTGCCTAAAGGGGCTCCAAGAGAGCTGGAGAGGGACTTGGGACAAGGGCCTGAAGCAACAGGACAAGGGGAATGGCTTCCCACTGCCAGAGGGCAGGGTTAGATGGGATATTGGGAAGACATTGTTCCCTGTGAGGGTGGTGAGGCCCTGGCACAGGTTGCCCAGAGAAGCTGTCGCTGCCCCAGCCCTGGAGTTTCCAAAATCAGGTTGGACAGGGCTTGGAGCAACCTGGGATAGAGAAGGTGTCCCTGCCCATGGCAGGGGGTGGAACGAGATGATCTTTAAGGTTCCTGCCAACCCAAACCATTCCATGATTGTTTCACCTGTGAGACTCTGGCCCTGCTACACTGCAAGGACAAAGCCTGGCCATGGGGAGCATCTCCCAGAGAGGAGAACACAGCATCCTGCACAACCATAACCACAAACACCAACAGCCCAGCACGACGTGGGCTCTTTCCTTCCTCTCACTTGTAGCGAGGGAGGAGGAAACTGCGGTGGCAGCGGCTCACAGAGTCATTTGTGCTGAATGGGGCAGAGGGAGAGGCACTGGGCTACTTCCCCTGGGGGAAACTGGGGCAAACCCACTGTGGAGAGGCTGGGAGGATGGGCAGGGAGCAGGGGCAAGGGCAAAGCTCAATAGAGGCATCTTACAAACATAGCATAAAGGAACAAACATAAGAGGGAACAGCTGGAGCTGTGTCTGGGCAGTGTTAGGCTGGGTATTAGGAAAAGGTCCTTCCCCCACAGGGTGGTTGGGCACTGAACAGGCTCCCCAGGGCAGTGGTCATGGTGCAAAGGCTGCCAGAGCTCAAGGAGTATTTGGACATGGGGGGATTATTGGGGTGTTCTTTGCAGGGCCAGGAGTTGGACTGAATCCTTATGGGTCCCTTCCAACTCAGCATATTCTGTGATTCAGACCTGAGGTCTTCTCACCCATTTTTGGGTCTTCTACAGGAGCTATGAGCTGAAGCTCCAGGATGCAATCAGGTATATTTGAATGATATTGCTATAATCAAATTTCTGTTTAACTCATGGACATAGCAAGGCTCTGGGATTAAGCTACTCGGTGCTGGGAAGCAGCAGGCTGCCAGGATCCAAGCTCCTAAATCTGGCACAGCTGCATTAACCAGAGACACACCAAAACAGCTGTACCCTTGCAAAAATAGTCTCAAGCACAAAATGCAGCTCGGAAATCCTGCACACAATAAACAAAGACCACACAGCAAAGCAAAGTGTCCAACACCACCAGGCATCAGTCAGGACAGGGATCCAGACCTGGGTGGGAATTCCCTTCTCTCCTCTCACAGTGCAGGTCACAACCACCCACTTTCCCACCACTCCACCCACTTTCCCACCACTGGGAACAGAGTTAGTCCCTGCAACCACATCCCCTGCACCCAGACCAAAAAGGTTATTGGGCAGGGAAGGTGATGCTCTTAATGTGCCCAGGTTAGGCACAAAAGCCCAAGGTAACTTTAACAGCAGTAAGAAGTTCTCTCTGCCCCTCTGCAGATGTCCTGTGTCCCTGTAGGACACAGCTGGGGCTGTGGTGGCACCTGGAGACTTCATGAACTGCAGAGCAGCACTTGGTTTATCCCCAGGCCAGGGAGAGGCTGCAGCCAGGTGAGAAGGTTTCCAGACAGGTTTATTTGCAGCCACCCCTCACCTCAACACGCCCCAGCAGACGTTACACTGCTGCTCTGCTGCAACACTGAACTGTGTCACCACAAAGGACCAGGCACAACAACCACAGGGACAACTCAGCAGTGATGTTTTACACCAGGCCAGAGCAGCACCAGCACAAAGACAAGCTGCATCTGTCCCACTGTGCCAGCAGCACCAGACCATGCTGGGCACCCTCCCTGTCCCGGGGTGGACAAGGGTAGATGTGCACCCAGGGCATGTGGGAAGCTGGAACCAGGCTTTCCCCTGAATTTTGCACTTGCTCTTTAATTACCAAAAAACATTGTCACTAGGAGATGCAAGGGAGGCCCCGAGGCTGTGTGGAGGGTGCAAGGTCAGAGATGCCCTGGAGAGTCCCCAGGGCAAGTGCAGGGATGCTCCCTGCCATCACTGCAAGCAGGGGCTGAGCTCCCCATCACCAAGGCAAGTGCAGGGATGCTCCCTGCCATCACTGCAAACAGGGGCTGAGCTCCCCATCACCTCCAGTCTGTCGAGCTGTGCCAGGTCCAGGAAGTTCTGTGTTGGAGGGAAAAACTTCACCTCACCCACCCAAGCCCATGGCAAGGCAGGGTTTGCAGAGCTCAGAAAGGAGCCTCTTGGCTGAGGGAAGTGGGAAGTAAACTCATGTTCACAAATCCCTCAGCGCCTCAAAGGAGAGCAGTCCTTTGAGACCGGCTCCAGAGGTGTTCAGATCAGCATTACAGACACCCTTTGTACAGGCAGCACAAACCTGAACTCCACCTTCAGCCCCCAAATCCAATGAATTTGTCTCAAGAGGCACAGGAGACCTCCCAGCAGGGCAACAGGAAGCCCCATAGCTAAAAAACTGCTGACATCCACCCTGCCCTCGTGCTCATCCATCCGGTTTTGCTTCACTAAACCAGTGACCCAGCACTATTTATTTTTTCTTAAAACATGGAAAATGAGTCAGATTTCTCTGCCAGCAACACAGGCAGCCCAGAACACATCATGTCCCCAGCTGGGAGAACCTGGGGCTGCAGCACGTGGAGCTGCAGCAAGAGCAGGACTAAGTCATGCTTATCCCAGCATCCAACAGCGCCATTCCACTGAGCCCAGCGTGACACAGACCCAAAGGAAAACCTCCCTCTGGGAGAGCAAAGACCACAGCAAAGCCTCCAAGCAGGGATGGGGTGCTGGGCAGGGCTGCACCGAGCCCCCAGTGCCGGGAGGGAGCCGGGCACAGCCCCGCTCACGCTTTGATCGCTATCGGTGCCAACAGCCCGGGCAGCAGCGGCCCCGTGGGCGGCCTCGGAAGGATGAGGCTTTGCCATTTCTTTTCTGAGAAGTGCACCGAGATGCCCTCTTCCTCCTCCTCCTCCTCCTCCTCCCAGAGTAGCTCCTTCCTGGCCTCGTGGAGGGGGTGGCATTTCCCCTCCGCTGCTCTTTGTAGTGGGCAACCGTCAAGTCAGAAAAGGAGAGAAATAAAGCAGAAATGCCACATCGTGCCCAAGCTGCCCACGGTGCCTGGGCTGGGCATCGGGTGCTGGTGCTGTCCAAAGTGACACAGCTGGAGGGGTGAAAAGCAAACAGCCCCCTTCCCTCCCTCCCCCAGACCCTCTCCCACCATTTCCCCTACGTCCTCCCCAGAAGAAGGTGGCTCCTCCAAGGGACTGCCCAGAGGAAGGGCCGACTCGCAGCAGTTTGTAAGGAGGGGCAGGAGGTGCCCGAAGGACAGGGGACAGCCCAAGCCTCACAGCCACAGCATCCCCTTGGGATACATCCTGCACTGCACATCAATCCAACCCACAGCTGCCATATCCAAGCAGCTGCTCAGATATGGAATATGGCTATCCAGCAGCAGGGTACAGGGGCACATCCCAGGGCTGGAGCCACTCCAAGCACTTCCACCCTGGGCCGTGATTTTGGCAAGAAAACCCATGACAAGCCTGGAGAAATCAGCTCAAAGGTTAAAGGTTGCCAGGTTTAGTAACCAGTAACCATAATTCTGCACCCCAAGCTGGAAGTATTTCAGACACTGCATTTCACCACTCAGTAACGAAGCTGGAGGAGCCCCACACCAGACTGGTCCTTTCCCCTGAGGGTATTTAGATGCAATGGAACAGGATCTTAAGTTTCTCCTTTTTAGAGCTGAGCACACTGAATTTCTGGGCACCATGTGAGACACTGTCCAGCTCACTAGTGACCTTCTTCCACTCTCCCTCACCAGCATCCATCATCCTCTCTGACCCATGTGGAGCCCTGTGGTAGATGCACAACATCTCCTTCCCAGCAGATCCCAGTGCTCCTTCCAGGCACTGGGCTGCCCTCCAGACTTTTCAGCAAGTCCCATCCACCACAATCCTCTGGCCTCTCTCCCACCTCTGATTTCCAGCATGGCATTCCCAGCAGTGCCAGCAGCCAGACCCAAAACCAGGGCTTTCCTTCACCAAAAGCTCCCTGTTTCTCTGCTCACCAGCAAGAAGTAAAATATGTTTCTTCCTTTATCACACTCTAATTTGACACTGGTCTTTCTCCAGCAACAGGAACCAGGCAAACCCTGAAAGGGGTCTCCATGAGGAAAAGGGGGTTGTCCTTCCAAGCACTTTTCTAACAGGGATTTTTATGAGACAACTCATTTTAATTTGGTCCCTCCAATAAACTCTACAGAAAGATCTTCTATTTAGACCCCAGGGCTGGCCATGGGCTCATCCAGAGTGTAAATCTGGGGTGGCCAAAGACTCACAACTTCTTCTCTTTGCTGCCTTCACACACCTCAGCTACTCAGTCACTTACACGGGGGGGAAACAACGCCTCGGAAACGATTACTCACCCACTCTGGGGCAACCTCCTGTAGAATTTTCAGATAAACCATTAAATAATTTAAAAATGAACAAAACCCTAGCAAGGCCTCAGCCCAAAGAGCTGCAATGTGGTGTGTGCTATTTTGGTGTACGGAAATGGTAAAAAGGAGGGGAAAGCAATAAATTGGGAAATAGAAGTGACGCAAGAAGTCAAAAATGAAAGAGGAGAAGGTTACGGCCCAGCTAGGAACAAGACAGAAGTATTCACTGACTACATGAGGAACAACCCTGCCACAAATAACAGTCTGGATCTGACACAGAACAGGGATAATGAAACTGTTGCCTGTAACATGGGGAAGGCAGAAGGATGTGAAAACATTTCTGCTCTGTTTTTGAGAAGCAATAGGATGCCCTGCTATGGGGTGTGGGTGCACCGTGCTCTGTTTTCCCTGAATCGTACGTGTTACTGCAAATACTTCCTACTCCGACTGCAAGGGGGTAGGATGTGAAAGAGCAGCACGTCAAAACGAGGGACAGCCCCCATGGGAAGGCACTGGAGGGGTTGCCCTGGGGGGTCCCCAGCAGCAGAACCTGGGCCAGGGCACAGCAGAGCCATTAACGGTGCGGAAACGGGGAGCGCTGGTCACGCTGGAGAGTGCTGGCAAGAGCACAAATGCCCTGGATGAAAGGGGACTTTCTGATGTGTAACACGCCTGAGACTCTCCCAGGAATGCCAGGTCATTCTGCCAAACCCCGCAAAACCCACATGAAGAGGACTGAGAACCAGCAGGCGGAGAGATGGGGGGAAATCATTAGGAATGAGGAATCCCTGGGCAGCACAGCTGCCTCCAGCAGAGCCCACCACCCCAGTCCCTGCCCTGTGCAGTCTGGTCTTCGCTAATGAGCTGGAAAAATTACAAAGTCGTTGTTTAAAGGCTTCCCTAACTCAAACACCAGCTCTGAGGGGCTGGGATTAGGAGCTTGTGAGTGACACAGGAATTGATTAATCGTAATTACAGGAAGAGGTGAGTTCTGCAGAGCACAATGACTCGCTGGGCGAGATGGGACTCCTCTGGACACGCGTTGTCACGGTGCCAGGAACCAGGAATGTAGGTCACACTTCAGGGCCTGGTTCCCAGAGCATGGGGAGATGAAAAGGACACAGGAGTCTTGGTCATAACTGCATGAACCAAGACCCCAAGTGATGCTACAGCTACAGCATCACCTGGCACTGCTACAGCAGGTGTGAGGAAATGGGCATGGCAAAAGGGATTACTCTGGCATTTGGCAGCAGGTGGGACACTATTTGCATCTCTTTGTTGACTTATAGCTAAAAAGAAAAGCAGAAAGGGTTGAAAGAACTGCAAAGACAAAAAGGAATCTGAATTTGACAGCCCCTCAAATTCACTTCAATTCTTTAAACCGTAAGAGGATTTAGGAGTGATTTAATTGCATCTCACAAACATGAGCACGAGGAAGAAAGGTCAAAATGACATTCAAATATTACTTCTGCTCGTTGCTGCTCTGCCCTCACCACCATCATCCCAAATCCCTTCGCAGCCCTCTGAACATGGCTCACCTCTTTATGGCCACCATAGTATCTGACTCAGGTTTAAATCAAGTCAGTAACAATATCTCTGTGCTTGCTTCCAGCAACACAGCAGAGACCAAACCCAATGGGTTTGGGGTCTATGAGCATCCAAGCAAGGCTGGTTGATTGCACAAAGGAATCCTTCCCTGTGGTGAGCAAAGACTCCTCTTCCCTTCACTGGAATCCTTCCCTGTGGTGGGCAAAGACTCCTCTTCCCTTCACTGGAATCCTTCCCTGTGGTGGGCAAAGACTCCTCCTCCCTCCGCTCACGCATGGACAGCTGGCAACACGCACGACTTCTCTGCTGAGCCTTTACACAGGTAAGACCTAACATGACTTGTTCAGTGTCTTGGAACATCATCCTACCGCAGCAAAAGGCCCAGGAAGACTGACTAGGTTGGATCCCGCATATAACTTGGAACACTGGAAGGGAAAAAGGCCTCCAAATCCCCAGCAGCACCAGCAGCTCTCTCTTACCCAGGTGCCCAGGTAGGTCAGATCACACAGAAGAACAAGCTCATGGTTAACAGGTCACCTACCAGCCCATCTGCTGGAGACAGCATCTCTGCTAAGCCCATGTAGACATCTTTCCAGTGCGTGGTAGATCCTGTCCTCTGTGCACGTGGTGTGCTGCATTTTAATTCATCTCCTAAAGGGGAAGAAGCAGGAAGGTTAGTATTGTGTACAATGTCCTTGCTGAAGTGTGAGGAAGGGAGCACTGCTATGCTTCTGCTGCAGTGCAGACAAGGTGCTCCTGGTGAATCACCACCCTGTTACTGCCTGGTGTCACCCCTGCCAACCCCAAAGCCAACAACACACCCCACTCTGCTGGCTTCATATTCCCTCTGCTCCCCAGTCCCTCCCAGCCTTGGCAAAGAAAAGGAGGCACACGTGTCCATGACTCAATCAGGAGAGGCAGTGGGGCCAAGGCACCCCAAACCTACTGCAGACATCTCTGCCTTCTCACAACTTCCTTCTGCGGGGCAGAACGAGTCTCGCTTACGTGTCTGTGGTGAGGAGGTGATCGTGGGTTAACCTCCTTCGAAGATAAGACTGCAAGAGATTACAGCACATATGGGAATCCCGGAGCAGCCCGGGCTGGGAGTGATCTCAAAAGATCATCTGGTCCAACCTGGGAAAGGTGGCAGCAGAGTCCACACTTCTACTCCTTGCATTAGGCATGGATTGTCCTTGACGCCTCTAGTGTCCACTGGCAACGGTCACAAACCCATTCCAAGTGGCCAGGAAGGCCACCAGCACTGTCACCTTGCTGCCACGCGGCCAGAAAAGGTCCACGTGCTTTTGTGGCAATGCAGGAAAACCCAGAGGGGACCTCAGCCCCAACACCCGAGGACATTGTGAAACAGCGATTGCAGACTGCGGGGCTGCAGCCCTGTCACATCCCGCCTCCCCCCCACAGCCCAGGCTGCAACCTGAAACCCTGGGCTGGGGGAGGCAGATTTTATCCCACCCAGTTCATATGCATCTGTCTTGAGAGGTCTTGAACATACAAGTCATTTGCCCAGAGGATTTACTGCTCAGATCTGCCTGGCCATGAGCAGGCTGGTGATCAGGCTGAGATTCCCTCCTCCTCCCCTGCAGTGCCAGCCCTGGAGTCCAGAGGGACCCTGGGGCAGGGGTCCCTCCTCTCCCAAAGCACAGACATGGGTTCATCCCACAGACTCTTTGCTTTTTGGTTAGAAGCAACAAAAATGCACAAACATAATCCAGGAAGAAGAAACAAAATCTTCCAACACTACAAAGCCCACCTGCTTTCACCCTGAACAGAACACTCCTGTACCAATGCCACACACCTATACAGTTCCCACAGCTACCCCAAATTCTCAGTTCTCTGCTTATTTGGCCAATGTTTGGTGCTCAGTATTCAGTGGTGGCTGCACACATCACAGCCCCCCATCTCTGCCCTGGAAGGACCCAAAGTCACTGTGATCTCAGCAAAGCCTCCATGGTCCTCCCTGCTTGGTGCACTCAGCATGGCCACCTCCACCCACACTTAATTCCCAGCAAATCCCCCAAAAAGGCTCAGGAAAGCTGTGCCTGGCTGTTGGGGCTCCCCAAGAGCCCAGGCACTGGGGGAGGTTGGCTCCAGCCTTGCCCCTTGGTCCTTCCTGTGCTGTACCAACAGCTCCAAACAGGTGAAAGCAAACACAGAAGAACAACCACTGACCTGCCAAATACAAGTTCTCTTTTTCACCCCAAAGAGGCTTGTGGGCTCCTGCCTCTTGTGTCCCACTGCCACAGCCTGTTCTTATGGTCTTCACCATAAGCTTTGTCCATCCACAGTGCACTCGCGAGGAACGCCGAGGAACGCGGTGCCGCGGCTGAATGAGCAGGGAATCACACCCCAGCACCTCAGTCACAGCCTGTGGCAAGAGGAAAACGGTGACTACGAGCACTGTGTGACTCACAGGCACCCCTTACAACACCCAGCTCACAAAAAACACACCTCCCTGCACATCAGCTTGTTTTAGGGCACAGCTTGGGCCCCGGAGGGGAACCCGCTCCTCACCCCACACCAGCCCAGTCATCCCTTCCCACTGCCTCCCGTGTGCCAGCACACAACAGGCAGGGAATTCAAGGACAAAATATAACCAAGGTACTACCACAACTTTCAAAACACAAAACAGAGTCTTTGGTTTGTTTTTTTTCCTGGTGTGGTACAGACCACACACAAATCTAAACCTCCTCTCCCAGGGCAGTGCTTATGGAAGCATTTTTCGTGGGAGAGGACTCCATTTGTCCACCATAACTGAGCAGGAACTTTGCAACCTTTTCTGCTGTGTATTCCCTCGACTCTCCCTTCCTTCCCACCCACACTGAATGAGATGACAAGGCAAGGGACAGTTCTTGAGGACATAATCTGGCTTTCCAAGAAGCCCTGTTAAGCATCTCAAGAACACTCAGAAAAATGAGTGTTGAGGTCAAGGTTTTGGATCAATGCTTTGCTTTTTACAAGGGTGTTGAGCAACTCTGCAGGGGGAAAAAAAATCTGTCCCTTCATCCTCTTCTCCCAGCTGGAAGGGGAGGTGGTGGAGTCCCCATCCCTGGAGTGTTCAAGAAACAGCTGGATGTGGCACTCAATGCTCATCTAGTTAACCAGGTGGTGATTGGTCAAAGGTTGGATTCAATAATCTTGGAGGTCTTTTCCACCCTGAATGATTCTGTGATATTGCATATGGAAAAGTGTGCCCAGGTCAAGTGCCCCACCTGCTCTGCACAGTGTTGGCAAGAGCTGAGCAAAGTAAGCAAAAGGGCTTTATCCCACCACACCTCATTCAAGCATCAGACCCCAGCCCTGCAAAACCAAGCTTGGGATTTCAAGCCTGGAATGTTCTCCAGTATGAGGTTGGTTTCTATTCTCCAGCAACTGCACCTTAAAAGCAGCCTCCAAACACTGTGCAAACCATACAGTCCCCATTGAAGAAGCAGAGAAGACAATGTTTGGATGAGTTAAGCAATCTTTCTGCTGTCCCACAGTGACTTGTGGCACAGTTGGGAGCAGAAGGCAAATCTCCAGCTCTCCACGCACATTCCTAATGCCCCATGCCATCCTTCTGCCACTTACAGGATCAGCATGGTCAGAAAAGACTGGACTCCTCACAAGAACCAGGTCAGATCTCACCTAGACAGAGTCCCCATTGCCTCACACCACTCTGGTCCAAGCACAGCTGACCAACCAAGCTAAACACACCACTGCACATCCCAAGAGTCCCCTCTCTGTCTCTCCTGCACAGGACAGCCACCCACCAGCAGCAAGGTGCATCTACAGCCCGCCCTGATGGAGGAGCTGACAGTGAGAGGGGAATGGGGAACCCAGGAACCACAACTGCACTGATCTGGGCACAGGGAAGCAGCCACACCACAAACAGCTCAGGGCGAGGCAGGCAGAGAGCAAGGCTTGCTCTCCTTCATGTCACATCATGCCAGTGATGTTACAGCCTCCTCAGCCACAGAAGGGACAACATTTAAGCCCCCTGGTTTTAACAGCCCCACGTCCTGAGAGAAACCAATTTGTCTCTCGAGGTTTTGCCCTGTTTTCACCACGTGGCCAACAATTCACCACGTTGTGGGCATGGGGCAAAGATGAACCCACCCCCTCCTCTGAAGGCCTGAGTGTCCAAAAAGCACCTGAAAAATTTCTAAGCAGATAAAAAACCCACTGATTAAAGTGAGTGATAAAAGGCACAGCACACGAAAGCACAGTTTGGAAAGTATCTTAAGAGTATTTGTGAAATTGTCCTTGCATGGATGCAAGATTTTTGGGAAATTCCATCCCAGATTGTTTAGTTAGGAGGTTTCCTTCATCTCTGTCCCAGTTACAAAGGTGAACAGGTAAATCACAGTATTCCTGTTGACTAGCACCAAACAGGTAAACATTTACCCCTTGGTGGGAAGCAGGAACTTGCTGATCATTGCTTTTAGATTTTCACTTGTCCCGCTTTGAGGCACAAGGCTTGAAGAAATGCTGAAGTTTTTAAAAACTATGAAAAATTACCAACAATATAGAATGTATTTTCCTGCTGAGGTCATGGGAATCCCGCAGGGCGTCACAGCTCCATCACAGGGACTTTCCACTTCGCTGGGACACACTGGTTCCCCCACTTGCCTTCACTGTCCTGGGACCTTTCCCTTCCATGGCTTTTCTCCAGCTCAGTATCAGAGCAGAGAACACATCAACTTCTTCTTGCCCAGAAGGTCCCTCTGTGCAGCCAAGTCGAGGAGATGACATCAGCGGCCCCCACGCAGTTGGGACATGGCCCATGACAGCCTTTTCAGCAAGGAGAAACACTTTTCTTGCATTAAGGTCCACACGAGTCCTATCTTCACCATCCAAAGGACGTGGAGGCAGTGGAGCCCAGGACAACCATCATCAGATGGGAATAGAAGGAAAGAGCTCCAAGATCAAGTCCAAAGTTGGTGTTCCCAATCCCTTCTGGGACACCAGCCACCTCCAATCCAACCAGCAGGGCAAACCCCTGCCCACCCCTGCCCCCTGCTCACGATACCCCAGGGGGGCACCACCCCAGCCAGAAAACTGCCCTGCTTTAATCCACCCTCCAAGACAGCAAATCCAGGAAACACGGAGCAAGCTGTCATTTCCCCTTCCACGATGGCAAATCCCAGCAGCACCTCCTTGAGATGCCTGTGAGCAGGAAAGGACCTGGTTGAAAGTTCTGTACCTTCCCAGAGGGAACCTTGCAGTAAGGAAGCAAGGCACTGCTCCACCAGCACCAGAGAAAGGCCTCAGGTACCTTCACGGCAGGATAACACCCTTTCCTGCCCCAGTTGTTCTGAGGCTGAGCATCCCATGCAGGAAACAGGAGAGGACAAACAAGCCCTTCACCATCAGGATCAGCTTGTGAACACAGTGCCCAGGTTTGCTGGCACTGACAACTGGTGGAGGGACACGAACTGTCTCACAGAGACACCAACTCCCAGGTTGGTGCCAGGACATGACTCAGCACTTGGCCTGATGCTGCCAAAGGGCTTAGGGCACTGGGGAGACAAGGGCAAGAGACTAAAGAAAAGAGGAGCTTGGGCTGATGCTACAACAGAAGGAAAACCACTTAATTTGGAATCAAAGCAAAGGGATTCTAAGCAGAGCTTTTTTCAGGGCGAGATCCTCATACAAGCTCCACAGCAAGGTCATCTCCTTTGAGCTACACCTCAGCTTTCTGCCTCCTCCATTTCATCCCCCAAAGGGGTAGTGGGCAACAGGCAGGAAGGGAGCTTTAGGAGATGCATCCTCACTGCCATGGAGGAGCTGGATACGCAGCTATGCCACACAGTGGAGAAAGGGCACGTGTGGTACCTGCTCCTCCGGCAAAAGTGGCTGTTTTTCTTAGACTGCAGAAGAAATCTTGGTTTTCAACTACCCTTTACTTGCAAGATTTTACTGCCTCCTCTACACCCCATAGGGGAGCCAAAGATAGAAACTCTGAGCCAAGGGAGGGAGCAGCTGGAGGAAGCCTTTGTAGAAATCGGGGCAAGGAGGGGAGGAACCTGCGATTTTCAAGATTCAAGCTTCAGCCTGCGTGTGTTTACCACCAAGTAAGTGCTCTGCAAAGAGCAGGGAGATGAAGGTGATAAGATGTTCCTTCAAACCACACAAAGGCAGCGTGTCAAAAGATCCAGGAGGCAACTGGTTTGACAAACATCCTTTGAGGGTGCTCGCAAAGGAGCGTGCACCATCCAACATCCCGGCTGCCTTATAGGGCCTCGGGTTCCTGTCCCGCTGAGCAAGGACAGGAGCTGCTCTCACCCTGAGGATAAGAGCACACTGAGCCATGGCAGGGACCATGAGTGGCCTGCACTCCTTGGACTGCAAAACCTCTCCTGTGGGGAGTCTCCTTCCCCCAGTCAACAGAGGAACAGGCAACAGAGAAGGAACGTGGAGAATCTTTTCCAAAACCCAGACCAAGCCCTTACTGAATTCTGGCCATGGACAAGCTGACCAAAACCAACACTGATGAGGCCACAGAGGGGGAACGTGAGAGAAATCCACTTATGTGTCACCACTCATATCTCCCACACACCTACTCACCCACCCAAGCCGTGTGAGAGCATCACCACCATTGCCCCTGGGTGCTGGTAGAGGCTTGAGAGGACTGAAAAAGTTGTCATGAGGTCTGATTTCTTGAGAAGTCAGTCCTAGCAGTGCCTGGGCACTCTGTGGGATCACCCCCTTGTCCAAAGAGCGAGGAGCCAAACAACTTGGAACAGGACAGATTACAAATGTGAACCACAGCAGGGTCCCCATGATGCTCCCTGCTGTATTACACAGAGAAAAATACAACCAACAAAACCAGGAAAAAAATACACTATCCACCTCTGTTATCCTCCTCCTTTCCTAGGAGTGCAGATGAAGGAAAGGAAGAGGACACCAGAATGAAGGATCTTCCAGGACACAAGTCAACTCTGAAAGAAAAAGAGTGCTGTCTGCACAAATCTGGCTCAGTCACCTTGAGAGATGTACAGGAACCTGGACAGCCCATTCCTGCTCTACTCCCAGAGGGGACACGAAGACCTCAGTGACTGGTCCCTGAGCAAGCCACATCCAGAGCAGGATTTAGGGGGAAAGAAATGACACAGGCTGTTGGGAAGGGGCAACAGGACGGGTTCACCCAGCACGGGGTTGGAAAGGGGTAAACAAATCCAACTGGGGCCAGTGCTGGGAGTATTTGCTGCCATCAGGGTACCACTGAAAGAACCAGAGCAGGAACAGCTCCAAGGAGCAGTGCACAGTCAGGGGTTGGGTGGTGAGGATCCAGGAAGCAGCACGAGCCAAGGAGAATTCATCCACACAAAAAGGCATTGGTGATAGAGACGTTGAGACCAAGGTGGCTTTTCAGAAGACCAAAACCACCAAAAGGTCAACTTGGCATTGGTTTGAACAGGTAACACAGGAAAGCATGTGGCCTCCTGGACACACGGCGTGTCTGGAGGGTTCACCAACCACACTGATATGAAAAACTGCAGCCAGGAATGAGCTGCCCTGAAAACTGGCAAACTCCACATTCCAGCCATCCAGCTGCAGGGTTGTATCTCTGCTGGGAAGGACAGGAGTTGGAGATCCCACAAGCAACAGATACAACCTATTTCTTGAATGACTCTGGAAGGAAGATTTTCACAGCAATCAGTCCCCCGCTCTGGGATGCCTGGAACAGCAGCACATGTAGAAAGTCTCAATGTAATAAATGAGCAACAAGCCATTATATGAACCATCAACCTTAAAATTGCTGTGGGATTGACACATTAATGCAGGATTCTGAGCAAACTGCAATGTTTGGAAGTGAAGTGAGAAAGAAAGGTTTAGGCAGGGATTTTGTCTTCAAGTGGATGATAAAATTCATGGTACAAGAGGAAAACAGGACAACAGTGCTGAGGGGTAGGAATGGCACAGGACATCCCTACACGCTCACAGTAGGAAATCAAGATCTGATTTATTAGCAGTAAATGCTGTTTTGGGAAGAAGAGAGATACAAGAAGCCTGGCAGTTCCCTGGAAATAAAGAACACTACAGGACCAAGCCCTCCTTGAGCAGCTGGGCAACGTCGTTGCTTTCCTGAACTGCAATGCCTCATTTACACCAGAAAACGTGAGAACTGGAAAGCTCACTAAGACACAGAGATCACTCCTTGTTCTCACTGTGTCTGAGAACTGGGCTGAATGAGAGACTCCCAGCACAGAGCAGGGAAAGCACCTAACGTGCAAAAGCAGTTTCAGAGTCCTTTTAGTATCAAAGGGCACCCACAGAAGGTAACGCAAAATGGGTAAAACAGCACCCAGGTTTTACACCCAGGTTTGGCTGCCTGTTCCCCCCCGAGGGCTGGTCAGGCACACACAGTGGGCATCGTGGGGCTGGGGGTGTTCTTGGCAGCAGTGCAGGAAGGGGGGCTCAGCCCAGCCCAAGAAATTGAAACGTGAGATGTGATTCATCTCAGCAAACTGCCAACAGCTAAATTCAGACACCCCTCTGTGAGATGCTTACCTGGGGCTGCTCAGTTTGCACCAAGATGGTCCTCCGTGTCCTGCCAGGACATTTCTGTCTCTCTCCACTAAATGCAGTGTGAATTAGCTCCAAGGCAGTCACCCAACTCTGTGCAGAGCTGGAGTGGATTAACCCAGCCACGGACTTAGGTCATGAGATGCTTCTTTGCAGAAAGAAGTCCAAATTAATTCCCAATACACATTCCTGTAAGAAAATGGGAAGGCACAGTGGTGGCCATCCTTAGTCCACAGCCAGGGCACAGAGAGCATCACTGTAAGACAGTTTGAAAGTTAAGTCTGACCTAACAACTGAACATCTGTGCAGTCAGTTGTGCTGTTGCTCCGTCTGTCAGGCTGCTACCATGGACACAATGTACCAGGATGAAGCAGAAACGCCTGCAGTCAGAGGAGAAAGGGCTCCAGCTTAGGAAAGACCTTAAAAACACACTGCAACTGAAGGATGGACCATCATCCAAGCAAGGAAAAGATAACATCCAGGAGAGGCAGATGGCTCTGCCATCTTCCTGAAATAAGCAGCCTCTGGTCATCGGTTTTGTGTCTAATACTTCAACACAAACCTTCAACAACAAACCCACATCTAAGGTGTCATACAACATCTAAAACCTGGAGATACAGAGCACTGTGTACCCCAGGGCCACGCTGCCGGGAAGGGGAGGCAAGGGGGGGATAGAAATTAGAAATCCAGATGGAATTTCCCTAATACCAGCAGGATTGACTTTTTATTGCTCAGCGTGCCTTTCCCAGCCTGGCACCACGGTTCACACCGGTGCTGGGCTCTCAGGGAAGGGCAAACACAGCGGGTCACGAGGCAGCAAGACCCGGGGGAAGGCGAGAAAGGGACAGAACAACCACGAAGCTCCGCGCTCGCACGGGCGGTGTCGGAGCCAGCAGCGCTCAGCATCACATAGCCCCGAGTGACACCACCAAAAAAAAAAACCCAAAATACAACACCCTGTGCATGGAAAGCAGGGCTGCAGGGGCTGGGGAAGCGGGTGACCAGGGGTGGGGGTCTGCACGGCCGCCCTGAGCTGCATCTCTGTGCAGAGCCACAAGAGGGGAGAGGTTTCCGGGGCGGCTGGGGAGAGACACTGCGAACCTCAGGGAAGTCGTGCAACTGCTGTAGATCCCGTAGTAGCCGTGCTGCTCACGGCAATCACAAGTGGTTTGTCACCCCAGCCCCTCCCGGTACAGCTTTGCTCTGCTCAGTTGGCACCGAGTGCCCCCAGCTCAGCCGACCAGAGGAGAAAGGCATTTCTCAGCTTCCTGTTGGCTAAGACAAGTCAGCTCCACACAAACACCTCCATCCAAGCCATTTGTGTTGCTGCAAAGGGCAATTATTTAACGGGATTTCCCAAATTCCATCCCTAAGATGACCTGCGTTAGCAGCCAGAGCTTAAGGCTGGTGCCTGGGAGATGAAGACACTGTGAACTCGAAAACATAAAACCAAGAGGTGCAAACAAACAGCAATAACTCCAAAGTGTAACTGCTTTTTCTTTTGGAGATAAAGCCATGCAGAAAGAAAGAAAAAATAAGAAGCAGAGCCCTAGTGTTGCCCACCTTAGCTGTCCTTTGCTCTGGGATCCCCTATCCTTGAGCTGATAAAGTCGCAGAGATGTTTTACAGCATCAGGGGCAGGACTCACACCTCTCACTGGTGTGAAGCGAGTCCAGACGTGCTCCCAGCATCGAGTACCAGCTGCCAAGGATGAAGCTTTGCCATGTCTCAGCTGCAGGTCAGCACACGAGGTGGTCTTAGGACCACCTGATGATAATGGAGATGCTTGACCCTGACTTTAGGGTCAAGTTTTCCCAAGGGTGTGCAACCAGAGCAGCAAACTAAATCACAGTAAGAGCAGAAACAGGGCTGCAAAAAAACCAGCAAAAAGAACAAAATAATCAGAGAAACTGTCTTGAGGTGAGTGGCTTCCTCAGTGGACAGGATTTAAAATGAAATGCATCTGCTCTGGAGGGTGCACAAGGTGAGATGCAGAGAGAGGGGGTCCTCGAGGACTCAGAATGAAACTTTGCAACTCATCATTTCGAAACAGTGTTTGCACTCATCTGACCATGATTCAAAAAGTAAAAATCAAACCAGAAAAAAAAAAAGAAACTTCTCATTTCTGATTAAATGAGACATTCTCCTCCACACACCAGACTCTAGACCAAGTCCCACCAAGCTGGCTCTCCCTGGAATCAGCATCTCACCAGTTTTCCATGACACCAGCTGGGAAAAGTGGTACCCAGGCAGGAATTTGCCAAGGATGCTCCTCTCCTGGTTTGCCCTCCTCCAGCATCCCTGAGGCAGCCAAACCACTGAGCACTGACTGTGTTCCTGCTTCTCAAGAGCTCACCAGTCACTGCCACTCAATTCTTCACTCCCTATGGAAACATTTGTGTCTTCCTGGGATCAGGAGCAAGGCATGAACCCCATGGTACAGACAGGCAAAAATTCTTGCCTGGGTCAGAGTGGTAAACTCAGGGCATCCTGGCTGAGGACACCCAGGTGCTCAGCTCATACCCTGACAATTTTTTTTTATGAATGGAAAAGTTTTTCAATCATTTCCCAGCTGGAAAGAGCTGCCCAGGAGAGCTGAGCTCCCTCAAGCCTCACTGCTGACTGTCCAGATGGTTGAGGGCAGGAAAGGGCCCAGCTCAGCTCCAGCAGCACCAGAGTATTGTTTATCTGCTGGTTCCTGTTTTTAGTTTTGTCTCTGCTTTTTTTTCTTTGTTCTATAATTGTGCTGCAGTGGCAATACCTGCTCTGAATGGCCTGGGGATCTCTTTGAAGTAAGAACCAGTCCAGTGCTTCACAACATTGAATTTTCTTATCTAATAAAAAAAAAAAACCAAAACAAAACAGAGGCCCCAGCCCCAAAGCAAACCATGATCAGATTAACTCCTCCAATCTTGTTTTTAAGCTGAACTGGAGCAGATATTAATGGCACTTGGAAGCCCCTGGTATGAAAACAAACCCTGTCCATGCCTGATTCTCCCAAATCTAGGTCTGCCAAGAGGGATAGATTTCCAGGGATGAAGCAGGGCTGTCACCAGCTCTCCCTACTGGGAGACCAGTTCAAGTGTTGATGGGACCTGTCCCCAGTGTCTGTTTGGGGGCAGGGAGCCGACCAGCAAAATGTCATCCAAGTGCATCCTCACTGCAAAAGGTGCCAACCACAGGGGTGGTGCTGGAGCTGAGCACCCAAATCCTGCTGTGCTCCCACCTGCCAGGGTTTCCTCCAAGACTCGAGCATGAGGCAGATGTGAATGGGCTTCATCAGGAGGAGGATGCCAGAGAAGATCTCTTGGTCATGTCCCCCATGGGCTCATCACCAGGGTCCTTCTCCTCTCACTGTGAAAAAGGGACAACCAGTGGTAGAAGAGGTAGCCCATGGGCAACTTGGGGATTTGATGCTCCTTGGGTTTGGGTCCCAGCAGGTCAAAAAAGCCCTTTAGTCCCCAGAGACAGCAGCATTGAGGGACATGGGGACACTGATGCAACAGGCTCCTCCTGCATTCCCATCAAAGCACTGACACCCCCGGGCAGAGTCAGTCACATCCCACCCCACAGGGGTCTGGAGGAGGGCTTGGAGCATTCTGGGCATTCCTGGTGCAGCTCCTGACATCCTGGGTTCTCACAGCCCCGAGACACAAACCCCAAGCACAGATGGGGGTGTGTTACACCCCAGCTGCAGCTCCCAAACATCCATCCTTCTGAGGAGGGGCCGGGCCATGACAAGCTGCATTTAGATCACACCCCAACTGAGCCCCAGAACCCCACAATGCCTCAATCATACTCCTCTCCACACAGTCCCTGCCTGGCTCGGAAGGCCCTGGCCTTGGTTTCAAGCCTGCAGGTCCCCCACTGCCATCCTGCATCACCACAGTATGGATGCCAATCTTAAACTTCTCTGTTCCCATCACTTTTTCCTCTGTTCCCAACCCTGTGCCTGGAAGTCCCCACAGTCCTGCTCACCACAGTCACCTCCTGGAGCAGCCCCCGATCAGGGGGGTGCATCAGTGCCCTGTGAGGGGCACAGGTATGGATAGAGCCCCTCCAGTGAGGCATTGGACACATCCTGCTTTATTACAGAGCTGCAGAAAGAGAACACAGCTCCAGTGCCTGCAGAGCTTTGAGAGTTTAAACAATTTCCAGGCTGTGTTGGAGAAACAACGTGTCACAGCCGTAAGGTTGAAATATTTGATTCCCAAAGCCCAGATTAGCACCAGCTCCCCCCAGGAGCCACAACCTTTGGGAATTATTCACCTCCTATTCCCTCAGCACCAGACTTGGGCATTATTTAATGCCTTTATCCTCAAATCACTCCTCCAAGGAAGAAAACAGCACTACTGTTTTTACATGCAGTGACAGGGAACTGAGGTTGCTGGGAAAGGCAAAGTGGCTCTGGCCAGGTCACCCAGGAAGCCTGTGGCAGGACAAGGGCCACACCAGTGTCCTACATCCATCAGCATCTGCAGGGAGGGGGCAGAGGATGCACCAGGCTCTGCTCAGAGGTGCCCAGCAATGGAACAAGAGGCAACAGGCACAAACTGATGCCCAGGAAGTTCCACCTGAACATGAGGAAGAACAACTTCCCTGTGCAGTGGCCAAGCACTGGAACAGAGACCAGTGAGGATGTGGAGTCTCGCTCACTGGAGTTATTCCAGACCCACCTGGACACAGTCCTGTCCTGTGTGCTCTAGGATGGCCCTGCTGGAGCAGGGAGGTGGGACCAGATGACCCACAGTGGTCCCTTCTAACCTGATCTATGCTGTGAGTCTGTGATCCCGACAGCACCTTAAACCCAGAGCATTTCATCCTCAGAGCTGCTATAAAATCCAGTCACCACATTTTTTTCTGTGCTTTTCTCAGCTTTTCCACCCTTTCCATGTCATCTGCAACACTCACAGCTCAGGTCACACCTGAATTCAGCTGGCTGCTTTGGGGACTATTTCTGAGAAGTGCCTAAGTGGTATTTTTTTTTAATTTAATTTTCTTTAGAAAACAGGCAGCCCAGGTTCAGCCAAGTGAGGTCACTCTGCCAGCACAGGGGAATGCTCGACCCAGATCTGGACTTCCCACCCCAGCACTCCCAGGCCGGCAGCAACCTATTCCCCTTCTCACTTACCTCCAGGGAGACGTCAAGTTGTTTCCTTGCTTTTAACTTCAAAATGTTAACTCGAAATAACTGCGGGGTTATTTTGACAAGAGTTCAGGCTTGTGTCTCACAGCTGTACAACCCCGGCTCGCCCCCGGCAGGGATCAAAAGACCCAGCGAGCTGCTGGGGTCACCTCCCTGGGAAGTCCACCTCCCTCGGGGAATATCCTCCACTCTCCAAATTAACAGGAGAGGCGTAAAGATCAGTCTAATTAGCCAGCCTGGCCCCTCCACCTTTAGCAGAGCCAATTAGCAGGCAATTCGCCTCTCCCAGCGGCGGGTCCTCGGTAGATAAACCCTCGCTGCTTCGCTGGGAGGGCAACTCTCAAGTGGGTTAAGTGCGAATTGCGTTTGGTCACAGCTTTGTGACACTTCGCAGCTATTTCTGCTCTCCTCCCCCAGCTCTTTGCCTACAAAACTCCTTCCAGGAACTGCGGCGGTTCTTCCTCTCTACACACTGTGATGGTTTTCACAAGCACAAGCAGTGCCAGCCCCAAATCACCGGCGGGCTTGGCACTTTGGATCAGCCAAGGCACCACCCAGCCCGGTTTGAAGTGATTTAGCAGGCAGGGTAACGGATCAGGCAGGGCATGGAGCATCCCTGCTTGGCTGTGCCTGCAGCCACAGCAGCAAAGCAGTTCCAGGAGCCCAGGGATGCAGCCACAAAGCCAGCCCTTCCTCGAGGCAGCCTTTTTGGGGTCTGTCGGCTGAAGCTGGTACCAACCCTGGCTTTTAAAAATTGCTGAACACCCTCTTCCCTTCAGAGCTTTCAGTTGTCTCCTACTGGACACGACACACTAAAATTTAACAGGGATGGTCACTTTAGGAAACCTGTGCTAAAGGCACTTACCTCTGCATGAGCCCGGGCTCGGCAGTGCTTCCCCCGATTGCTCCCACCCAGCAACGACCAGGAAAGGAGGACCAGACCCTCTCACGTCCAGTAACACCAGGTGATGGGGCAGACCCTGCTCTGGGCTCTGGGCACGGTCAGAGCCTCAATCACTGCGGGCTGTGCCCAGGGGAGGAGCAGGATCACCCCCCCGAGATGCCATCTCACAGCACACAAATCTACCTGGGTCAAATGCTCCACTGAGAACAGGCAAAGGGACTCAGAGTCTCCTCCTGGATGTCCCTTTCTACACAGAAAGCCTCAGCAATCTCGAGGAGTGGGAGACCACAGCAGTGCCCCTCCCTGAGGATCAGGGAGGACAAGCCAGCAAGACACATCCATCAGTCTTTCTCATCACCCCATCCAGTCACGGGCAAGTCAGCAATTTTAGTTTTGGAGGTTTATACCAACAAATGAAGTGCCCTACACATGAGGAGCTTAAATACTGCCCAGGACCTTCCTCCCCTTGTCCCCAACACAGGCTGAGTGACCCCGAATTGTAAACGGGATCACGGCAACAGCAGCACATCAGCACCATGAGCATCCCTCAGCCTCCACAGGGTGCCCCAGCACCCTGGCACTGGGTTCCCAGGTTGCAATGGATGACAAGACCCCAACATTCACCTTCCTCACAGACTGCTCAAGCTGAGAAGACAACAGTGTTGTCAAGTGGTTACAGAGGGAACCGAAAGTCTGCAATAAAACCCCAAGTTCTGGTGCCATGGCATGGGGAGAGACCTCTCTGTGCCTCGGTTTCCCCCTCCAAAAGTAGCAGCAGAGGCTCCTGCTGCACCACACTCCCTCAGCCACCAGCTGGAAAGCAGTGGCAGGTAAAGGTGAAAGCATAATTTTCTTTCATCCTGTCATTTTTATTTCCTACTGTAGCCTTCCCAATCCCATTTATAACCCTGGCAGGCAAAGCTGGCAGAGCAGGACATGTCAAGCAGCATTTTTATAATACATAAAAACATACTAATGTTTCACAGAGGTTATTTCTAACCCACAAGAACCACTTGCCTTAACCATCACATCCTGCCACGAGCACTCAGCACAGTACCCAGGTACACATCTTCAAACTTCTTGAGCAGTAAAATTGTGACACACAACCAGAACTGCTCATGCAGCAGCAAATTGCAGAAATAAAGCTACACATGAGAAAAACACGTGTTCTCAACAGCAGTGCACGCAGGGGAACCATGGATTCAACCACTAGTACCAGAACTGCTTTGGAACTACGTTTTTTTAACCCCAAATTTCTAAGAAACAAAATACAGAACTGCCTTGTGCAGACTCTTGCAGCAGCAGCAACCACTCAGCTCAGTAAATCTAATTAATGAGCCAGGAAAAGTGTCATTGGTTTGCTAACTACTTCGCCCAGGGTTGCCAAATAGACAGATAAAGGATTTAGCTGGGGCCTATTCCAGCCAAAGGAGCTGGGAACCTGGCAGAGAGCACAGAAGATTAGAGAGGGCTGAAAAGAAAAAGAGAGGGGAGGTGGGGGGGGGGGAAGGGGGGAGAAAAAAAAAAATCGAAATAGATTAGCACTTTCCAAATGCAAGCATGTAAATCAGCTTACATTTTAGATAATGCCACCCTTGTGAGCATCTGGCCACGGGGCGGGCACGGCCCCGCACGGCAGCACACGAGAGGTCCCGGCTGAGCAGGGTTTTAGTTGGGCTCGGGAATCTCACGCCACCAACTCCCCCACAGAAAAAAAAAACCAGCAGTTTTGTTTTTACCAGCTTTGTAAACTCTCACAGGAAGCCAATTAGGGGAAACCTGGGAACAGAGGAAGATTCATAATTGCAATTAAGGCTTCAAAGTGCTCATCCCCGAGCGCGGCCGTTAAAGTTAGAGCTGGGGAAGGGGGGAAAATAAAAATCTTCTGAAGCATCGGGCTGTCAGGTACGGCCCAGGCTGGAAGAGCTTCTCACTCCCACAACAACCCACCACCTGGAAGGGAGGGAGTTCACCTCAGAGGAACTCACACAGGACCAGCCCCCGGGTGCCACCCTGCTCAGAGGCTGGAGGAGGCAGGCACAGAGTCTGTGTGCATTTACCTCCTGCCTTTAGTTTTAGAAAGAAGGTTCAGTCCTGTACACATGAAACTTTACCCCACTGAAGATTCTGGTGGCAAACAAAGCCTTTGCTTTATCTACTTCACAGAATATCTTGAATTGGACGGGACCCACAAGGATCATCCAGTCCAACTTCTGGCCCTACACAGGCACCCCAACATCCCACCATGTGCCTGAGACCGTTGTCCAAACCCTCCTGGAGCTCTGGCAGCCTTGGTGCTGTGCCCACTGCCCTGGGGAGTCTGTTCAGTGCCCCACCACCATCTGGGGGAAGAACCTTTTCCTAATATCCAGCCTAAACATCCACTGACACAGCTCCAGCCATCCCCTGGGGTCCTGTCACTGGTCACCAGAGAGACTTGATGTTCTTCACTCCTATGACCACTCCTAAAGCACTGCAGCATCCCTGGCAAGGGCAGAATGGCTTTGCAGCCTGGGCTGCCTGCAAGGACACAAGAGATCTGGGCTTAAATCTACTGTCAAAGGGATCCAGCATTCATCCCTTAGTGCTACAGACCATCCCATCCCAAACAGAGAGTCCTCTTAGAAGTTCAGCAGTTTCAGCAGCAACCTGGATACCAAGAAACAGAGTCCAAACAGTGCAGAGAACTGTGTGTGCATCATGGCAGAGCTGCTGTGCCTGTTTGTGATCAAACATGCACCACAGCAGCTCCAGAGCCCAGCAGGAACAGTGCTGTGGTGACACCAGGAGCTGGGACATGTGCCCCTGCAGCCACCCCTTCAGCAGCACTGCCACGGGCTTCACCCTCACTGGGGAGATGGAGGTGGCTCTTCTGGGATTGCTTTGACTTTCAAAGACAAAATCCCCAGTCCAAGGTGAGGTGTCACCAGGCAGATGTTCCCCATGCTGCAGGTGACCTCAGACACAAAACTGCAGCCCTTGGTCTTGGCTTCAGACTCACAACCCAACCGAGCAACAGAGGTTGAACCACAACTTCTCACATCAGCAAGAAAGGCAAACCTGAAAATACTCTATAATCCACCCAAATCAAATATGTCTTAGCCCTGGGTTTGGCCATTTCAGCTTGGAATAGAGCAGAACAGCCCTACTTGTAGAAGCTCAGTCCTCCAGCAGATCTAGATCACAGCCTTGTGCATGTTGGAAGATGTCAGTGACACACAGGACTGGACAGACCCTTCTAACCAGGGCTACAAACTTCGTACCTCTGGGGTTGTTTACATGTAAATATTCCATAATCTGCTATCTATATTCCATAATCTTATCTCTAGTCCTCTTGCAGGGGAGCTCAAGTAGGAGAAGCAAAATTCACAGGAACAACACCTCTGCACTAGGACATCTGGCAGCCCAGCACTGTCAGTTATTGATCCCCCTTCACTGGC
Source organism: Manacus vitellinus (assembly GCF_001715985.3). Classification (NCBI taxonomy): domain Eukaryota; kingdom Metazoa; phylum Chordata; class Aves; order Passeriformes; family Pipridae; genus Manacus; species Manacus vitellinus. Next base: position 2,346,700 of record NW_021939798.1, on the reverse strand, counting down.
ACAACTGGGGGTGGCAGCCTGTGCTGTGGCCCCAAACATGTGGACTCGCTGCTCCAACATGCCCTTGGCAGGAGAAAGGGTTGAGAAAAGCCAAGAGGAGAAAAGGTAACTCACCCAAGGTGCCAGGGCAAATCCCTGGTAGGTCTGGGAAGAGCACCGAGGTCCTGCACCAGCTGTTGTGCCATTCACAGCCACTCTGCTCTGCCTGTTCTCAGTGCCAATGCTCACAGACACTTCCCTCATGATGGCACCTCCTCTCCACACAACAGTCCCAACAACAGCTTTCCTTCCAGCCCCTCCCAACCTCACCCTCCCTCTGAACAGCCGGAGAACACCCTGCTCCAGCAGAAGCAAAGCTGGGTTGAAAGGTGCACAGGCTGCTCTCCTTGGTGGGGATGCTCCTTCTTCCTTCCACCAGACACCCCAAGCCCCAGCAGCTGCAGCAGAAATCTTGTGCCCAGCACAGTCTGGAAGAGGAAAGATCTGCTGTGGAGGGCTGTGGGACCTATGACAGAGATGACCCTCAGTCATCTTCATCCATGGCATGCCCTTAACTGCTTTTGCTTTTCCCCATGGGTCCACTCCTACCTCCCCCCACGGCCCCTCACACCCCCTCAGCTGCCTTGTGCCACGGCCGAGTCGTTCTCAGGCTCAGGGTCTACTGCAGGATCTGTCGTGTGACCTTGGAAAGTCATTTGTGTCTCTGGAAATGTATTGGTTGTAGGTGTTTTTGCACGAGCTACTTTCCCTGTGGTGTTTTTTCCCCTACTGTTGAGCACCCAGGACTCAGTAATCAAATGAGGTCAAAGAAAATTCCAGCCAAAACCCCGGCAGCCTTGATCCCTCCCCAGCAGCACCCCCTGGGAACAGCCAACAGCATCCACACAGGCACAGCTCGGGCTTGGATGAGGGCTCTCCCTCTCTCCAGCACAAGACAGATCATCACAGAAAGTGGGATCTGTGGGATTAGCATTCCATGAGCAGGGCTGACATCGGAGATAACGCACGGGCAAGTGAGGACATGGACTGCTGGTTCCCAAGGGCAGAACAGGAGAAGGCAACTGTCCAGAGCGAGGACTGCAGAGCCTGCAGCCCACCCACCCTCTGCCTCTCGGTACACACCGAGCAGACTTCCCGTCTGAAGAGGAAGCCACAACCCACACGGCTCAATCCATCCCCACAGAAACACCCCCCTCCTCACCGGCCGGAGCGAGGGCTTTGCCCATGGAGATGGTTTCCAAGAGCAACCTGCACTTCTGCATTTGCAACAGAGATCTTCTTACTTCACCTTCCCGCCTGCTGGTGCCAAAAGGAGAAGTGCTTTGGAGCCGGGGGAGAGGAAGTTGTGCCACCATTTCCTATTCTGGACGATGATTTCACCCTCCTGCCGCGTCCGAGAGCCGCCGGCGGCACCCGCCACGCTGCGCAACCTAACATGCAAAGGGCTCGGGTTTGGGGCAGGCAAGTTCCAGGAAACTCAACAGTCGTGTTCAAGAAAATACAAAAATAAAGACCACATACAAACGACCTGGTCAGAAATAACTGCGGTGTCCCCTGGCACTCACCAGGCTGTGAGACACCACAGCAGGGCACCTGGGCAGCGATGGAGGGGCTGGGGAAGGACAGACACGTGAAAGCAGCTGCCCAGGTCCAAGCAATGACTTTCTGTGCTCCCCCAAATGATGACAGACGTGGCTAAGTCGGGCTCAAGCAATCCTGGGGCCTTCTCTCCTTGTTTGAAGGGGTCAGTTCCCTTGGCCCCTTCCCACGGCCGTGCAGCACCATCCTGTGATGGGGAGGAGTAGACCCAGGGGAGCCAAGATATCCACTCCTCCCTGCATGTCCAGGGAGCTGGACTCTCCCCACACTGATGCTAAAGGAGCCAAACTCAACCACTGACAAGTTCTGAAGGAAATATTCTTTCTGCTCATTTCCACCATGGTTTAGTTGGCATGGTGGTATTCATTCAAAGGTTGGACTTCAAGATCTTGGAGATCTTTTCCAATCCTAATGATTTTATGATTCATCACCAGAGTTTCCCCTCATTTGCTCAGTGTGGGCATGAGGGCCAGGATTTACACTGGCCCCAGGCAGCTTGGGTCTGTTTTCCAGTCTGGTTGGCAGACTCAAGCATCACTCCAAACACAGAAGGCTTTCCTTACAGCCACAGTAGCCTGGGTTTCTGCTGACACCAATGGAAATCTCACCCCCATTTAGAGGGCAAAATCTCCTGCATGCCTTCCCCAAGGGGGTTTGATAAGCCCCATTACCAGAAGCTTTCTACAGCACAGCTAAAGAATGGATCAGGTCTTAAAGCATTCCGTAGCCTTCTCACCAGAGAGGCACCTCTAGGTATTTTTAGAGGTAGTATCTCTTAGCACCGGAATTACAGTGCATTAATTAGCAGGGAGATGCATAGGAACAGTCACAAGGTCAGAACACAACATCCATAATTTACACCTCCCCGGGAGTTACTGCGAAAACAACACACAGAGCCATCACAAGACGTGCCATCTTTAAGGGCTCCCACTTCCCAGAGCAAAGGGGGAAAATTCACTGTCTCAGATGGACCAAAACCTCACAGCAAAACTCAGAGGGGGCTCTATGGGTATGTTGAGTCAGTCCTCAGAGGGAAACTCATGGGTTTTAAGGGCCTTTGTCCAGCAGTCTGATGGCTTGGGGAAAAAAGAAATAAGGGAAGGTCAACATTTGCTCTTCTGGGATGAACTACTAAGAAAATTTGTCAGCATTTTGGTGTCAATGGCCATTCATACTCCTCAACAGACACCTGCAGCTTCAGCCTTTCAGGCAGGGTTCCTTCAGTCTGAGGGATGGAGCTGCCTGTTTTCATGGCTTGTTATGACTAGAGAAAGTCTTAAGTTCATTGGTCATGCAGATGGGCAGATTCACTTTCCTGAGCCATTCAGGTCATTCATCAAGTAGTTCTTAACCTGGCCCCACCCTAACCAGCCTCTCTTCTCTCAGAGCTTCCTCCACTGGGCACAAGTTATTGGTAAGGAAGTGTCAGAGCAAGTCAGGCTGGGACAGGACTTCCCACACTTCCCACTGCACACACAGACAGTAGCAAGAAACAGCTGCAGCCTCAGAGCAGGGGCCCAAGAGAAGGTATCAGCAGGTCTAACACTGCTGAGCAGGACAGCCCTGCCATGTGAGTGGATTAAGCAGCTCCCCTCCAAACAATCCCCAAAGTGCAGTTCCTCAGAGAGGGAGAGAGAACCACTGGGGATGCAAGACTAACAGCAAGCTGACACTCGCCATCATCTAAAGAAGAAAACTGCCATTACTTGCCTACAAAATGCTTGATCTTGTTGATTCAGTTGCAGCTGAGCTGTCCAGAGCTGGCTGTGGATGGTCAGGTGCATTGTGCTGTGGTCCAGGAGGAGCTTATTCACAGAAACACAGAATCAGAGAATGCTTTAGGTTGGAAGAGACCTTAAAGCCCAACTCATTCCACCCCCTGCCATGGGCAGAGACACCTTCCACCAGCCCAGGTTGCTCCAAGCCCCGTCCAACCTGGCCTTGGACACTTCCAGGGATGGGGCAGCCCAGCTTCTCTGGGCAACCTGTGCCAGGGCCTCCCCACCCTCACAGGGAAGGATTTCTTCCTAATCTCTAATCGAATTCTACTCTCAGTTTGAAGCCCTGCCCCCTTGTCCAGTCTCTCTCCATCTTTCTTGTAGCTCCTGCAGGTCCTGGAAGGCCGCAGTTAGGTGACCCCAAAGCTTCTCTTCTCCAGGCTGAACAATCTCAGCTCTCCCAGCCTTTCTTCCCAGCAGAGCTGCTCCATCCCTCTGATCATCTTGGTGCCTCTTCTGGACTTGCTCCAGCAGCTCCATGTCCTTGCTGAGCTGGGCCCCCAGAGCTGGAGGCAGCTCTCCTACTGACATGCACAGTGACTGTTCAGTCAGACTTTCTGGCAGAGTTTCACACCTTCTCTGAACACCCTGGATCCCCAGCAGCCCTGCTGGCGTCCCCACAAGGGCTCTGACCAGCACAAAAAGTGCACAGTGAAATGAAGAAAGTCCCTCACACCCTGAACCTGCTGCAAAGCCAACAACACGCCAAGGCAAAGCAGACCAGCCAAAACTCTTGGTATCTTATTTCTTACAATGATGTAATTAAGGCTCTGAACTTCAGGAATATCATCCTGAGCCCCCCAAATTGATGGAGACCAAGGTACAAATTAAAAAAAAATTATTCAGTGACTTCAGAAAATCCACCTCAACTCTTTGCTCTGCTGTGAAGCTCCGTGGTCACACACTGGGTCTATCCCAGGGCAGGATTCATTGCCTCCAACTTTACCTATGCAAAAATGAGGTGACTAAACAAATCAACCTCTACAGACAGAGAGAGCACCTGCTATGGAGGGCAGCTCACCCATCTAGCTTGAACCCCACTTCAGGGTTGGCCCATAAACTAAGTTAAATTAGAGGCCTAAATTTTTAGGCAGGCATCCTTAAGCCAGGCAACTCCCATCCTTATTCTCCTAAGCTGCTTCCCACATGCAAAACAGGAATAATCACACTTCCTTCCTTAGCCAGCAGTTGCACAACCAAATGTTTCAAAGCCTGTAAGAAGCTCAGATAATGCAATAATGGGAACATGGAAATTGCAATTAGACTCACTCAGTTTAGCTTTACTTCTTTCCCACCCTCCCAAATTTAATTCATAGGAAACAAAAGCAGAAGCCAACCTTTTTACAAGGGATTTTTTTTTCTGCTGAAAATTCCCTGGATTCCTCACTAGAGTTCCACTTCTGGACAGTCAGGTGTGAGCTCTGAGGAAGAGTGCCAGAGGCTGGAGTGAGCAGCTCTCCATAAACCACCAGTCCCAGAAAGCTCTACAAGCGCCACTCTAAAGTCTCTGCTCCAAGTTATTCCCACCTTTGAAGATGGAATGTGCACTTCAAAACTGCCTCAGGTCAATTTTGTGGGGCTATTTCACAGATCAACTGCAGTAGAGCACTGATAATCCAGAAAACACAAATAAGAGAGTTCTTTGGAGCATGTGAGGTCTGGCAACAAATAGTCATGGACACCAAGAGCCCAGAGTGTGTGGGACAGGGCAGCACAGGTCTCATTTCCACACCAAATCTGCATTGGTTCTTCAGCCAGGGGCAGAATTCACATCAATTCCCAGTCATGGACCATGCCCTGAGGTTATTAAAATCAACTGCCCTGTGTCTATAACCAAGCACCTCCCCATCCCTCCTGGAGGGAAGATCCAGTCTCTCACCCACCCTGCCAAGGCTGACTGACACGAGCAGGATTTGAAGTGATGGCAGAGGAATGAGGAAGCTCCAGCATCCAACTGCCCGTGGAGGATCCTGCCTGAAGGCTGATGTTTGGGGCTGTCACTGGCTCTCCTCTCTTGAGTCAGTATTTTTCAGTCATTCTTTAGTAAGAAAAAGTTTGACAGGCAGGTGGGGCTGGCCCTAAAACATACAAAACCCAACCACAACAAAATTTTAGTGATTTCAGAGTGAAACCATCACCATGTGATCATCCTGGTAATGAACTTCTCATCACAATATTACTGACCAGGCTCCAGCTCCAGGGAGTTCATTTCTAGGAGCTTATTTTCACTTGAATGAAGCAGGAAAAACAGTCTCTTTCTCAGCCTGACCAGAGACACTGAGGTAAAGCAACTGCAAGACACAGTGCAAGGGCTGGATGGAGATGCAGCACAAAGGGTTGAGTTTGCACCAGGCTCAGCTTCTGGTCACACCAGGACAAGTCCAGAGCAATGCACTGGTTCTAGTTTTAGCAAGAACTCACAGCAGTTAGTCATTTGCAGGAGATACCATGGGATCAACTTCAAGGAGACCACGTGCAGCTCAGGAGACTCTCAGGGCTCACACAAAACCCCTCTGATCCTTTGAGTCTGCCCCTGTGCAGCATTAGCTGCAGTTGGATAAAGAAAGAGAAAAGGAGTCTCAGTAATGTGCAATCCAGCCAAGGTGAACAAGTGTTGGATTAAAACATGGATGTACTGGTTTTGTTGCATCACTTCCACCTTCCCCATCAGCAGTGCTGGCAGCAAGTGAAGGTGTGGGATGCAAACAAAGGAGACCCCCTTTTCCAGTCCCGGGGTCTCGTAGGAACTGTTGGAAGAGCATGAGAACTGCAGCAGCTCAGCAGTTGTGGATTCTGGGTTCAGCATTTGGGTACCAAACCTGCAGTGGGGGTACAGCACCCACCCTCCTTAATGCTGGACAGCAGAAGACAACAGGAGATGTCAAGAATCACAGAATGATTTAGGTTAGAAGAGACCTTAAAGCCCATCTCATTCCACCCCCTGCCATGGGCAGGGACACCTTCCACCAGCCCAGGTTGCTCCAAGCCCTGTCCAACCTGGCCTTGGACACTTCCAGGGATGGAGCAGCCACAGCTTCTCTGGGCAACCTGTGCCAGGGCCTGCCCACCCTCCCAGGGAAGGATTTCTTCCTAATCTCTAACTGAATTCTACTCTCTGTCAGTTTGAAGCCATTCCCCCTTGTCCTGTCACTCCAGGCCCTTGTAAATAATCTCTCTCCATCTTTCTTGTAGCTCCTTCAGGTACCAAAAGGCCACAATTAGGTCACCCCAAAGCCTTCTCTTTTCCAAGGTGAACCATTACAATTCTCTCAGCCTTTCCTCACAGCAGAGCTGCTCCATCCCTCCCATCATCTGGGTGGTCCCTCCTCTAGAGACATTCGACAATAATTAAGTGGGAATTGCAAAATTTTTCTTTGGCTTTGCATCTCAACCTGACCTGAGCTCAAACCAGTCATTTGAAGGTTTGTTGCTTCCATATCCAGGCCTGAATTTTACCCTAACGATGCATTTCCTTGAGGAACAGAAGCAGCCTGTGATGTTATCACAGACTCACACAAGCTGAAGACACTTGAAGACTATTCTGGGACTCTCTGTACGTGAGTGACTCCCTTGTTAGGAGGCTGGCAGTGAGAACAGGGTGACTACGTGGAGACCACAACCAGCAGCAGACCCCAGCACAGTGTTTAGGGGAAACTGAAACCACATCAGCACCAGTGTCCAGCACAGAACTGGCTGTGAACCTCCCCACCAGCCATTCTGCAAACTGAGACTTCCTCTTGACTTATTTTTAAAACCTTCTTTTTTACAATTACCATTTTTCAGGACAGGATCTGGTGTGTTCTTGACAAACAGACAATGGGGGAATTCCACTCACTACCCCTTTAAAGCCACGATGTATTTTGATGCTGAGAAATACAAATCTCTAAATTAGTCCCACTAAGAACAGTTGCTGTGGTACCTTCTCTCCTCCAAAATGACATTTCTCTGTCTGCAACCCCAGTGACTCACTGCAGGTCCTTTCAATCAGAGACGCTCTCACCACTGGCACTCTTCATCTCCATATTCCATTATTTTTAGCTCCTGTGACACAACACTCTTGTGTGGTTCAATTATCAGCCTTTGGGAGGTGAAAGGCACAGGGAGGGATGTTTCTCCCTGATGCTTTAGAATAAAGTCAATTATTTTTTGCAATGGTTTCTGAAGGAAACTGCAGAAGTCCCATTCCTGGAGATGGTGAAGGACAAGGTTCAAATTGAAGCATGGGGAGAAAATATGCTCTGGTCTGCAGGGGGTGGGAAATGGGATGAACTTAGTCACAGAAAGGCTGCTGTAAAGAGGGGGAGACTTATCTGTGCCCATGTGCTTGAAGGCAGAACAAGCAGGAAGAGATTCAGAAAGAAGGACAGAGGGAACGTATTCCCTGTCCCAAGGCCAGGGAGGGACCCTCAGCAGTGTTTCCAGTCCTGAGGGCCCTTCCAGTCTGCACTCCATTGCCTTTTCAATCCTCCTGCCTTGAGGCAAATGAGCAGCTACAGAGTCTGTGGTAATTTCTCAGATTTCATCATTGTAAAGTACATCTTGATGTTAACAGTAACTTTCTGAAAAGAAAAAAAAAAAAAAACAAAAGGGGAGGAGGGGGGACACCAGCCCTACCCTGGGCTCTTTATCTCCCCTCCATCAGCACTTTGCTCACCCTCTGACCCACCAGACCAAGGCTGGCAGGTTTCAGCAGCCCAGGCTTTGCTTTCTGGCCAGGAGCAGAGTCAAAGCCCATCTCCTCTCCTCTTGCTCTCATCAGCAAAAGCAGCTCTGCCACCAGTGCCAGGCAGCCAGGGACACCTGCCTGGCATCCACACAGGGCTCTCAGCCAGCCTGTGATGGGTGTGGAGAGGTCACCCAGGACATCAACAACCCCAACCTCACCCACGACCACTCAATGGGCTGCATCAGATTGGCAGAACTCAGCCAGGGTAAGAAAAGCCCTTTTCTCCTAAAAAAAAAACCCCCAACAGCAATGACACACAACTGATCTGAGTAAGAGAAGATCAGTTTTATATACTCACTTTTCAGAGAGGAAATGTACTTGTTCCTGGCACCAATTATGAAAACCCCTGGCCACATGATGCAAGTGTCAATTTTAGCTTCTATCAGTCTTTATCACAAGACTAATAAAGGTTAAAGTTTCACCCAACATCACAGTCAATTACAAGCTCTCTCTCAAGCCCAAGAAGATTTAGGCTGGAGATGCCCGTGGTGCTGGTCACAGCCCAGCAAGGTGCTGGGTGCTGTCAGCAGGATGTGATGGAAATTCCAGGGCTGCTCTTCAGGGAAGGTGGAAGTTGAGCAGAGAAGTTGCTGGGTGTCACAGGAGAGGACCGGGGGAAAAAAATAAAAAAATTCAGCAAGTGCAGAATTTAGGGAGGGGGAAAAAAGGTGTTTCCCAAAATACAGGCAGCAGCCCAAGCTGCCCCTGCCAAGAAGGAAGTGAAGGACATGACAGCATCAAACAGTCCCTCCCAACACTTCCCAGGGTGGTGGACAGACCACGAGGAGACATCCCTGTTTGAAGGGTCTTATGGCCACTCACATGAGGTAAAGGTGATAAGACTGGAGGTATTTCCATGCTCAGCAGGAGACACCCTCCCAAAAGCATGTGGGCACCTGGAGGTGAGGTCCATGTCCACATGTAGCAGGTGCTGGGCTCCCTCCCAAGATGAAGATGCTGCAAGGAAATGTTGTTCAGCCTGGGAGGGAGCCCAGCACCTACTGCTGTAGGCACAGACCTCAACCCCAGCTGTCCCCCGTGCTTCCTACATCACCTTCTGTGTATGTGGGGCTTCTTTGGACATGGTTCATGGGGAAAATCCACTTTTACAGTGCAAGATTACAGATGGGTGGCACTATTGTATTCAGGATAGCATCAAACACAAGGGGAAACAGTGATACTGAGATATCATGAAAAACTCTCATCACCCACTCTTTGTTTCATTGATCCAGCACTTTTCTGTGCTACTCTAAACTCTTCCCAAGACTTCTCACCTAAAAAAACATGTCATTTTGCTCCCTACTCTGCTACAGAGGCTCACAGGGAGGGGTGCTGGGTTGTTTGGGGGTTGGTTTGGGTTTGTTGGTTTTTCCTTTTGCAAAAATTAGCCAGAGTAGAGCCAGGGACCATCCCCATCCTACATGCCAGCAAGGTGGCACAGAGCACAAGGATCCCTCCCAGAGGGGACCCAACCCCTGCCCCACACTGCCTTCCCCCCACAGCTCCCTTGTGGTGAGGGACAGTGAGAACTGGTGTTAATTCCTTCAGCCTATTTGGAAAAACAAGTTAACACGTGAGATTTCAATTGGCTCTGTCTCTGCTTAACTACTCCAGCTGTGAAACAAAGTAAGTGAGAGACAAAGCCCTACAAACAAACAGCGTGACCATTTCTGAGGGCTTTTTGTGAGCTTTAATGCCAAACCTACTAAATAGATTAACTTACAGCATAAACAAGCAAGTAAATCTTTCCCCCAAGGCCCTGTGTATCCAAAGGAAGCTTTAGAAGTTGCTTCCTGCCATTGTGGAGGCCCTGCTGGGAACCCAGGAGCCTTTTCAGTCCCTGGCTTGGTTGCCCAAAACCTTCAATTTACTTCCAGCACCGCTGGCTGCAGCACCACAAAAGACAGATGATGGCAAGGACATTTTTGGCTGTTCCCCATCACCGTCGGGCCAAGGGCAAGTGAGGCTGAGATTCACACACGCTTCCCAAGCTCCCACAGGGGTCACTTTGACCAGAGGACTCAATACAACCACAGCACCACCATCACAGTCATAGAGGAGAAAGGAAGTGTCCAAACAAGGAGACAGCCCAAGGAGAGGAGGGCACCCACCCAATAGTGACCAACCCCACTGGGCTGTTCATCCCCTGAGCACCTTCAGACAACCAACAGCACAGACATCAGGGCAGCATTCACATTTACATTTGAGAGGAGAACAATGAGCCCAGGACTTCAAACCTTTCCAAACCCAGTGTTCACCTCTGGGAAGAAGCAGACTCAGTGCTGGAGGCCACTGCTGCATCCCAGATGTGCCAAACCTGCAGATGTGAAGAAGGGCAGGCTGCACAGAGGGAAGATTGCAGGGACTGGAGAGCCTGGGCCAGTCCCACTGCAATGAGCAAAGTCCAAGCCTGAGGGCAGAACCCTGAGCTGGACCATCCTTTGGGCTGGCCTAATACAGCCATCAGAGCTACATCCCTATCAGCCCAAAAATCCAGAGAGAAGGCAAGCCAAGAGGCATCCCCTTCTCCACATGAAGGCCCTATCCATGACTGTCCATCCCCTCCCCCTGGCTCAGTGACATGACAGCCACGAGCAGCACCAAGAGCAGCCCACCTGTGAAGTGCCTCCAGCCAGGCTGGCACAGCCCCAACCTGCTGGTTCTCACACGAAGAGCAAGTCCCCAAAGCCCCCCCAGGCACGTGTCACAGGAGCAAGGAGCGCAGCAGCTCATGGAGCCTGAACCCCTTCCAGCCCCTGGTTCCTCCCACAATGGGCAGGAGCATCACGGGACAGGGACAAGGCCAGTCCTTCATCCCAGCTCTTCCCGAGGAGCCAAGCTCCTGGGAACTGGCATGATGGTGACTGTAAGCATACAGTTTCCCCAGTCAAAGGCTGTTCCCTTCATCCTAAAAAGAATCACCCTCGTGGTGATGTTCTGGTTGGAGACCACAAGGAGCAGGTGGGATGCTGTTTAATCCTCGCTATCCTGCCATCACTTCTAAACCCTGCACCACCATCCGGCAGCTCAGGGCCACAGAGATCCCCAGGCTCTTGTGTGCTCTGTGCCAGCAAAAGCAGATTTAGACCCACAGAGCCATTCCTTCACACCATCCGAGTTCCCTAAAGGATTAGCACCCACCGGCATTCAGACCAGACCCATCTGGGAACAATTTCCATTTAATGAGCAGCCCTTTGGGGACTTGTTGGCCTTGATTGCAACCCAGCTAACTGATCCAGGGAGGCAAACCTCAAGCAGAAACTCCCTCAGATAAGCAGGATTCACACAGCTGGATGAGGAGCAGCAGGGATGGGTCTGCCAGGCTGGAGTTTGCTCGGTCGCCTCTGCACCCGAGGGATGCTGTGACTGCACCAGGCAGGGGGAGGCTGTGGGTGGTGTGTGTGCCCATTTATGAGGTTTATCAACACAAAGACACCGAGAATGAAGAAACATTTGTGAAGTTTCACATGTACAGATTGCCAGAAACAATGAGAAAAGGGAAATGCCACCTGAAAGGATGAGAGCTTGTTTGCCGAGAAGCCTCTGGGCTGAGGGTTTAAATAGACATCGAGCAATGGGGGAAGCAGCTGAAAGGGGAAGCGTTTCATCCTAATTTGAGACAACAAAGAATGGGCCTTTGTGGAAGGGATGAAAAACACTTTTGCAGGCTCAAAACAACAGCATCTTTCCTAAAGTGTGCACACACCAACCATACCCTTGTCCACGGAACAGGCACGGACACAGGAGTGAAAATGCCCTGATGTGACTGCACGAAACCCCCCAACGCAGGTTAAAAAAGATGACAAATTCCCTACCCCATCAGCTGCTAAGGACAGTCACAAGATCAGGTTAAGGCTGAGCTCTTCCTGCCCAGACAAAGCAGCGTCGGGCAGTGAGCGGCGTGACCGGGGGGACGACGCTCCAGCGCGTCCTTCCATTTCCAGCCACCCTCATCACATGAGCTGCTCATGCCAGGCTCCACTCACTTCTGCTTAAACCCACCCCAAAATAAGGACCAGCAGCATTTTAGGAGCACCCAAGCTGCTCTCACCCCAAGCACTGTGGGAATTTTGGGCAATTAAATTGAGGGAAAGCCAAGTCCCATCCCCGTCTCTCTTTACAAACACAGGTGGTGTCCCTGCGGCACCCACAGTCATTGATAACTGTCACAGCACCACACCACCCAGCCAGGTAGTGTTTTCCTATTCCCCTTTTAGCTCAGCAAGAGGCTCATGCTCACATCTGTTGGCTAAAAACATCTGCAGGCCTTTTCACTGCCTGGCCAGCTCAGCACAGCTGGGGAGGGAGCACCAGAGCCTGCTCCTCCCCGGGCACACCGGAGGGCTCTCCAGCCCTGTTCCGGGAACGGTGTGGCACAGGTGGGAGTGCTCAGCCACAGCTGCCCCGGGCAGGATCCAACCTCCAGGCTCTGCCTTACCAGCAGGAGCCTCAAACCTGGGTGAACTCTCAGATGCAGCAGGTTAAACACAGCACGTGCGAGGAGAGGACAGCTGAGATGAAACCACGAAACCCCACCACGCTGCTTCCACACGAACTGTGCTCCCCGGGGCATCACTCAGAGTCAGCTCTCTCCAGCCTCACATCTGCCACCTCAGCCGAGCATCTCCTGCTGTGCCACACCACGAGGGAGCTGATCATCTGCAAGCTGAAGTTGCTTTATTTTCGTGGTGGGTTTTTTTTTTTTCAGTGGCAGACCTTGAAATCAGAGATTACCAAGTCTGAAGGAGCTCATGCCTGGCCACTCATGTATTCCAGATGCACATGCTATAATCGCTGCTTGCCAAACAGGATACGAGGCGTAAGAAAATAAAGCATTTTATCTTCAAGCTTTTCCAAGAGGGTATTAGAAACAATGGGGAGGAAATACAAAATTAACACTAGAGAAGAGCAATTGGCAGTGCCCTTGCGAGTCTGTGCTTCATTACAAGGCTGCCTATTCAGTAGCTTTCATTAGGAAAATCGCATCGCAGAGCCATTCCCAACAGTGTCCCTATTTCCTAATTAGGCTTCGCCAAAGAGCTGCATCTTTTAGTTACTGCCCGGCACACAATCACAACAATCACCACACAATCACAACAATCACCATTTCATCGCAGCCGGGCTGCTGAAAACCCGGCAATTAAAGCATCGAGGAGTCACACGGGCACGGTCATCAGGGAGACAGGTTCTCACGTCGTGCTAATTGGCGGCCAGGGACGAGATCAGAAAAACAGCGACGTGGGTTTTCGGTGTCCGTGCTGGGAAAGGCGCTCGGGAGATGCAGCCACCCCCCAGGTTCCCACCCCGGAGGCTGGTGATGGGGGCAGGGTGCCAGCACTGAGGACAGGTCCTGTCCACCCTCCAGGCTGCAGCACAGGGGGATGTTCAGGGGATCCTCGGGTGTGTCACACCCACGTCACCAAACAACCCTGACCCAACACAAGGTGAACGCAACCTTAGGTGGGTGGCAGAGGTCACCTGGAGACCCCAGTGATGGCTTTGGATGGGTGGGACCCTCGCAAAGGATTGGTTACAAAAACGTCCTCACACCACCTCTGGACATGAGGGATAGGGCAAGGATGGGGAGTCCTGGAATACTGAGCCTCTTAGGGAAGTCTTGCAGGGAGGAGGGAAAGAGCATGAACTGCAGCTGTGGAGCCTGGAATGCACCCACAGGTCATGTTTTCCTCCTCTGCAGTCAAGAGTGGCATTTCCAGCCCAAAACAGCAAAGCACAGAACCACAGCAAGAACAGACCTGCTGGGCAACAGTGCAGTGCCCACAGGGAGTGGGGGCACAGCTTCCTTAGGAACCTCATCTCCCTTCCTCATCCTCTCACCTGCTGCCCCCTGGAAGTTCAAAGCACTGATGGGAGCAGAGTTCAGACACAGCAGGAGCCTCCCATTGCTCAAAGGCAATCTCAGGGCACTCACCTGAGTGGCTTTCCCCGGCACACTCATGCACCGTTTTCCACTTGCAAAATAACCACACAAAAATGGGCAGCCCCGTCGTGCTCAGCAGGCACCCAAAAAAGAGAAGTTGAAACTACTCCAGGGTGAGCTGCAGCATGGCAAGGTCCCCATGCCACTGAGTGGCTGTCCCTGGTCTCCAGCACAGCCAGAGCACCACTTTTGGCATCCCTCAGCCCCGAGGGCTGCTGCAGCATGGGGAGCTCATCCCACTGGAGCAGCTCAACCTGATGGAGCAGCAGACAGTGCCCCTGCCAGTGCCTTCCATGGCACTCAGTTCTTCTTTCTCAGCACAAAATTTACATCTTCATTTTCACATTCAGCAAAAAGCACACAGTGTCAGGTTTGCTCTGTTTCTCTCCCAATTGGGATGCCCTGATCCCCACGGGGGAGGAGGGATGAGCCAGCTGTACCATCCTACAGCACCAGAGATGTGGGGCTGGCGGTGAGGAGCCCTAACCTCCTCCCCAGATCAGTGCACACCACTATTCCAGGTTTTCCCTCCATACAACCATCTCCAACACTTCTCATCCCCTTTCCCACCCCTGACCAGGCTGCAGAACTGCAGGGAGCAGGACAATGACGGCCACAGGATGCCAAGGACGGCACAGCAATGAGCTCCCCACGCTTTATTTCGGCAGCACATCACGAAGCTGGAGCTGGCCACATCCCAGATTCCCAGTGCAGCAGGCCTGGCTCTACTCAGCTGCCTCCCTGCAGAGCATCCCCAGCCCAATGGACACACCCAGCCCTGGTGTGTCCATGGACACACCTGAGCCCTCCAACCTTATGTAGTCACTGTAACTGAGGGATGCAACCACTGCAACCACCACTGCCAGGCTCTCGCTCATTATCTTCTCACCTTTCTACATTTAACCTCTAATCTGAGCAACACTCAGAGCTCCGAACCACTTTGCAATCATGTTTCGGAAACACTTTGCAACTCCCTCCAAGTTTTGCTTTGAACAAGAAAAAGAAAAAAAGAAACACAAAACCAACAAGACCTTTCTGACACACGGGAAAATTAAAGCACTGACATCCTGCATATCCCTGGAGTTTGCATCAAACCAAGATTTAGAAAAAAAATCTAAGTGGAAAAACTAAATAAATTGCAGCTGTTCAGCATCAGCCCCTTCAGCATCAGGGCAAGCAGCATCAGCCCCTCCAGCAGGAGTAGCATGAGCAGCACCAGCCTGCAGCTGCCTGAGCAGGGTTTCACTGCACTGACAGCAGCAGCAGCCCCGAAACCAGCCCTTTGCAAAGTTAAGGAGTGCTGGGGTGACAGCAGCCAGATCGTAATAAACATGAAAACAAAGGTCTGAAATCTCTTTTCTCCCGCTTTCGTTAGTGATTTGAATCAGCCAAGCCTTTTCCTCCCTCAGGGTTTACACCGTCCAAAGCAGCTAAACATCCTCTCGGGGAGGCCGGTGCAGAAACGAGTGTGGCAGGAGGCCAGGCTGGGTCTGGGCACTAAACAGGAGCCACTGGTGACACCGTAAGGCCACAGAGGCACCTGATGGAAGATGCTCCTTTGCAGGCACACCTATCAGCACAGGCTGGTGCATGAAGCAGCACGGGGACATCTCAGGGCTGGCGCACATCCAGGCTCCGATGCTGGAGGGATGACACTCTGCTGAGCTTGTCACATCCCAAACCACATCCTGTTGCCAAAGCAGAGCCCTCCCTGGGGTTACATCTCAGCCCCCTTGGGCTGTGGAGACCCAGCTGAGGGTGATGGGAGCAACAGGAGACTCGTGACCCTCGGGTCCCTCCAGCCTGGGGAAGAGCTGCTGCCGCAGTGACCCGGGGTGACTCACTGCCACCCCACCCTGCCAGCGGACCGGCCGAAACTCCAGGCAGGGAGCGGAGAGCCCCCGGGATTTCCC